>NC_087401.1:15934191-16265858 GCF_031307605.1 Tribolium castaneum | reverse complement strand
GATTTCGCCGGTCATTCTACGTTAGAAACACTTAATTCTAAGGACATAAGCCTGAATAGAAGGAAAATAATGAAGATTATTTGGTTTTAATAAATTTTGACGAGGTTAAATTTTTGCCGATATCTTCCGAACGGTTAGTCGTAGCGACTTGATTCTTGCAAATTTGGATTTCGCCGGTCATTCTACGTTAGAAACACTTAATTCTAAGGACATAAGCCTGAATAGAAGGAAAATAATGAAGATTATTTGGTTTTAATAAATTTTGACGAAGCTAAATTTTTGCCGATATCTTCCGAACGGTTAGTCGTAGCGACTTGATTCTTGCAAATTTGGATTCCGCCGGTCATTCTACGTTAGAAACACTTAATTCTAAGGACATAAGCCTGAATAGAAGGAAAATAATGAAGATTATTTGGTTTTAATAAATTTTGACGAAGCTAAATTTTTGCCGATATCTTCCGAACGGTTAGTCGTAGCGACTTGATTCTTGCAAATTTGGATTCCGCCGGTCATTCTACGTTAGAAACACTTAATTCTAAGGACATAAGCCTGAATAGAAGGAAAATAATGAAGATTATTTGGTTTTAATAAATTTTGACGAGGTTAAATTTTTGCCGATATCTTCCGAACGGTTAGTCGTAGCGACTTGATTCTTGCAAATTTGGATTTCGCCGGTCATTCTACGTTAGAAACACTTAATTCTAAGGACATAAGCCTGAATAGAAGGAAAATAATGAAGATTATTTGGTTTTAATAAATTTTGACGAGGTTAAATTTTTGCCGATATCTTCCGAACGGTTAGTCGTAGCGACTTGATTCTTGCAAATTTGGATTTCGCCGGTCATTCTACGTTAGAAACACTTAATTCTAAGGACATAAGCCTGAATAGAAGGAAAATAATGAAGATTATTTGGTTTTAATAAATTTTGACGAGGTTAAATTTTTGCCGATATCTTCCGAACGGTTAGTCGTAGCGACTTGATTCTTGCAAATTTGGATTTCGCCGGTCATTCTACGTTAGAAACACTTAATTCTAAGGACATAAGCCTGAATAGAAGGAAAATAATGAAGATTATTTGGTTTTAATAAATTTTGACGAGGTTAAATTTTTGCCGATATCTTCCGAACGGTTAGTCGTAGCGACTTGATTCTTGCAAATTTGGATTTCGCCGGTCATTCTACGTTAGAAACACTTAATTCTAAGGACATAAGCCTGAATAGAAGGAAAATAATGAAGATTATTTGGTTTTAATAAATTTTGACGAGGTTAAATTTTTGCCGATATCTTCCGAACGGTTAGTCGTAGCGACTTGATTCTTGCAAATTTGGATTCCGCCGGTCATTCTACGTTAGAAACTCTTAATTCTAAGGACATAAGCCTGAATAGAAGGAAAATAATGAAGATTATTTGGTTTTAATAAATTTTGACGAAGCTAAATTTTTGCCGATATCTTCCGAACGGTTAGTCGTAGCGACTTGATTCTTGCAAATTTGGATTCCGCCGGTCATTCTACGTTAGAAACACTTAATTCTAAGGACATAAGCCTGAATAGAAGGAAAATAATGAAGATTATTTGGTTTTAATAAATTTTGACGAAGCTAAATTTTTGCCGATATCTTCCGAACGGTTAGTCGTATCGACTTGATTCTTGCAAATTTGGATTCCGCCGGTCATTCTACGTTAGAAACACTTAATTCTAAGGACATAAGCCTGAATAGAAGGAAAATAATGAAGATTATTTGGTTTTAATAAATTTTGACGAGGTTAAATTTTTGCCGATATCTTCCGAACGGTTAGTCGTAGCGACTTGATTCTTGCAAATTTGGATTCCGCCGGTCATTCTACGTTAGAAACACTTAATTCTAAGGACATAAGCCTGAATAGAAGGAAAATAATGAAGATTATTTGGTTTTAATAAATTTTGACGAGGTTAAATTTTTGCCGATATCTTCCGAACGGTTAGTCGTATCGACTTGATTCTTGCAAATTTGGATTCCGCCGGTCATTCTACGTTAGAAACACTTAATTCTAAGGACATAAGCCTGAATAGAAGGAAAATAATGAAGATTATTTGGTTTTAATAAATTTTGACGAGGTTAAATTTTTGCCGATATCTTCCGAACGGTTAGTCGTAGCGACTTGATTCTTGCAAATTTGGAGTCCGCCGGTCATTCTACGTTAGAAACACTTAATTCTAAGGACATAAGCCTGAATAGAAGGAAAATAATGAAGATTATTTGGTTTTAATAAATTTTGACGAGGTTAAATTTTTGCCGATATCTTCCGAACGGTTAGTCGTAGCGACTTGATTCTTGCAAATTTGGAGTCCGCCGGTCATTCTACGTTAGAAACACTTAATTCTAAGGACATAAGCCTGAATAGAAGGAAAATAATGAAGATTATTTGGTTTTAATAAATTTTGACGAGGTTAAATTTTTGCCGATATCTTCCGAACGGTTAGTCGTATCGACTTGATTCTTGCAAATTTGGATTTCGCCGGTCATTCTACGTTAGAAACACTTAATTCTAAGGACATAAGCCTGAATAGAAGGAAAATAATGAAGATTATTTGGTTTTAATAAATTTTGACGAGGTTAAATTTTTGCCGATATCTTCCGAACGGTTAGTCGTAGCGACTTGATTCTTGCAAATTTGGATTTCGCCGGTCATTCTACGTTAGAAACACTTAATTCTAAGGACATAAGCCTGAATAGAAGGAAAATAATGAAGATTATTTGGTTTTAATAAATTTTGACGAGGTTAAATTTTTGCCGATATCTTCCGAACGATTAGTCGTAGCGACTTGATTCTTGCAAATTTGGAGTCCGCCGGTCATTCTACGTTAGAAACACTTAATTCTAAGGACATAAGCCTGAATAGAAGGAAAATAATGAAGATTATTTGGTTTTAATAAATTTTGACGAAGCTAAATTTTTGCCGATATCTTCCGAACGGTTAGTCGTATCGACTTGATTCTTGCAAATTTGGATTCCGCCGGTCATTCTACGTTAGAAACACTTAATTCTAAGGACATAAGCCTGAATAGAAGGAAAATAATGAAGATTATTTGGTTTTAATAAATTTTGACGAGGTTAAATTTTTGCCGATATCTTCCGAACGGTTAGTCGTAGCGACTTGATTCTTGCAAATTTGGATTCCGCCGGTCATTCTACGTTAGAAACACTTAATTCTAAGGACATAAGCCTGAATAGAAGGAAAATAATGAAGATTATTTGGTTTTAATAAATTTTGACGAGGTTAAATTTTTGCCGATATCTTCCGAACGGTTAGTCGTATCGACTTGATTCTTGCAAATTTGGATTCCGCCGGTCATTCTACGTTAGAAACACTTAATTCTAAGGACATAAGCCTGAATAGAAGGAAAATAATGAAGATTATTTGGTTTTAATAAATTTTGACGAGGTTAAATTTTTGCCGATATCTTCCGAACGGTTAGTCGTAGCGACTTGATTCTTGCAAATTTGGAGTCCGCCGGTCATTCTACGTTAGAAACACTTAATTCTAAGGACATAAGCCTGAATAGAAGGAAAATAATGAAGATTATTTGGTTTTAATAAATTTTGACGAAGCTAAATTTTTGCCGATATCTTCCGAACGGTTAGTCGTATCGACTTGATTCTTGCAAATTTGGATTCCGCCGGTCATTCTACGTTAGAAACACTTAATTCTAAGGACATAAGCCTGAATAGAAGGAAAATAATGAAGATTATTTGGTTTTAATAAATTTTGACGAGGTTAAATTTTTGCCGATATCTTCCGAACGGTTAGTCGTAGCGACTTGATTCTTGCAAATTTGGATTTCGCCGGTCATTCTACGTTAGAAACACTTAATTCTAAGGACATAAGCCTGAATAGAAGGAAAATAATGAAGATTATTTGGTTTTAATAAATTTTGACGAGGTTAAATTTTTGCCGATATCTTCCGAACGGTTAGTCGTATCGACTTGATTCTTGCAAATTTGGATTCCGCCGGTCATTCTACGTTAGAAACACTTAATTCTAAGGACATAAGCCTGAATAGAAGGAAAATAATGAAGATTATTTGGTTTTAATAAATTTTGACGAGGTTAAATTTTTGCCGATATCTTCCGAACGGTTAGTCGTAGCGACTTGATTCTTGCAAATTTGGATTCCGCCGGTCATTCTACGTTAGAAACACTTAATTCTAAGGACATAAGCCTGAATAGAAGGAAAATAATGAAGATTATTTGGTTTTAATAAATTTTGACGAGGTTAAATTTTTGCCGATATCTTCCGAACGGTTAGTCGTAGCGACTTGATTCTTGCAAATTTGGAGTCCGCCGGTCATTCTACGTTAGAAACACTTAATTCTAAGGACATAAGCCTGAATAGAAGGAAAATAATGAAGATTATTTGGTTTTAATAAATTTTGACGAAGCTAAATTTTTGCCGATATCTTCCGAACGGTTAGTCGTATCGACTTGATTCTTGCAAATTTGGATTCCGCCGGTCATTCTACGTTAGAAACACTTAATTCTAAGGACATAAGCCTGAATAGAAGGAAAATAATGAAGATTATTTGGTTTTAATAAATTTTGACGAGGTTAAATTTTTGCCGATATCTTCCGAACGGTTAGTCGTAGCGACTTGATTCTTGCAAATTTGGATTTCGCCGGTCATTCTACGTTAGAAACACTTAATTCTAAGGACATAAGCCTGAATAGAAGGAAAATAATGAAGATTATTTGGTTTTAATAAATTTTGACGAGGTTAAATTTTTGCCGATATCTTCCGAACGGTTAGTCGTAGCGACTTGATTCTTGCAAATTTGGAGTCCGCCGGTCATTCTACGTTAGAAACACTTAATTCTAAGGACATAAGCCTGAATAGAAGGAAAATAATGAAGATTATTTGGTTTTAATAAATTTTGACGAAGCTAAATTTTTGCCGATATCTTCCGAACGGTTAGTCGTATCGACTTGATTCTTGCAAATTTGGATTCCGCCGGTCATTCTACGTTAGAAACACTTAATTCTAAGGACATAAGCCTGAATAGAAGGAAAATAATGAAGATTATTTGGTTTTAATAAATTTTGACGAGGTTAAATTTTTGCCGATATCTTCCGAACGGTTAGTCGTAGCGACTTGATTCTTGCAAATTTGGATTCCGCCGGTCATTCTACGTTAGAAACACTTAATTCTAAGGACATAAGCCTGAATAGAAGGAAAATAATGAAGATTATTTGGTTTTAATAAATTTTGACGAGGTTAAATTTTTGCCGATATCTTCCGAACGGTTAGTCGTATCGACTTGATTCTTGCAAATTTGGATTCCGCCGGTCATTCTACGTTAGAAACACTTAATTCTAAGGACATAAGCCTGAATAGAAGGAAAATAATGAAGATTATTTGGTTTTAATAAATTTTGACGAGGTTAAATTTTTGCCGATATCTTCCGAACGGTTAGTCGTAGCGACTTGATTCTTGCAAATTTGGAGTCCGCCGGTCATTCTACGTTAGAAACACTTAATTCTAAGGACATAAGCCTGAATAGAAGGAAAATAATGAAGATTATTTGGTTTTAATAAATTTTGACGAAGCTAAATTTTTGCCGATATCTTCCGAACGGTTAGTCGTATCGACTTGATTCTTGCAAATTTGGATTCCGCCGGTCATTCTACGTTAGAAACACTTAATTCTAAGGACATAAGCCTGAATAGAAGGAAAATAATGAAGATTATTTGGTTTTAATAAATTTTGACGAGGTTAAATTTTTGCCGATATCTTCCGAACGGTTAGTCGTAGCGACTTGATTCTTGCAAATTTGGATTTCGCCGGTCATTCTACGTTAGAAACACTTAATTCTAAGGACATAAGCCTGAATAGAAGGAAAATAATGAAGATTATTTGGTTTTAATAAATTTTGACGAGGTTAAATTTTTGCCGATATCTTCCGAACGGTTAGTCGTATCGACTTGATTCTTGCAAATTTGGATTCCGCCGGTCATTCTACGTTAGAAACACTTAATTCTAAGGACATAAGCCTGAATAGAAGGAAAATAATGAAGATTATTTGGTTTTAATAAATTTTGACGAGGTTAAATTTTTGCCGATATCTTCCGAACGGTTAGTCGTAGCGACTTGATTCTTGCAAATTTGGAGTCCGCCGGTCATTCTACGTTAGAAACACTTAATTCTAAGGACATAAGCTTGAATAGAAGGAAAATAATGAAGATTATTTGGTTTTAATAAATTTTGACGAAGCTAAATTTTTGCCGATATCTTCCGAACGGTTAGTCGTATCGACTTGATTCTTGCAAATTTGGATTCCGCCGGTCATTCTACGTTAGAAACACTTAATTCTAAGGACATAAGCCTGAATAGAAGGAAAATAATGAAGATTATTTGGTTTTAATAAATTTTGACGAGGTTAAATTTTTGCCGATATCTTCCGAACGGTTAGTCGTAGCGACTTGATTCTTGCAAATTTGGAGTCCGCCGGTCATTCTACGTTAGAAACACTTAATTCTAAGGACATAAGCCTGAATAGAAGGAAAATAATGAAGATTATTTGGTTTTAATAAATTTTGACGAAGCTAAATTTTTGCCGATATCTTCCGAACGGTTAGTCGTAGCGACTTGATTCTTGCAAATTTGGATTCCGCCGGTCATTCTACGTTAGAAACACTTAATTCTAAGGACATAAGCCTGAATAGAAGGAAAATAATGAAGATTATTTGGTTTTAATAAATTTTGACGAGGTTAAATTTTTGCCGATATCTTCCGAACGGTTAGTCGTAGCGACTTGATTCTTGCAAATTTGGATTTCGCCGGTCATTCTACGTTAGAAACACTTAATTCTAAGGACATAAGCCTGAATAGAAGGAAAATAATGAAGATTATTTGGTTTTAATAAATTTTGACGAGGTTAAATTTTTGCCGATATCTTCCGAACGGTTAGTCGTAGCGACTTGATTCTTGCAAATTTGGATTTCGCCGGTCATTCTACGTTAGAAACACTTAATTCTAAGGACATAAGCCTGAATAGAAGGAAAATAATGAAGATTATTTGGTTTTAATAAATTTTGACGAGGTTAAATTTTTGCCGATATCTTCCGAACGGTTAGTCGTAGCGACTTGATTCTTGCAAATTTGGAGTCCGCCGGTCATTCTACGTTAGAAACACTTAATTCTAAGGACATAAGCCTGAATAGAAGGAAAATAATGAAGATTATTTGGTTTTAATAAATTTTGACGAGGTTAAATTTTTGCCGATATCTTCCGAACGGTTAGTCGTAGCGACTTGATTCTTGCAAATTTGGATTTCGCCGGTCATTCTACGTTAGAAACACTTAATTCTAAGGACATAAGCCTGAATAGAAGGAAAATAATGAAGATTATTTGGTTTTAATAAATTTTGACGAGGTTAAATTTTTGCCGATATCTTCCGAACGGTTAGTCGTAGCGACTTGATTCTTGCAAATTTGGATTTCGCCGGTCATTCTACGTTAGAAACACTTAATTCTAAGGACATAAGCCTGAATAGAAGGAAAATAATGAAGATTATTTGGTTTTAATAAATTTTGACGAGGTTAAATTTTTGCCGATATCTTCCGAACGGTTAGTCGTAGCGACTTGATTCTTGCAAATTTGGATTCCGCCGGTCATTCTACGTTAGAAACTCTTAATTCTAAGGACATAAGCCTGAATAGAAGGAAAATAATGAAGATTATTTGGTTTTAATAAATTTTGACGAGGTTAAATTTTTGCCGATATCTTCCGAACGGTTAGTCGTAGCGACTTGATTCTTGCAAATTTGGAGTCCGCCAGTCATTCTACGTTAGAAACACTTAATTCTAAGGACATAAGCCTGAATAGAAGGAAAATAATGAAGATTATTTGGTTTTAATAAATTTTGACGAGGTTAAATTTTTGCCGATATCTTCCGAACGGTTAGTCGTAGCGACTTGATTCTTGCAAATTTGGAGTCCGCCAGTCATTCTACGTTAGAAACACTTAATTCTAAGGACATAAGCCTGAATAGAAGGAAAATAATGAAGATTATTTGGTTTTAATAAATTTTGACGAGGTTAAATTTTTGCCGATATCTTCCGAACGGTTAGTCGTAGCGACTTGATTCTTGCAAATTTGGAGTCCGCCAGTCATTCTACGTTAGAAACACTTAATTCTAAGGACATAAGCCTGAATAGAAGGAAAATAATGAAGATTATTTGGTTTTAATAAATTTTGACGAGGTTAAATTTTTGCCGATATCTTCCGAACGGTTAGTCGTAGCGACTTGATTCTTGCAAATTTGGATTCCGCCGGTCATTCTACGTTAGAAACACTTAATTCTAAGGACATAAGCCTGAATAGAAGGAAAATAATGAAGATTATTTGGTTTTAATAAATTTTGACGAGGTTAAATTTTTGCCGATATCTTCCGAACGGTTAGTCGTAGCGACTTGATTCTTGCAAATTTGGAGTCCGCCAGTCATTCTACGTTAGAAACACTTAATTCTAAGGACATAAGCCTGAATAGAAGGAAAATAATGAAGATTATTTGGTTTTAATAAATTTTGACGAGGTTAAATTTTTGCCGATATCTTCCGAACGGTTAGTCGTAGCGACTTGATTCTTGCAAATTTGGAGTCCGCCAGTCATTCTACGTTAGAAACACTTAATTCTAAGGACATAAGCCTGAATAGAAGGAAAATAATGAAGATTATTTGGTTTTAATAAATTTTGACGAGGTTAAATTTTTGCCGATATCTTCCGAACGGTTAGTCGTAGCGACTTGATTCTTGCAAATTTGGAGTCCGCCAGTCATTCTACGTTAGAAACACTTAATTCTAAGGACATAAGCCTGAATAGAAGGAAAATAATGAAGATTATTTGGTTTTAATAAATTTTGACGAGGTTAAATTTTTGCCGATATCTTCCGAACGGTTAGTCGTAGCGACTTGATTCTTGCAAATTTGGAGTCCGCCAGTCATTCTACGTTAGAAACACTTAATTCTAAGGACATAAGCCTGAATAGAAGGAAAATAATGAAGATTATTTGGTTTTAATAAATTTTGACGAGGTTAAATTTTTGCCGATATCTTCCGAACGGTTAGTCGTAGCGACTTGATTCTTGCAAATTTGGATTCCGCCGGTCATTCTACGTTAGAAACACTTAATTCTAAGGACATAAGCCTGAATAGAAGGAAAATAATGAAGATTATTTGGTTTTAATAAATTTTGACGAGGTTAAATTTTTGCCGATATCTTCCGAACGGTTAGTCGTAGCGACTTGATTCTTGCAAATTTGGAGTCCGCCAGTCATTCTACGTTAGAAACACTTAATTCTAAGGACATAAGCCTGAATAGAAGGAAAATAATGAAGATTATTTGGTTTTAATAAATTTTGACGAGGTAAAATTTTTGCCGATATCTTCCGAACGGTTAGTCGTAGCGACTTGATTCTTGCAAATTTGGATTCCGCCGGTCATTCTACGTTAGAAACACTTAATTCTAAGGACATAAGCCTGAATAGAAGGAAAATAATGAAGATTATTTGGTTTTAATAAATTTTGACGAGGTTAAATTTTTGCCGATATCTTCCGAACGGTTAGTCGTAGCGACTTGATTCTTGCAAATTTGGAGTCCGCCGGTCATTCTACGTTAGAAACACTTAATTCTAAGGACATAAGCCTGAATAGAAGGAAAATAATGAAGATTATTTGGTTTTAATAAATTTTGACGAAGCTAAATTTTTGCCGATATCTTCCGAACGGTTAGTCGTAGCGACTTGATTCTTGCAAATTTGGATTCCGCCGGTCATTCTACGTTAGAAACACTTAATTCTAAGGACATAAGCCTGAATAGAAGGAAAATAATGAAGATTATTTGGTTTTAATAAATTTTGACGAGGTTAAATTTTTGCCGATATCTTCCGAACGGTTAGTCGTAGCGACTTGATTCTTGCAAATTTGGATTCCGCCGGTCATTCTACGTTAGAAACACTTAATTCTAAGGACATAAGCCTGAATAGAAGGAAAATAATGAAGATTATTTGGTTTTAATAAATTTTGACGAAGCTAAATTTTTGCCGATATCTTCCGAACGGTTAGTCGTAGCGACTTGATTCTTGCAAATTTGGATTCCGCCGGTCATTCTACGTTAGAAACACTTAATTCTAAGGACATAAGCCTGAATAGAAGGAAAATAATGAAGATTATTTGGTTTTAATAAATTTTGACGAGGTTAAATTTTTGCCGATATCTTCCGAACGGTTAGTCGTAGCGACTTGATTCTTGCAAATTTGGAGTCCGCCAGTCATTCTACGTTAGAAACACTTAATTCTAAGGACATAAGCCTGAATAGAAGGAAAATAATGAAGATTATTTGGTTTTAATAAATTTTGACGAAGCTAAATTTTTGCCGATATCTTCCGAACGGTTAGTCGTAGCGACTTGATTCTTGCAAATTTGGAGTCCGCCAGTCATTCTACGTTAGAAACACTTAATTCTAAGGACATAAGCCTGAATAGAAGGAAAATAATGAAGATTATTTGGTTTTAATAAATTTTGACGAAGCTAAATTTTTGCCGATATCTTCCGAACGGTTAGTCGTAGCGACTTGATTCTTGCAAATTTGGAGTCCGCCAGTCATTCTACGTTAGAAACACTTAATTCTAAGGACATAAGCCTGAATAGAAGGAAAATAATGAAGATTATTTGGTTTTAATAAATTTTGACGAGGTTAAATTTTTGCCGATATCTTCCGAACGGTTAGTCGTAGCGACTTGATTCTTGCAAATTTGGATTCCGCCGGTCATTCTACGTTAGAAACACTTAATTCTAAGGACATAAGCCTGAATAGAAGGAAAATAATGAAGATTATTTGGTTTTAATAAATTTTGACGAAGCTAAATTTTTGCCGATATCTTCCGAACGGTTAGTCGTAGCGACTTGATTCTTGCAAATTTGGATTCCGCCGGTCATTCTACGTTAGAAACACTTAATTCTAAGGACATAAGCCTGAATAGAAGGAAAATAATGAAGATTATTTGGTTTTAATAAATTTTGACGAGGTTAAATTTTTGCCGATATCTTCCGAACGGTTAGTCGTAGCGACTTGATTCTTGCAAATTTGGAGTCCGCCAGTCATTCTACGTTAGAAACACTTAATTCTAAGGACATAAGCCTGAATAGAAGGAAAATAATGAAGATTATTTGGTTTTAATAAATTTTGACGAAGCTAAATTTTTGCCGATATCTTCCGAACGGTTAGTCGTAGCGACTTGATTCTTGCAAATTTGGATTCCGCCGGTCATTCTACGTTAGAAACACTTAATTCTAAGGACATAAGCCTGAATAGAAGGAAAATAATGAAGATTATTTGGTTTTAATAAATTTTGACGAGGTTAAATTTTTGCCGATATCTTCCGAACGGTTAGTCGTAGCGACTTGATTCTTGCAAATTTGGAGTCCGCCAGTCATTCTACGTTAGAAACACTTAATTCTAAGGACATAAGCCTGAATAGAAGGAAAATAATGAAGATTATTTGGTTTTAATAAATTTTGACGAAGCTAAATTTTTGCCGATATCTTCCGAACGGTTAGTCGTAGCGACTTGATTCTTGCAAATTTGGAGTCCGCCAGTCATTCTACGTTAGAAACACTTAATTCTAAGGACATAAGCCTGAATAGAAGGAAAATAATGAAGATTATTTGGTTTTAATAAATTTTGACGAGGTTAAATTTTTGCCGATATCTTCCGAACGGTTAGTCGTAGCGACTTGATTCTTGCAAATTTGGAGTCCGCCAGTCATTCTACGTTAGAAACACTTAATTCTAAGGACATAAGCCTGAATAGAAGGAAAATAATGAAGATTATTTGGTTTTAATAAATTTTGACGAAGCTAAATTTTTGCCGATATCTTCCGAACGGTTAGTCGTAGCGACTTGATTCTTGCAAATTTGGAGTCCGCCAGTCATTCTACGTTAGAAACACTTAATTCTAAGGACATAAGCCTGAATAGAAGGAAAATAATGAAGATTATTTGGTTTTAATAAATTTTGACGAAGCTAAATTTTTGCCGATATCTTCCGAACGGTTAGTCGTAGCGACTTGATTCTTGCAAATTTGGATTCCGCCGGTCATTCTACGTTAGAAACACTTAATTCTAAGGACATAAGCCTGAATAGAAGGAAAATAATGAAGATTATTTGGTTTTAATAAATTTTGACGAGGTTAAATTTTTGCCGATATCTTCCGAACGGTTAGTCGTAGCGACTTGATTCTTGCAAATTTGGAGTCCGCCAGTCATTCTACGTTAGAAACACTTAATTCTAAGGACATAAGCCTGAATAGAAGGAAAATAATGAAGATTATTTGGTTTTAATAAATTTTGACGAAGCTAAATTTTTGCCGATATCTTCCGAACGGTTAGTCGTAGCGACTTGATTCTTGCAAATTTGGAGTCCGCCAGTCATTCTACGTTAGAAACACTTAATTCTAAGGACATAAGCCTGAATAGAAGGAAAATAATGAAGATTATTTGGTTTTAATAAATTTTGACGAAGCTAAATTTTTGCCGATATCTTCCGAACGGTTAGTCGTAGCGACTTGATTCTTGCAAATTTGGAGTCCGCCAGTCATTCTACGTTAGAAACACTTAATTCTAAGGACATAAGCCTGAATAGAAGGAAAATAATGAAGATTATTTGGTTTTAATAAATTTTGACGAGGTTAAATTTTTGCCGATATCTTCCGAACGGTTAGTCGTAGCGACTTGATTCTTGCAAATTTGGATTCCGCCGGTCATTCTACGTTAGAAACACTTAATTCTAAGGACATAAGCCTGAATAGAAGGAAAATAATGAAGATTATTTGGTTTTAATAAATTTTGACGAAGCTAAATTTTTGCCGATATCTTCCGAACGGTTAGTCGTAGCGACTTGATTCTTGCAAATTTGGATTCCGCCGGTCATTCTACGTTAGAAACACTTAATTCTAAGGACATAAGCCTGAATAGAAGGAAAATAATGAAGATTATTTGGTTTTAATAAATTTTGACGAGGTTAAATTTTTGCCGATATCTTCCGAACGGTTAGTCGTAGCGACTTGATTCTTGCAAATTTGGAGTCCGCCAGTCATTCTACGTTAGAAACACTTAATTCTAAGGACATAAGCCTGAATAGAAGGAAAATAATGAAGATTATTTGGTTTTAATAAATTTTGACGAAGCTAAATTTTTGCCGATATCTTCCGAACGGTTAGTCGTAGCGACTTGATTCTTGCAAATTTGGATTCCGCCGGTCATTCTACGTTAGAAACACTTAATTCTAAGGACATAAGCCTGAATAGAAGGAAAATAATGAAGATTATTTGGTTTTAATAAATTTTGACGAGGTTAAATTTTTGCCGATATCTTCCGAACGGTTAGTCGTAGCGACTTGATTCTTGCAAATTTGGAGTCCGCCAGTCATTCTACGTTAGAAACACTTAATTCTAAGGACATAAGCCTGAATAGAAGGAAAATAATGAAGATTATTTGGTTTTAATAAATTTTGACGAAGCTAAATTTTTGCCGATATCTTCCGAACGGTTAGTCGTAGCGACTTGATTCTTGCAAATTTGGAGTCCGCCAGTCATTCTACGTTAGAAACACTTAATTCTAAGGACATAAGCCTGAATAGAAGGAAAATAATGAAGATTATTTGGTTTTAATAAATTTTGACGAGGTTAAATTTTTGCCGATATCTTCCGAACGGTTAGTCGTAGCGACTTGATTCTTGCAAATTTGGAGTCCGCCAGTCATTCTACGTTAGAAACACTTAATTCTAAGGACATAAGCCTGAATAGAAGGAAAATAATGAAGATTATTTGGTTTTAATAAATTTTGACGAGGTTAAATTTTTGCCGATATCTTCCGAACGGTTAGTCGTAGCGACTTGATTCTTGCAAATTTGGAGTCCGCCAGTCATTCTACGTTAGAAACACTTAATTCTAAGGACATAAGCCTGAATAGAAGGAAAATAATGAAGATTATTTGGTTTTAATAAATTTTGACGAGGTTAAATTTTTGCCGATATCTTCCGAACGGTTAGTCGTAGCGACTTGATTCTTGCAAATTTGGATTCCGCCGGTCATTCTACGTTAGAAACACTTAATTCTAAGGACATAAGCCTGAATAGAAGGAAAATAATGAAGATTATTTGGTTTCAATAAATTTTGACGAGGTTAAATTTTTGCCGATATCTTCCGAACGGTTAGTCGTAGCGACTTGATTCTTGCAAATTTGGAGTCCGCCAGTCATTCTACGTTAGAAACACTTAATTCTAAGGACATAAGCCTGAATAGAAGGAAAATAATGAAGATTATTTGGTTTTAATAAATTTTGACGAGGTTAAATTTTTGCCGATATCTTCCGAACGGTTAGTCGTAGCGACTTGATTCTTGCAAATTTGGAGTCCGCCAGTCATTCTACGTTAGAAACACTTAATTCTAAGGACATAAGCCTGAATAGAAGGAAAATAATGAAGATTATTTGGTTTTAATAAATTTTGACGAGGTTAAATTTTTGCCGATATCTTCCGAACGGTTAGTCGTAGCGACTTGATTCTTGCAAATTTGGAGTCCGCCAGTCATTCTACGTTAGAAACACTTAATTCTAAGGACATAAGCCTGAATAGAAGGAAAATAATGAAGATTATTTGGTTTCAATAAATTTTGACGAGGTTAAATTTTTGCCGATATCTTCCGAACGGTTAGTCGTAGCGACTTGATTCTTGCAAATTTGGAGTCCGCCAGTCATTCTACGTTAGAAACACTTAATTCTAAGGACATAAGCCTGAATAGAAGGAAAATAATGAAGATTATTTGGTTTTAATAAATTTTGACGAGGTTAAATTTTTGCCGATATCTTCCGAACGGTTAGTCGTAGCGACTTGATTCTTGCAAATTTGGAGTCCGCCAGTCATTCTACGTTAGAAACACTTAATTCTAAGGACATAAGCCTGAATAGAAGGAAAATAATGAAGATTATTTGGTTTTAATAAATTTTGACGAGGTTAAATTTTTGCCGATATCTTCCGAACGGTTAGTCGTAGCGACTTGATTCTTGCAAATTTGGATTCCGCCGGTCATTCTACGTTAGAAACACTTAATTCTAAGGACATAAGCCTGAATAGAAGGAAAATAATGAAGATTATTTGGTTTTAATAAATTTTGACGAGGTTAAATTTTTGCCGATATCTTCCGAACGGTTAGTCGTAGCGACTTGATTCTTGCAAATTTGGAGTCCGCCAGTCATTCTACGTTAGAAACACTTAATTCTAAGGACATAAGCCTGAATAGAAGGAAAATAATGAAGATTATTTGGTTTTAATAAATTTTGACGAAGCTAAATTTTTGCCGATATCTTCCGAACGGTTAGTCGTAGCGACTTGATTCTTGCAAATTTGGATTCCGCCGGTCATTCTACGTTAGAAACACTTAATTCTAAGGACATAAGCCTGAATAGAAGGAAAATAATGAAGATTATTTGGTTTTAATAAATTTTGACGAGGTTAAATTTTTGCCGATATCTTCCGAACGGTTAGTCGTAGCGACTTGATTCTTGCAAATTTGGAGTCCGCCAGTCATTCTACGTTAGAAACACTTAATTCTAAGGACATAAGCCTGAATAGAAGGAAAATAATGAAGATTATTTGGTTTTAATAAATTTTGACGAAGCTAAATTTTTGCCGATATCTTCCGAACGGTTAGTCGTAGCGACTTGATTCTTGCAAATTTGGAGTCCGCCAGTCATTCTACGTTAGAAACACTTAATTCTAAGGACATAAGCCTGAATAGAAGGAAAATAATGAAGATTATTTGGTTTTAATAAATTTTGACGAGGTTAAATTTTTGCCGATATCTTCCGAACGGTTAGTCGTAGCGACTTGATTCTTGCAAATTTGGAGTCCGCCAGTCATTCTACGTTAGAAACACTTAATTCTAAGGACATAAGCCTGAATAGAAGGAAAATAATGAAGATTATTTGGTTTTAATAAATTTTGACGAAGCTAAATTTTTGCCGATATCTTCCGAACGGTTAGTCGTAGCGACTTGATTCTTGCAAATTTGGAGTCCGCCAGTCATTCTACGTTAGAAACACTTAATTCTAAGGACATAAGCCTGAATAGAAGGAAAATAATGAAGATTATTTGGTTTTAATAAATTTTGACGAGGTTAAATTTTTGCCGATATCTTCCGAACGGTTAGTCGTAGCGACTTGATTCTTGCAAATTTGGATTCCGCCGGTCATTCTACGTTAGAAACACTTAATTCTAAGGACATAAGCCTGAATAGAAGGAAAATAATGAAGATTATTTGGTTTTAATAAATTTTGACGAGGTTAAATTTTTGCCGATATCTTCCGAACGGTTAGTCGTAGCGACTTGATTCTTGCAAATTTGGAGTCCGCCAGTCATTCTACGTTAGAAACACTTAATTCTAAGGACATAAGCCTGAATAGAAGGAAAATAATGAAGATTATTTGGTTTTAATAAATTTTGACGAGGTTAAATTTTTGCCGATATCTTCCGAACGGTTAGTCGTAGCGACTTGATTCTTGCAAATTTGGATTCCGCCGGTCATTCTACGTTAGAAACACTTAATTCTAAGGACATAAGCCTGAATAGAAGGAAAATAATGAAGATTATTTGGTTTTAATAAATTTTGACGAGGTTAAATTTTTGCCGATATCTTCCGAACGGTTAGTCGTAGCGACTTGATTCTTGCAAATTTGGAGTCCGCCAGTCATTCTACGTTAGAAACACTTAATTCTAAGGACATAAGCCTGAATAGAAGGAAAATAATGAAGATTATTTGGTTTTAATAAATTTTGACGAGGTTAAATTTTTGCCGATATCTTCCGAACGGTTAGTCGTAGCGACTTGATTCTTGCAAATTTGGAGTCCGCCAGTCATTCTACGTTAGAAACACTTAATTCTAAGGACATAAGCCTGAATAGAAGGAAAATAATGAAGATTATTTGGTTTTAATAAATTTTGACGAGGTTAAATTTTTGCCGATATCTTCCGAACGGTTAGTCGTAGCGACTTGATTCTTGCAAATTTGGATTCCGCCGGTCATTCTACGTTAGAAACACTTAATTCTAAGGACATAAGCCTGAATAGAAGGAAAATAATGAAGATTATTTGGTTTTAATAAATTTTGACGAAGCTAAATTTTTGCCGATATCTTCCGAACGGTTAGTCGTAGCGACTTGATTCTTGCAAATTTGGATTCCGCCGGTCATTCTACGTTAGAAACACTTAATTCTAAGGACATAAGCCTGAATAGAAGGAAAATAATGAAGATTATTTGGTTTTAATAAATTTTGACGAGGTTAAATTTTTGCCGATATCTTCCGAACGGTTAGTCGTAGCGACTTGATTCTTGCAAATTTGGATTCCGCCGGTCATTCTACGTTAGAAACACTTAATTCTAAGGACATAAGCCTGAATAGAAGGAAAATAATGAAGATTATTTGGTTTTAATAAATTTTGACGAAGCTAAATTTTTGCCGATATCTTCCGAACGGTTAGTCGTAGCGACTTGATTCTTGCAAATTTGGATTCCGCCGGTCATTCTACGTTAGAAACACTTAATTCTAAGGACATAAGCCTGAATAGAAGGAAAATAATGAAGATTATTTGGTTTTAATAAATTTTGACGAGGTTAAATTTTTGCCGATATCTTCCGAACGGTTAGTCGTAGCGACTTGATTCTTGCAAATTTGGATTCCGCCGGTCATTCTACGTTAGAAACACTTAATTCTAAGGACATAAGCCTGAATAGAAGGAAAATAATGAAGATTATTTGGTTTTAATAAATTTTGACGAAGCTAAATTTTTGCCGATATCTTCCGAACGGTTAGTCGTAGCGACTTGATTCTTGCAAATTTGGATTCCGCCGGTCATTCTACGTTAGAAACACTTAATTCTAAGGACATAAGCCTGAATAGAAGGAAAATAATGAAGATTATTTGGTTTTAATAAATTTTGACGAGGTTAAATTTTTGCCGATATCTTCCGAACGGTTAGTCGTAGCGACTTGATTCTTGCAAATTTGGAGTCCGCCGGTCATTCTACGTTAGAAACACTTAATTCTAAGGACATAAGCCTGAATAGAAGGAAAATAATGAAGATTATTTGGTTTTAATAAATTTTGACGAGGTTAAATTTTTGCCGATATCTTCCGAACGGTTAGTCGTAGCGACTTGATTCTTGCAAATTTGGATTCCGCCGGTCATTCTACGTTAGAAACACTTAATTCTAAGGACATAAGCCTGAATAGAAGGAAAATAATGAAGATTATTTGGTTTTAATAAATTTTGACGAAGCTAAATTTTTGCCGATATCTTCCGAACGGTTAGTCGTAGCGACTTGATTCTTGCAAATTTGGATTCCGCCGGTCATTCTACGTTAGAAACACTTAATTCTAAGGACATAAGCCTGAATAGAAGGAAAATAATGAAGATTATTTGGTTTTAATAAATTTTGACGAGGTTAAATTTTTGCCGATATCTTCCGAACGGTTAGTCGTAGCGACTTGATTCTTGCAAATTTGGAGTCCGCCAGTCATTCTACGTTAGAAACACTTAATTCTAAGGACATAAGCCTGAATAGAAGGAAAATAATGAAGATTATTTGGTTTTAATAAATTTTGACGAGGTTAAATTTTTGCCGATATCTTCCGAACGGTTAGTCGTAGCGACTTGATTTTTGCAAATTTGTGCAAAATAAACCAAGTTATTTTATTAATTTATTAAAAAAAAAAACAATTAGGATACAATTACGAGACAGTGACGTAAGAATGTTTTTTTTAGCTGAGGACAAAATCAAAGACAAGTTGGCGGCCGCCGCCCGCGAGAAAATGGTTTCAGTGGCCCGTGACCGTGCTTTACAGCTCGAACGTAAGAAAAAAGCCGCCGCTTTCCTCAAACTAAAATCGGCCGAAAGCGAAGAGAAAAAATCACGATCACCGAGCCGAGAACGCAAAAAGGAAGTCGTCCAAATCGACGACTCGCCCGACGAAGACGACCGCCGGAAAAAAAGCCCCAAAAAGAAGAAATCCCACAAACGCAAACACTCAAAGAGCAAACACGACTCGAAAAACAAGAAGAAGTCGAAAAAGAAGCGACGACGTTCGGACTCGTGCAGTTCGACAAATTCAAAATCGTCGTCGTGATCCTGTAGTAGTACAAATTGATCAGAGATGTAAATATAATTTTTTAGTTTATTTAAACCTATTTATTGATTCATTATTTATTTACACTTAAAATTATCGATCGATTTCGCCGAAGACCACATCGAGGGTCCCGATAATGGCCACAATGTCGGCCAGCATGTGGTTTTTCCCCACTTTTTCCAGGGCCGCCAAATGGGCGAAGCCGGGCGCCTTGATTTTGCAGCGGTAGGGCTTGGAGCCCCCGTCTGAGACTAAGTAAACCCCGAACTCGCCCTTCGGGGCCTCGATTGCGGTGTAGGTGGCGCCGGGGGGCACCTGGTAGCCCTGCGTGAACAGCTTGAAGTGGTGGATGAGGGCTTCCATTGACGTCTACAACAATTTTAATTTTTTTTATTTACTGTTTGTGACCGGAAGTTCATACACACCTTCATTTCAGCTCGGCTGGGAGGTGTGAGTTTGGCGTCGTCTGTCTTTATTTCACCCGGTGGCATGTTGTTAAGACATTGGTCGATGATTCGGAGCGACTGTCTCATTTCTTCAACGCGACACAGGTATCTATCGTAACAATCGCCTTTTACCCCAATTGGGACGTCGAAATCGACCAAATCGTACGCGTCGTAGGGCTGAACTTTGCGCAAATCCCACTTTATTCCGGAGCCCCGTAACATGACCCCACTAAAATTGAAAAAAAAAACTAAAAACTAGAACAAGAAACAATCAATTAAGTGAAAATTCAATAATAAATAATAATGATGATAAAAATATTTTTGTAGCGTACTTTTTTATTACGTATTTTTCTTCTCTAATGCTTTATTATGGCCGATCGGATTATAGAAAAAATAATGTATTTACCTCGCATTTAACAGCTATACCTGACGTGTACATCATTAAATGATCATTGCATTTAATTTATTTATTAATATTTAATGATAAAAATTATTCTCTGGCAATTTCAAACTAAAGGAGATAACGGTTTATTTTTAAGGGAGAAATAATATAATTTTTTATCAAGTAGTAATGTGCTAACTTCTCTCGTACTGCTCTAACAAAATTAGGCGCAAAAACTGAATTTTTATTATAAATACATGTGTTTAAGCGCTGGAAAAAAACAAAGATTATACAATTTTCAATGGAATTTAACATTTCTTTTGGTATCTTTGTGGAAAATTGCTCTATTTTCGCACGAACTTTGAAATTTTTCGGTAAATTTTTGGCTAAATTTTATTAAACAATCATTTCTGACTGAAAATGTGCTAAAACGCTCCCGAAAAAGCAAACTTTTAGGCCGATTTTCATGAAATTTTGCAGCTTAATTGCGTTCCTGAAAACGAGATAAAACGCCTAAAAGTGGCAAAAACTAACCCTTCAGCTTAATTTCCGGCTTATTTTGGATGCAATTCCTCAAAATAATTGTGTGCTTCTGCTCTTGAAATTTTTATTTTGCTTCAAAGACGTAAAAATAATATAATTTTTTAAGAAAATTCCTAGGAAAAAACTGTGTTTTTATTTTAAATAGGTATCTTTACTCTTAAAAAAGACAAAAATTATGCCATTTCCAATGAAATTTAACGATTTTTTGAAAATTTATTAAAGGAATTAAGTTAAATAATCGACTGTCTTCTGAAAAATATAGATGATGGCTCGGAAAAAAACAATTTTTCGACCAAATTCAGCAGTTTTTTTGGTTTACTTTTATCGAAATTTCGTGTCCTTGTGCCATTTTCGATCCAAATCGGTGATTTTTGACGAAAATTTGCTGAATAAATTCATTTACATCCAGTTTATTGATTTTTTTAACTCGATTTAGCAAAATTTCTTTTAATTACGTGCTTAAAAAATGTCAAAATTGCGCTATTTTCGAACGAACTTTGAGATTTTTCGGTTAATTTTTGGCGAAATTTTATTAAACAATGCATTTTTGACTGAAAATGTGCTAAAACACCCCCGAAAAAATAAAATTTTAGGCCAATTTTTGCGAAACTTTGCTGCTAAATTGTGTTTCTGAAAAACGAGATAAAACGCCTGAAAGTGGCAAAAACTAACCCCCAGTTTAATTTCCGGCTTATTTTGGATGAAATTCCTCAAAATAATTGTGTGCTTCTGATTAAACAGCTCTTGAAATTTTTATTTAGTTTCAAAGACGAAAAATAATATACTTTAAAAGAAAATTTCTAGAAAAAACTAGAGTTTTTATTTTAAATATGTATCTTAACGCCTAAAAAAAGACAAAAATTACGCCGTTTCCAACGCAATTTAACGATTTTTTGAATATTTATTGAGGGAATTAAGTAAAATAATCGATTGTCTTCTGAAAATTATGGATGATGGCTCGGAAAAAAAAACAATTTTTCGACCAAATTCAGCGATTTTTTGGTCAACTTTTATCGAAATTTCGTGTCCTTGTGCCATTTTCAATCTAAGTCTGTGATTTTTGACGAAAATTTGCTGAATAAATGCATTTACATCCAGTTTATGGAGTTTTCAGCTCGATTTGTGCATAAAATATCCCCCAAAAAAATATTTTTTTATTTTTATCCTTTCATTCAAGGTTTGAACCTTAGTGTCGTCTAATTTTATAACTCTATTACATAAACGATTTTAATACCATTTTACGACCTGAAAGATAATTTTTTACCGTACCTGAACCCAAGATTGAGGGCATCTTCGGCCGAAACAACCCCAATATCTTGCGTCCTTTGCACCCAAATCCTATTCGTAGTGAGAACATCCTCAACTTCGTCAAGTCTTTCGCCAAATTTCGACGCAAATTCGTAAATATCGTCCATGAGACCTAGCGGCATATCCAGAGAAACGCCCCCTGGCCTGATATACGCCGCGTGCATGCGGGCCCCCGACACCCTCTCGTAAAACTCCATCATTTTCTCACGCTCCTCAAACAGCCAAAAGAACGGAGTCAGGGCCCCCACGTCCAGAGCGTGCGTCCCCACGGCCATAATATGGTTCAGAATGCGCGTAATTTCCGCAAACAGCGCTACAAAAAAAAATTACCAACTGCCAAAAAACACGGGGGCTCACTTCTTATGTATTTGGCCCTAAGGGGCACATCAATATTTAGGAGTTTTTCAACAGCGAGACTGTAACACTGCTCGTTGCACATCATCGAGACGTAGTCAAGGCGGTCAAAGTAGGGCAAAGCCTGCGTGTAGGTCTTGTACTCGATTAGTTTCTCCGTCCCGCGGTGGAGGAGCCCTATGTGGGGGTCCGCCCGCCGCACCATCTCCCCGTCCAACTCGATCACCAGCCGCAGGACCCCGTGGGCGGCCGGATGCTGGGGCCCAAAGTTCAAAGTGAGGTTTTTGACCGACCGTTCGACGGGGGCTTTCTGGGCGTTCCATGGGGGTAGCACCCATTTGCTGGTGACCTCGTCGGGGTACATGACCGGGCCGTCGAATTGCGCCATGTATTCGGGGTCGGGGTACCATTTCGCTTTTTTATTGCCACTAAAAACAATTACATAACCTCACTTTTGTTACGTAATTGTTTCAAAGGGCGGGTACAGGGGGTACGCACCTGGTGTGCAGTAGCGCAGCGCCGTTGTTTAGGACCAGTTTGGGGGCTGAAAGGGGCCCCAGTTTGCGTAAAAACGTGTTTAAAATTGCGTTTGCCATTTTGACACTTGACAGCGGACAGCCCCCGGACTGGAAGTGGCCAAAGTAACGGCCACTTATACAGGCTGAGTCAATAGTGGGTTGGTTACTTCTGATATGTCCTAAGATGCAACCAACAATACAAATTGCACTTACCACTTGGAAATTCCGTGTGATTTTAAAAAATATTAATTGAATCAACACTGGTTTTTTATCTTTTTAATAATAACAATTTATAGAGAAATTTTAGCAAAATGTAATCGTGGCTAAATCGAGCTGAAAACTCAATAAACTGGATGTAAATGCATTTATAAATAAATTATTAAAAAAAATAAACCAAAAAATTGCTGAATTTGGTTGAAAAAATGTTTTTTTTTAATTAATTCCCTCAATAGATATTCAAAAAATCGTTAAATTGCTTTGGAAACGGTGTAATTTTTGTTATTTTCTTACGCGTTAAAATAAAAACTCAGTTTTTCCAGAAATTTTCTTAAAAATCATATTATTTTTACGCCTTTGGAACAAAATAAAAATTTGTCATTGTGGAAAATTTTATTCAATAAAAAAATTCATAACTCGAAAACTAAAAGTCGTAGAGCAACGCGGTTTGTTCCATTGGATTCAGCGGCTTTTTTTCTGTATTATACCAACTTTTCACGAGATTTAAAATTTTCAAATTTTTTGCTCAAATTTCCTGAGTAATAAATTTGTGCCTACACCTTACCTTCAAAGTGATGAAAAAAAATTTTTTTTTAAATTCACTCCACCAAATTTTTATGGACTTCTTTATGTCTTAACAACCCACAAAAGTTGTTTTTAGTCCACAAAAAGTCCATATGTTCGATTTTTAGATGTTTGATTTTTTCAATTTTCGTCGCAGTTTTGGTCGATTTTGGGTATCCGGAACTTTTGTCGAGCAATAGCTCCGGAACTATCAGAGATAACCCCATGAAGTTTATTATCCTTGGAAAGCTCTTTAAATTATCTATCTTTTTAAAAAAAAAATAGTGTTCTCCGACTAATAGTTTTCGAGCAAATTGGAGACAAATGCAAAAATTGGTAAAATTTTAAAAAATTCATAACTAAAAAACTATTGGGAATTTGGCAATTTTCTCGATGCCAATCGACTCCCCGGATCATTTTGCATAGGCAAGGATCAAAACAGTTCCACTTTTTCGAATAGTTTAGCCAGAAATGAGAAAATAAAAAAAATAAAAATTGTTAACATCTCGTGTCTCCGAAAAATTCAAAATTTTGAGAAAAAATATGCTAAAGTTGCTAAGAGCAAACCGGTTTATTTCACTGAATTTTACGGTTCAGTTAAACTGTCTTTTTCCAGCTTTAAAACACATACCACTTAAAAAAACTGTCAAGAATGTAATTATTTATTTTTTAAACGATTCTCGATTTGGTCAGCTGTAATCAGTATTATTGGTTACATACCTAAACAAATTCAGAAATAACCCACTATTGATTCACCCTATATTAACTAATTATTAAATATTGACTCGTTTGTGTAATGGAAAGGATGAAAATATTTAACAAAAAATTTGCGTGTTTTTTTTTTCATTAATTGCGAAAATTTTATAATTTCAAACCATGGCCACCCATGATAATAATAACAATAAATTTCGTCATAAATAAAATAAATAAATAACAGAAATCAGTAAATTTACCGTTTATCATAATGATAATTTTTTCAAATAATAATTTTTTTCCAATCTCAATTTGCGTGATTTCAATACAATCAGGCGCGGCGCGGTGTAAATGAGCCTCATTGTACGTAAAATATGCACATGTTAATTATTTCCCATATTTAAATTAGAAGTTTCCGCAGGAACTTTGCGATATTGTTTTGGTAACGTAAATTAGTGCGTTTTTTACTCTTGAGCGTGATTATTGAGCGAAATGTCGCTAATTTTCGCCCTCTTTATCCTCTTGCGCTTTTTATTCACAATCATGGAAAGTGGGACTTTTGAGAGGTAAAAAAAACAAACTCAACACACACATTTTGCCATTTATTTAATCAATTCAGTAACGAAATTTTGGCGAAAAAACTGACCAAAGTCCAGAAAGTGAACTACTACTGGAACGTACCAACCTTCCAGTGTGACTCCCACAAGCTGAACTTCACCGGCCTTGCCGACAAATTCGGGATAATCCAGAACGAAAACGACAGGTTTCGGGGGAACGAAGTCGCGATTCTCTACGATCCCGGGAGTTTCCCGGCGCTGTTGCGGGACGGGAGCGGGATCGTACGGCGCAATGGGGGAGTCCCCCAGGAGGGGAACCTGACCCTCCACTTGGCGCTCTTCGAGGAGTTGTTGAATGAGCTCCTCCCGGAGGACTTTTCAGGCCTGGGGATAATTGACTTCGAGAGCTGGCGCCCCATTTACCGGCAGAACTTCGGCTCGCTGGCGCCCTACAAGGACCTTTCGGTGGAAATCGAGCGGCAGAGTCACCCCTTTTGGCCGAAGCTTCTGCTGGAGAAGGAGGCGAGGCGCCGGTTCGAGTTCCATGCCAGGAGGTTCATGGAGGAGACGCTTTTTGTGGCCAAAAGTTTGCGCAAAAATGCCACTTGGGGCTATTATGCCTATCCTTATTGTTTCAACATGTCCCCCAATAACATGAAGAAAGATTGTCCCAACGAGGTGCAGAAAGAAAATGATCAATTGGATTGGCTGTTTCGGTTGAGTGACGATTTGCATCCGTCTATTTATTTGGACGGGAGGTTGGGCCCCAAAGACAAAATTCGGATGATTGAAGGGAGGATTAATGAGGCGCATCGGGTGGCTGCGTTTGTTAAAAGTGGGGCACTGAAGCCCAAAATTGTGCCCTATTTTTGGTACAAGTATCACGGGGGGCAAAATTTTCTGACTAAAGTAATTTTTTTTGAGTTTTTTTTTGGGGCCAATTAATTGTTTTTTTTTAGGAAGACCTTTTCAATGCCATTTTGACGTTGTCCACGTCCGATATTGACGGGGTGGTGATTTGGGGGAGCAGTAATGACGTCAACACCAAAAATAAGTGTTTGGATTTGTACGAATATGTCGATAATGTCCTAGGGCCGAGTCTAGTCAATTTTTAGGTGGAATAAATTGTGTTTTCAACGGTTGCGTTTTATTTACGACCTTTCTGTGTTCACCCCAAATTTTTATGATCCCTTTAAATTTTGATTTAGGTCCGAAAATTAACAAAATTTCAAAAATTCTCAAACTATTTTTTGTCCCATTTTTTGTCATCCCGTAAATTTTTATTTAGTTTCCGAAAATTAGCAAAAATTTTAAAATTCTCGAACTACTTTTTGTCCCATTTTTTGTCATCCCGCTGATTTTTTGTCTCATTTTTTGTGACCCCTTAAAATTTTTATTTATTTTCCGAAAATTAGCAAAAATTTTAAAATTCTCGAACTACTTTTTGTCCCATTTTTTGTCATCCCGCTGATTTTTTGTCTCATTTTTTGTGACCCCTTAAAATTTTTATTTATTTTCCGAAAATTAGCAAAAATTTTAAAATTCTCGAACTACTTTTTGTCCCATTTTTTGTGATGCCGCGGATTTTTTGCGCCATTTTTTGTCATCCCGTGGATTTTTTGCCCCATTTTTTGTGACCCCTTAAAATTTTTATTTATTTTCCGAAAATTAGCAAAAATTTTAAAATTCTCGAACTACTTTTTGTCCCATTTTTTGTGATGCCGCGAATTTTTTGCGCCATTTTTTGTCATCCCGCTGATTTTTTGTCCCATTTTTTGCGATCCCTTAAAATTTTTATTTAGTTTCGAAAAGTTAGAAAGATTTTAAAAATTCTCGAACGATTTTTTGTCCCATTTTTTGTGATGGCGCGGATTGTTTGCCCCATTTTTTGCGATCCCGCGGATTTTTTGCCCCATTTTTTGTCATCCCGTGAATTTTTTGCGACCCCTTAAAATTTTTATTTATTTTCCGAAAATTAGCAAAAATTTTAAAATTCTCGAACTACTTTTTGTCCCATTTTTTTGTGATGCCGCGGATTTTTTGCGCCATTTTTTGTGATGCCGCGGATTTTTTGCCCCATTTTTTGTCATCCCGGGGATTTTTTGTGATCCCTTAAAATTTTTGTTTAGTTTTCGAAAATTAGCAAAATTTTGAAAATTCTCGAACGATTTTTGTCATCCTGTGACAAAATTTTTTGCGCAATTTTCAGAAAAGTGTCAAAATTTTGGGGAAATGAAAAAGCGGTTACAGAAACAATGATTTATTTTTTGCCTTTTATACACTTTAATTTATCCCTATGCTAAAATACTTTCATTGAACGTCTTTGTCAACCATGTCGCAAGCGTGACGTCGCGTAATAGTCACATTGAATTAATCTAACAGCGTCTGTTGTTATGAGATGTTCTAGTGAACCGAAAGTTGTTGTGTCTAAGTACAATTACGTAAAATATCACAATAAATCAATACTTGTTTTTCGCGCGTGAATTTAGCAAGAACACCTCATAGTTGGTTATAATCTAGTGCTTGCAGCGTTTATTCGAAACGATATGGTCCTGTCGACTAATTCTTAACCCTAAGTTTAGTTTTGAATTGTTTTTTTTTTTGTACACAAAGTTTGTAGTGTGTGTGAAAGGATAGAGACAGTGCGTAAACACCTAGATGGCAATTTTCGGCCGTAAATCAATATAAAAATAAATAGAGTAAAGCGTAGTTTCTAAGTAGGAATAAGAAAAAATAAAGTTTCATTCATGTATGTAGTAGTAGTACTGTAAATTCTCCGACTAAATAACAATAAAGTTCAACAATAAAGTCACTTTTCTAAAATCCACAGACCATTCTCTCTCTTGCATTAATACCATTTATATACATTTTGTTTTTTGTTTAAGTTCTAACAAAATAGATCGATTTTAGAAAAGTAAGGAATTACAATTAGCATCAATTGTGGCGAGCGTTCTATTACTTATAATATTGCTGCGTTTTCGATGCTCCGGCTCGGAATCAGAGGACTCAAAGTGCCTGCAACCTTCTGGCCCCTTTCCATCTCGTAATGCGTGTCTAAGGGGATACCTAACAATTTTTTCGATGTTAAAATTTACATATTTTAGGGTAAATTTTTTTACTCACTTGAATCGGTACTGGATTTAGTTGGGATAAATGAAGCTACAAGGAGGGCGCAAATGACTAGAAAAGCACCGAAGACGAACGGAGGGCCAGGCACCAGCTGGAACATTCAAAAAATAACGTTGCCAACATTTAAAACACTGACACTTTTTTACGGCAACACTGAATAATGTACGTTAATTCTATGAATTCTACGACTCATTTTACACATTATATCAATTTTTCACAAGAATTAAAAATTTAATTTTTTTTTTTTTGCTTCAAATTAGGGTAGTAGCCATTTGTCATTGTGGAAAATTTTATTCAATAAAAAAATTCATAACTCGAAAACTAAAAGTCGTAGAGCAAAGCGGTTTGTTCCATTGGATTCAGCGGCTTTTTTTCTGTATTATACGAACTTTTCATGAGAATTAAAAATTTGATTTTTTTTGCTTAAATTTCCTGAGTAATACAAAACTTACCTTCAAACTGATGAAAAAAAAATTTTTTTAAACTCACTTCAGCAAATTTTTATGGACTACTTTATGTCTTAACAACTCACAAAAGTTGTTAAAAGTCCTCAAAAAGTCCATATGTTCGATTTTTTGATGTTTGATTTTTTCAATTTTCGTCGCAGTTTTTGTCGATTTTGGGTACCCGGAACATTTCTCGAGCAATAGCTCCGGAACTATTAGAGATAACCCCATGAAGTGTATTATCGTTGGAAAGCTCTTTAAATTATCTATCTTTTTCAAAAAAAAATATTGTTCTCCGACTAATAGTTTTCGAGCAAATTGGAGACAAATGCAAAAATTGGTAAAATTTTAAAAAATTCATAACTAAAAAACTATTCGGAATTTGGCAATTTTCTCGATGCCAATCGATTCCCTGGATCATTTTGCATAGGTAAGGATCAAAACAGTTCCACTTTTTCGAATAGTTTAGTCATAATTGGGAAAATAAAAAAAATTAAAAAAAAGTTAACACCCCCCCCCTTAAAATCGGTCAATTTTTAAAGTGTCTCTAAATCAAATGAAACCTATTCTATCTTATAGATTTTGATGTGCTCTTTCCGATCTAAAAAACCGTTTTCTCCTAACTCTTTTAGTTTGGCCGTAATCGGCGTTTGAAAATTGAAAAATTTTTTGCGAGATATCGCCTTGAGTCCTATGCCATTTTGTAGAGTTTTTTATTCCGGTTTTCCTCCATTTTTCCGTTTCTCGATAACTCTAATAGTTTCGCCGTAATTGGCGGTTGAAAATTGAAAAAAAGTGAAAATGGAAACCTTTTTTTGCGTTTTTCTCGGAAACTGTAAGACTTAGAGCAACGAACAAAAAACCATCTGATAGCGCTTAATTTTATCTATTTTTTCGACTAAACCCGGAGCCGCTCCGGGCAACGGTTCCGGCTACAGAGGCGATCAAAGTTTTTCACTAAAAAAATTCATAAAAAAAAAAACTAAAAGTCCTAGAGCACTGCGGTTTGTTCCATTGAATTCTACGGCTCATTTTACATATTATATCAATTTTTCACAGGGATTAAAAATTTAAAATTTTTTGCCTAAATTTAGGGTAGCCATTTGTCATAGTGGAAAATTTTATTCAATAAAAAAATTCATAACTCAAAAACTAAAAGTCGTAGAGCAACGCGGTTTGTTCCATTGAATTCAGCGGCTCATTTTCGGTATTATATCAACTTTTCACGAGATTTAAAATTTTCAATTTTTTTTGCACAAATTTCCTTCAAAGAGGTGAAATTGTTTTTTCTACATGTAAAAATATGTAAAATAAAAAATAACTAAAAACTAGGACACCAACGAAGTAGTTCCACATTTTTTAATAAAAAAAATCAACCGAATTCAGTGTTGCCAATTATTAAAAAAAATCCCAAACCTGCGAATACGTCTCCATGTCATGCACTGGCGTCGCATGCGTCCCTTCCTGGTTCTCGCCCTCGTTGAGATCGACATGAAACACGTAGAAGATGAGTCCGAACATCGCCGGCCCCAGCCCATTGCACAACCCCCTCATCCCTGTCACCATCCCCTGGACCACCCCTTGCCGGTCCGGCGTGCTCACAATGCTGACAAACGCCGAAATCGCCGGATACGTGATCGAACTCATCGAGGCCAACATTCCCGCCGCCCACATCATCCACGTCGTCGTGCCGAAGCCGTACCACAGCAGCTGCAGCATCTCGAAGAGCAGTCCCAACATTATCGTGTGTTTGCAGCCGAGGTTTTTCATCAGAGCACCAAGACACAGCTGCGTGAGGACGGCCAGGAGGCCCACGAGGCCGACGAAGACGGCCACCATGGGGGCGCTCCAGCCCATGACCAGCTTCAAGTAGACGAAAATGCAACTGTATTGACCGGCTTCGGGGAGGTAGGAGAGGAAAACGGTGATGCAGAGGAGGAGGATTGTGGGGTCTTGGCCGACGTTACGGAGGGAGGAGAAGGGATCGGCTTGCTCCCAACTGATCGGGGAGACGCGCACTTTTTCAGGGAGGCTCTCGGGGACTGCGACCAGGATGAAGAAGACGTCGAGGATGGCAACGGCTGTGGCGAGGGCCACCACGAGAGACACGGACCATCTGGAAGAAAACATTTATTTTGTTTAACATCAGGCTTTACAAAAAATCCAAGTAATGGAGTTGGAGTTATTCAATTAATTACATAAACTGATAATATTTTTTGTTAATGATGCTTTGTCCGGTTATTTCTTTGTTACGAACGAATAAAATCAAAAATAACACTGCGATTTTTTACGATTTTGTGCACTTTCCTATGTCTTTAGAACCCACTTTTCTTAGTTATACCCTTAGAACTGAGTGTTTCTAACGTAGAATGACCGGGGGAATCCAAATTTGCAAGAATCAAGTCGCTACCACTAACCGTTCGGAAGATATCGGCAAAAATTTAGCCTCGTCAAAATTTATTGAAACCAAATAATCTTCATTATTTTCCTTCTATTCAGGCTTATGTCCTTAGAATTAAGTGTTTCTAACATAAAATGACCGGCGGAATCCAAATTTGCAAGAATCAAGTCGCTACGACTAACCGTTCGGAAGATATCGGCAAAAATTTAACCTCGTCAAAATTTATTAAAACCAAATAATCTTCATTATTTTCTTCTATTCAGGCTTATGTCCTTAGAATTAAGTGTTTCTAACGTAGAATGACCGGCGGAATCCAAATTTGCAAGAATCAAGTCGCTACGACTAACCGTTCGGAAGATATCGGCAAAAATTTAGCTTCGTCAAAATTTATTAAAACCAAATAATCTTCATTATTTTCTTCTATTCAGGCTTATGTCCTTAGAATTAAGTGTTTCTAACGTAGAATGACCGGCGGAATCCAAATTTGCAAGAATCAAGTCGCTACGACTAACCGTTCGGAAGATATCGGCAAAAATTTAGCTTCGTCAAAATTTATTAAAACCAAATAATCTTCATTATTTTCTTCTATTCAGGCTTATGTCCTTAGAATTAAGTGTTTCTAACGTAGAATGACCGGCGGAATCCAAATTTGCAAGAATCAAGTCGCTACGACTAACCGTTCGGAAGATATCGGCAAAAATTTAACCTCGTCAAAATTTATTAAAACCAAATAATCTTCATTATTTTCTTCTATTCAGGCTTATGTCCTTAGAATTAAGTGTTTCTAACGTAGAATGACCGGCGGAATCCAAATTTGCAAGAATCAAGTCGCTACGACTAACCGTTCGGAAGATATCGGCAAAAATTTAACCTCGTCAAAATTTATTAAAACCAAATAATCTTCATTATTTTCCTTCTATTCAGGCTTATGTCCTTAGAATTAAGTGTTTCTAACGTAGAATGACCGGCGGAATCCAAATTTGCAAGAATCAAGTCGCTACGACTAACCGTTCAGAAGATATCGGCAAAAATTTAACCTCGTCAAAATTTATTAAAACCAAATAATCTTCATTATTTTCCTTCTATTCAGGCTTATGTCCTTAGAATTAAGTGTTTCTAACGTAGAATGACCGGCGGAATCCAAATTTGCAAGAATCAAGTCGCTACGACTAACCGTTCGGAAAATATCGGCAAAAATTTAGCCTCGTCAAAATTTATCGAAACCAAATAGTCTTCATTATTTTCCTTCTATTCAGGCTTATGTCCTTAGAATTAAGTGTTTCGAACGTAGAATGACCGGGGAAATCCAAATTTGCAAGAATCAAGTCGCTACGACTAACCGTTCGGAAAATATCGGCAAAAATTTAGCCTCGTCAAAATTTATCGAAACCAAATAGTCTTCATTATTTTCCTTCTATTCAGGCTTATGTCCTTAGAATTAAGTGTTTCTAACGTAGAATGACCGGGGAAATCCAAATTTGCAAGAATCAAGTCGCTACGACTAACCGTTCGGAAAATATCGGCAAAAATTTAGCCTCGTCAAAATTTATTTAAACCAAACAGTCTTCATTATTTTCGTTCTATTCAGGCTTATGTCCCTAGAATTGAGTGTCCCTAACGTAAAATGACCGGCGGAATCCAAATTTGCAAGAATCAAGTCGCTACGACTAACCGTTCGGAAAATATCGGCAAAAATTTAGCTTCGTCAAAATTTATCGAAACCAAATAGTCTTCATTATTTTCCTTCTATTCAGGCTTATGTCCTTAGAATTAAGTGTTTCGAACGTAGAATGACCGGCGGAATCCAAATTTGCAAGAATCAAGTCGCTACGACTAACCGTTCGGAAAATATCGGCAAAAATTTAGCCTCGTCAAAATTTATCAGAACCAAATAATCTTCAGTATTTTCCTTCTATTCAGGCTTATGTCCTTAGAATTAAGTGTTTCGAACGTAGAATGACCGGCGGAATCCAAATTTGCAAGAATCAAGTCGCTACGACTAACCGTTCGGAAAATATCGGCAAAAATTTAGCTTCGTCAAAATTTATCGAAACCAAATAGTCTTCATTATTTTCCTTCTATTCGGGCTTATGTCCTTAGAGTTAAGTGTTTCTAACGTAGAATGACCGGGGGAATCCAAATTTGCAAGAATCAAGTCGCTACGACTAACCGTTCGGAAAATATCGGCAAAAATTTAGCCTCGTCAAAATTTATCGAAACCAAATAGTCTTCATTATTTTCTTTCTATTCGGGCTCATGTCCTTAGAAATGAGTGTTTCTAATGTAGAATGACCAGCGGAATCCAAATTTGCAAGAATCAAGTCGCTACGACTAACCGTTCGGAAAATATCGGCAAAAATTTAGCCTCGTCAAAATTTATCGAAACCAAATAGTCTTCATTATTTTCCTTCTATTCGGGCTTATGTCCTTAGAGTTAAGTGTTTCTAACGTAGAATGACCGGGGGAATCCAAATTTGCAAGAATCAAGTCGCTACGACTAACCGTTCGGAAAATATCGGCAAAAATTTAGCCTCGTCAAAATTTATCGAAACCAAATAGTCTTCATTATTTTCCTTCTATTCGGGCTTATGTCCTTAGAGTTAAGTGTTTCTAACGTAGAATGACCGGGGGAATCCAAATTTGCAAGAATCAAGTCGCTACGACTAACCGTTCGGAAAATATCGGCAAAAATTTAGCCTCGTCAAAATTTATCGAAACCAAATAGTCTTCATTATTTTCCTTCTATTCAGGCTTATGTCCTTAGAATTAAGTGTTTCGAACGTAGAATGACCGGCGGAATCCAAATTTGCAAGAATCAAGTCGCTACGACTAACCGTTCGGAAAATATCGGCAAAAATTTAGCCTCGTCAAAATTTATCAAAACCAAATAATCTTCAGTATTTTCCTTCTATTCGGGCTTATGTCCTTAGAGTTAAGTGTTTCTAACGTAGAATGACCGGGGGAATCCAAATTTGCAAGAATCAAGTCGCTACGACTAACCGTTCGGAAAATATCGGCAAAAATTTAGCCTCGTCAAAATTTATCAAAACCAAATAATCTTCAGTATTTTCCTTCTATTCAGGCTTATGTCCTTAGAATTAAGTGTTTCGAACGTAGAATGACCGGCGGAATCCAAATTTGCAAGAATCAAGTCGCTACGACTAACCGTTCGGAAAATATCGGCAAAAATTTAGCCTCGTCAAAATTTATCAAAACCAAATAATCTTCAGTATTTTCCTTCTATTCAGGCTTATGTCCTTAGAATTAAGTGTTTCGAACGTAGAATGACCGGCGGAATCCAAATTTGCAAGAATCAAGTCGCTACGACTAACCGTTCGGAAAATATCGGCAAAAATTTAGCCTCGTCAAAATTTATCGAAACCAAATAGTCTTCATTATTTTCCTTCTATTCGGGCTTATGTCCTTAGAGTTAAGTGTTTCTAACGTAGAATGACCGGGGGAATCCAAATTTGCAAGAATCAAGTCGCTACGACTAACCGTTCGGAAAATATCGGCAAAAATTTAGCCTCGTCAAAATTTATCGAAACCAAATAGTCTTCATTATTTTCCTTCTATTCAGGCTTATGTCCTTAGAATTAAGTGTTTCGAACGTAGAATGACCGGCGGAATCCAAATTTGCAAGAATCAAGTCGCTACGACTAACCGTTCGGAAAATATCGGCAAAAATTTAGCCTCGTCAAAATTTATCAAAACCAAATAATCTTCAGTATTTTCCTTCTATTCGGGCTTATGTCCTTAGAGTTAAGTGTTTCTAACGTAGAATGACCGGGGGAATCCAAATTTGCAAGAATCAAGTCGCTACGACTAACCGTTCGGAAAATATCGGCAAAAATTTAGCCTCGTCAAAATTTATCGAAACCAAATAGTCTTCATTATTTTCCTTCTATTCGGGCTTATGTCCTTAGAGTTAAGTGTTTCTAACGTAGAATGACCGGGGGAATCCAAATTTGCAAGAATCAAGTCGCTACGACTAACCGTTCGGAAAATATCGGCAAAAATTTAGCCTCGTCAAAATTTATCGAAACCAAATAGTCTTCATTATTTTCCTTCTATTCGGGCTTATGTCCTTAGAGTTAAGTGTTTCTAACGTAGAATGACCGGCGGAATCCAAATTTGCAAGAATCAAGTCGCTACGACTAACCGTTCGGAAAATATCGGCAAAAATTTAGCCTCGTCAAAATTTATCGAAACCAAATAGTCTTCATTATTTTCCTTCTATTCAGGCTTATGTCCTTAGAATTAAGTGTTTCGAACGTAGAATGACCGGCGGAATCCAAATTTGCAAGAATCAAGTCGCTACGACTAACCGTTCGGAAAATATCGGCAAAAATTTAGCCTCGTCAAAATTTATCAGAACCAAATAATCTTCAGTATTTTCCTTCTATTCAGGCTTATGTCCTTAGAATTAAGTGTTTCGAACGTAGAATGACCGGCGGAATCCAAATTTGCAAGAATCAAGTCGCTACGACTAACCGTTCGGAAAATATCGGCAAAAATTTAGCTTCGTCAAAATTTATCGAAACCAAATAGTCTTCATTATTTTCCTTCTATTCGGGCTTATGTCCTTAGAGTTAAGTGTTTCTAACGTAGAATGACCGGGGGAATCCAAATTTGCAAGAATCAAGTCGCTACGACTAACCGTTCGGAAAATATCGGCAAAAATTTAGCCTCGTCAAAATTTATCGAAACCAAATAGTCTTCATTATTTTCTTTCTATTCGGGCTCATGTCCTTAGAAATGAGTGTTTCTAATGTAGAATGACCGGCGGAATCCAAATTTGCAAGAATCAAGTCGCTACGACTAACCGTTCGGAAAATATCGGCAAAAATTTAGCCTCGTCAAAATTTATCGAAACCAAATAGTCTTCATTATTTTCCTTCTATTCGGGCTTATGTCCTTAGAGTTAAGTGTTTCTAACGTAGAATGACCGGGGGAATCCAAATTTGCAAGAATCAAGTCGCTACGACTAACCGTTCGGAAAATATCGGCAAAAATTTAGCCTCGTCAAAATTTATCGAAACCAAATAGTCTTCATTATTTTCCTTCTATTCAGGCTTATGTCCTTAGAATTAAGTGTTTCGAACGTAGAATGACCGGCGGAATCCAAATTTGCAAGAATCAAGTCGCTACGACTAACCGTTCGGAAAATATCGGCAAAAATTTAGCCTCGTCAAAATTTATCAGAACCAAATAATCTTCAGTATTTTCCTTCTATTCAGGCTTATGTCCTTAGAATTAAGTGTTTCGAACGTAGAATGACCGGCGGAATCCAAATTTGCAAGAATCAAGTCGCTACGACTAACCGTTCGGAAAATATCGGCAAAAATTTAGCTTCGTCAAAATTTATCGAAACCAAATAGTCTTCATTATTTTCCTTCTATTCGGGCTTATGTCCTTAGAGTTAAGTGTTTCTAACGTAGAATGACCGGGGGAATCCAAATTTGCAAGAATCAAGTCGCTACGACTAACCGTTCGGAAAATATCGGCAAAAATTTAGCCTCGTCAAAATTTATCAAAACCAAATAATCTTCAGTATTTTCCTTCTATTCAGGCTTATGTCCTTAGAATTAAGTGTTTCCAACGTAGAATGACCGGCGGAATCCAAATTTGCAAGAATCAAGTCGCTACGACTAACCGTTCGGAAAATATCGGCAAAAATTTAGCTTCGTCAAAATTTATCGAAACCAAATAGTCTTCATTATTTTCCTTCTATTCGGGCTTATGTCCTTAGAGTTAAGTGTTTCTAACGTAGAATGACCGGGGGAATCCAAATTTGCAAGAATCAAGTCGCTACGACTAACCGTTCGGAAAATATCGGCAAAAATTTAGCCTCGTCAAAATTTATCGAAACCAAATAGTCTTCATTATTTTCCTTCTATTCGGGCTTATGTCCTTAGAGTTAAGTGTTTCTAACGTAGAATGACCGGGGGAATCCAAATTTGCAAGAATCAAGTCGCTACGACTAACCGTTCGGAAAATATCGGCAAAAATTTAGCCTCGTCAAAATTTATCAGAACCAAATAATCTTCAGTATTTTCCTTCTATTCAGGCTTATGTCCTTAGAATTAAGTGTTTCGAACGTAGAATGACCGGCGGAATCCAAATTTGCAAGAATCAAGTCGCTACGACTAACCGTTCGGAAAATATCGGCAAAAATTTAGCTTCGTCAAAATTTATCGAAACCAAATAGTCTTCATTATTTTCCTTCTATTCGGGCTTATGTCCTTAGAGTTAAGTGTTTCTAACGTAGAATGACCGGGGGAATCCAAATTTGCAAGAATCAAGTCGCTACGACTAACCGTTCGGAAAATATCGGCAAAAATTTAGCCTCGTCAAAATTTATCGAAACCAAATAGTCTTCATTATTTTCTTTCTATTCGGGCTCATGTCCTTAGAAATGAGTGTTTCTAATGTAGAATGACCGGCGGAATCCAAATTTGCAAGAATCAAGTCGCTACGACTAACCGTTCGGAAAATATCGGCAAAAATTTAGCCTCGTCAAAATTTATCGAAACCAAATAGTCTTCATTATTTTCCTTCTATTCGGGCTTATGTCCTTAGAGTTAAGTGTTTCTAACGTAGAATGACCGGGGGAATCCAAATTTGCAAGAATCAAGTCGCTACGACTAACCGTTCGGAAAATATCGGCAAAAATTTAGCCTCGTCAAAATTTATCAAAACCAAATAATCTTCAGTATTTTCCTTCTATTCAGGCTTATGTCCTTAGAATTAAGTGTTTCCAACGTAGAATGACCGGCGGAATCCAAATTTGCAAGAATCAAGTCGCTACGACTAACCGTTCGGAAAATATCGGCAAAAATTTAGCTTCGTCAAAATTTATCGAAACCAAATAGTCTTCATTATTTTCCTTCTATTCGGGCTTATGTCCTTAGAGTTAAGTGTTTCTAACGTAGAATGACCGGGGGAATCCAAATTTGCAAGAATCAAGTCGCTACGACTAACCGTTCGGAAAATATCGGCAAAAATTTAGCCTCGTCAAAATTTATCGAAACCAAATAGTCTTCATTATTTTCCTTCTATTCAGGCTTTTGTCCTTAGAATTAAGTGTTTCGAACGTAGAATGACCGGGGGAATCCAAATTTGCAAGAATCAAGTCGCTACGACTAACCGTTCGGAAAATATCGGCAAAAATTTAGCCTCGTCAAAATTTATCGAAACCAAATAGTCTTCATTATTTTCCTTCTATTCAGGCTTATGTCCTTAGAATTAAGTGTTTCGAACGTAGAATGACCGGGGGAATCCAAATTTGCAAGAATCAAGTCGCTACGACTAACCGTTCGGAAAATATCGGCAAAAATTTAGCCTCGTCAAAATTTATCAAAACCAAATAGTCTTCATTATTTTCCTTCTATTCGGGCTTATGTCCTTAGAGTTAAGTGTTTCTAACGTAGAATGACCGGCGGAATCCAAATTTGCAAGAATCAAGTCGCTACGACTAACCGTTCGGAAAATATCGGCAAAAATTTAGCCTCGTCAAAATTTATCGAAACCAAATAGTCTTCATTATTTTCCTTCTATTCAGGCTTATGTCCTTAGAATTAAGTGTTTCGAACGTAGAATGACCGGGGGAATCCAAATTTGCAAGAATCAAGTCGCTACGACTAACCGTTCGGAAAATATCGGCAAAAATTTAGCCTCGTCAAAATTTATCGAAACCAAATAGTCTTCATTATTTTCCTTCTATTCAGGCTTATGTCCTTAGAATTAAGTGTTTCTAACGTAGAATGACCGGGGGAATCCAAATTTGCAAGAATCAAGTCGCTACGACTAACCGTTCGGAAAATATCGGCAAAAATTTAGCCTCGTCAAAATTTATCGAAACCAAATAGTCTTCATTATTTTCCTTCTATTCAGGCTTATGTCCTTAGAATTAAGTGTTTCGAACGTAGAATGACCGGGGGAATCCAAATTTGCAAGAATCAAGTCGCTACGACTAACCGTTCGGAAAATATCGGCAAAAATTTAGCCTCGTCAAAATTTATCAAAACCAAATAGTCTTCATTATTTTCCTTCTATTCGGGCTTATGTCCTTAGAGTTAAGTGTTTCTAACGTAGAATGACCGGCGGAATCCAAATTTGCAAGAATCAAGTCGCTACGACTAACCGTTCGGAAAATATCGGCAAAAATTTAGCCTCGTCAAAATTTATCGAAACCAAATAGTCTTCATTATTTTCCTTCTATTCAGGCTTATGTCCTTAGAATTAAGTGTTTCGAACGTAGAATGACCGGGGGAATCCAAATTTGCAAGAATCAAGTCGCTACGACTAACCGTTCGGAAAATATCGGCAAAAATTTAGCCTCGTCAAAATTTATCGAAACCAAATAGTCTTCATTATTTTCCTTCTATTCAGGCTTATGTCCTTAGAATTAAGTGTTTCTAACGTAGAATGACCGGGGAAATCCAAATTTGCAAGAATCAAGTCGCTACGACTAACCGTTCGGAAAATATCGGCAAAAATTTAGCCTCGTCAAAATTTATTTAAACCAAACAGTCTTCATTATTTTCGTTCTATTCAGGCTTATGTCCCTAGAATTGAGTGTCCCTAACGTAAAATGACCGGCGGAATCCAAATTTGCAAGAATCAAGTCGCTACGACTAACCGTTCGGAAAATATCGGCAAAAATTTAGCCTCGTCAAAATTTATCAAAACCAAATAATCTTCAGTATTTTCCTTCTATTCAGGCTTATGTCCTTAGAATTAAGTGTTTCGAACGTAGAATGACCGGCGGAATCCAAATTTGCAAGAATCAAGTCGCTACGACTAACCGTTCGGAAAATATCGGCAAAAATTTAGCCTCGTCAAAATTTATCAGAACCAAATAATCTTCAGTATTTTCCTTCTATTCAGGCTTATGTCCTTAGAATTAAGTGTTTCGAACGTAGAATGACCGGCGGAATCCAAATTTGCAAGAATCAAGTCGCTACGACTAACCGTTCGGAAAATATCGGCAAAAATTTAGCCTCGTCAAAATTTATCAGAACCAAATAATCTTCAGTATTTTCCTTCTATTCAGGCTTATGTCCTTAGAATTAAGTGTTTCGAACGTAGAATGACCGGCGGAATCCAAATTTGCAAGAATCAAGTCGCTACGACTAACCGTTCGGAAAATATCGGCAAAAATTTAGCCTCGTCAAAATTTATCAGAACCAAATAATCTTCAGTATTTTCCTTCTATTCAGGCTTATGTCCTTAGAATTAAGTGTTTCGAACGTAGAATGACCGGCGGAATCCAAATTTGCAAGAATCAAGTCGCTACGACTAACCGTTCGGAAAATATCGGCAAAAATTTAGCTTCGTCAAAATTTATCGAAACCAAATAGTCTTCATTATTTTCCTTCTATTCGGGCTTATGTCCTTAGAGTTAAGTGTTTCTAACGTAGAATGACCGGGGGAATCCAAATTTGCAAGAATCAAGTCGCTACGACTAACCGTTCGGAAAATATCGGCAAAAATTTAGCCTCGTCAAAATTTATCGAAACCAAATAGTCTTCATTATTTTCTTTCTATTCGGGCTCATGTCCTTAGAAATGAGTGTTTCTAATGTAGAATGACCGGCGGAATCCAAATTTGCAAGAATCAAGTCGCTACGACTAACCGTTCGGAAAATATCGGCAAAAATTTAGCCTCGTCAAAATTTATCAGAACCAAATAATCTTCAGTATTTTCCTTCTATTCAGGCTTATGTCCTTAGAATTAAGTGTTTCGAACGTAGAATGACCGGCGGAATCCAAATTTGCAAGAATCAAGTCGCTACGACTAACCGTTCGGAAAATATCGGCAAAAATTTAGCCTCGTCAAAATTTATCAGAACCAAATAATCTTCAGTATTTTCCTTCTATTCAGGCTTATGTCCTTAGAATTAAGTGTTTCGAACGTAGAATGACCGGCGGAATCCAAATTTGCAAGAATCAAGTCGCTACGACTAACCGTTCGGAAAATATCGGCAAAAATTTAGCTTCGTCAAAATTTATCGAAACCAAATAGTCTTCATTATTTTCCTTCTATTCGGGCTTATGTCCTTAGAGTTAAGTGTTTCTAACGTAGAATGACCGGGGGAATCCAAATTTGCAAGAATCAAGTCGCTACGACTAACCGTTCGGAAAATATCGGCAAAAATTTAGCCTCGTCAAAATTTATCGAAACCAAATAGTCTTCATTATTTTCCTTCTATTCGGGCTTATGTCCTTAGAGTTAAGTGTTTCTAACGTAGAATGACCGGGGGAATCCAAATTTGCAAGAATCAAGTCGCTACGACTAACCGTTCGGAAAATATCGGCAAAAATTTAGCCTCGTCAAAATTTATCGAAACCAAATAGTCTTCATTATTTTCCTTCTATTCAGGCTTATGTCCTTAGAATTAAGTGTTTCGAACGTAGAATGACCGGCGGAATCCAAATTTGCAAGAATCAAGTCGCTACGACTAACCGTTCGGAAAATATCGGCAAAAATTTAGCCTCGTCAAAATTTATCGAAACCAAATAGTCTTCATTATTTTCTTTCTATTCGGGCTCATGTCCTTAGAAATGAGTGTTTCTAATGTAGAATGACCGGCGGAATCCAAATTTGCAAGAATCAAGTCGCTACGACTAACCGTTCGGAAAATATCGGCAAAAATTTAGCTTCGTCAAAATTTATCGAAACCAAATAGTCTTCATTATTTTCCTTCTATTCGGGCTTATGTCCTTAGAGTTAAGTGTTTCTAACGTAGAATGACCGGGGGAATCCAAATTTGCAAGAATCAAGTCGCTACGACTAACCGTTCGGAAAATATCGGCAAAAATTTAGCCTCGTCAAAATTTATCGAAACCAAATAGTCTTCATTATTTTCTTTCTATTCGGGCTCATGTCCTTAGAAATGAGTGTTTCTAATGTAGAATGACCGGCGGAATCCAAATTTGCAAGAATCAAGTCGCTACGACTAACCGTTCGGAAAATATCGGCAAAAATTTAGCCTCGTCAAAATTTATCAGAACCAAATAATCTTCAGTATTTTCCTTCTATTCAGGCTTATGTCCTTAGAATTAAGTGTTTCGAACGTAGAATGACCGGCGGAATCCAAATTTGCAAGAATCAAGTCGCTACGACTAACCGTTCGGAAAATATCGGCAAAAATTTAGCTTCGTCAAAATTTATCGAAACCAAATAGTCTTCATTATTTTCCTTCTATTCGGGCTTATGTCCTTAGAGTTAAGTGTTTCTAACGTAGAATGACCGGGGGAATCCAAATTTGCAAGAATCAAGTCGCTACGACTAACCGTTCGGAAAATATCGGCAAAAATTTAGCCTCGTCAAAATTTATCGAAACCAAATAGTCTTCATTATTTTCCTTCTATTCAGGCTTATGTCCTTAGAATTAAGTGTTTCGAACGTAGAATGACCGGCGGAATCCAAATTTGCAAGAATCAAGTCGCTACGACTAACCGTTCGGAAAATATCGGCAAAAATTTAGCCTCGACAAAATTTATCAGAACCAAATAATCTTCAGTATTTTCCTTCTATTCAGGCTCATGTCCTTAGAAATGAGTGTTTCGAACGTAGAATGACCGGCGGAATCCAAATTTGCAAGAATCAAGTCGCTACGACTAACCGTTCGGAAAATATCGGCAAAAATTTAGCCTCGTCAAAATTTATCAGAACCAAATAATCTTCAGTATTTTCCTTCTATTCAGGCTTATGTCCTTAGAATTAAGTGTTTCGAACGTAGAATGACCGGCGGAATCCAAATTTGCAAGAATCAAGTCGCTACGACTAACCGTTCGGAAAATATCGGCAAAAATTTAGCCTCGTCAAAATTTATCAGAACCAAATAATCTTCAGTATTTTCCTTCTATTCAGGCTTATGTCCTTAGAATTAAGTGTTTCGAACGTAGAATGACCGGCGGAATCCAAATTTGCAAGAATCAAGTCGCTACGACTAACCGTTCGGAAAATATCGGCAAAAATTTAGCCTCGTCAAAATTTATCAGAACCAAATAATCTTCAGTATTTTCCTTCTATTCAGGCTTATGTCCTTAGAATTAAGTGTTTCGAACGTAGAATGACCGGCGGAATCCAAATTTGCAAGAATCAAGTCGCTACGACTAACCGTTCGGAAAATATCGGCAAAAATTTAGCTTCGTCAAAATTTATCGAAACCAAATAGTCTTCATTATTTTCCTTCTATTCGGGCTTATGTCCTTAGAGTTAAGTGTTTCTAACGTAGAATGACCGGGGGAATCCAAATTTGCAAGAATCAAGTCGCTACGACTAACCGTTCGGAAAATATCGGCAAAAATTTAGCCTCGTCAAAATTTATCGAAACCAAATAGTCTTCATTATTTTCCTTCTATTCAGGCTTATGTCCTTAGAATTAAGTGTTTCGAACGTAGAATGACCGGCGGAATCCAAATTTGCAAGAATCAAGTCGCTACGACTAACCGTTCGGAAAATATCGGCAAAAATTTAGCCTCGTCAAAATTTATCGAAACCAAATAGTCTTCATTATTTTCTTTCTATTCGGGCTCATGTCCTTAGAAATGAGTGTTTCGAACGTAGAATGACCGGCGGAATCCAAATTTGCAAGAATCAAGTCGCTACGACTAACCGTTCGGAAAATATCGGCAAAAATTTAGCCTCGTCAAAATTTATCAGAACCAAATAATCTTCAGTATTTTCCTTCTATTCAGGCTTATGTCCTTAGAATTAAGTGTTTCGAACGTAGAATGACCGGCGGAATCCAAATTTGCAAGAATCAAGTCGCTACGACTAACCGTTCGGAAAATATCGGCAAAAATTTAGCCTCGTCAAAATTTATCAGAACCAAATAATCTTCAGTATTTTCCTTCTATTCAGGCTTATGTCCTTAGAATTAAGTGTTTCGAACGTAGAATGACCGGCGGAATCCAAATTTGCAAGAATCAAGTCGCTACGACTAACCGTTCGGAAAATATCGGCAAAAATTTAGCTTCGTCAAAATTTATCGAAACCAAATAGTCTTCATTATTTTCCTTCTATTCGGGCTTATGTCCTTAGAGTTAAGTGTTTCTAACGTAGAATGACCGGGGGAATCCAAATTTGCAAGAATCAAGTCGCTACGACTAACCGTTCGGAAAATATCGGCAAAAATTTAGCCTCGTCAAAATTTATCGAAACCAAATAGTCTTCATTATTTTCCTTCTATTCGGGCTTATGTCCTTAGAGTTAAGTGTTTCTAACGTAGAATGACCGGGGGAATCCAAATTTGCAAGAATCAAGTCGCTACGACTAACCGTTCGGAAAATATCGGCAAAAATTTAGCCTCGTCAAAATTTATCGAAACCAAATAGTCTTCATTATTTTCCTTCTATTCAGGCTTATGTCCTTAGAATTAAGTGTTTCGAACGTAGAATGACCGGCGGAATCCAAATTTGCAAGAATCAAGTCGCTACGACTAACCGTTCGGAAAATATCGGCAAAAATTTAGCCTCGTCAAAATTTATCAGAACCAAATAATCTTCAGTATTTTCCTTCTATTCAGGCTTATGTCCTTAGAATTAAGTGTTTCGAACGTAGAATGACCGGCGGAATCCAAATTTGCAAGAATCAAGTCGCTACGACTAACCGTTCGGAAAATATCGGCAAAAATTTAGCTTCGTCAAAATTTATCGAAACCAAATAGTCTTCATTATTTTCCTTCTATTCGGGCTTATGTCCTTAGAGTTAAGTGTTTCGAACGTAGAATGACCGGCGGAATCCAAATTTGCAAGAATCAAGTCGCTACGACTAACCGTTCGGAAAATATCGGCAAAAATTTAGCCTCGTCAAAATTTATCGAAACCAAATAGTCTTCATTATTTTCCTTCTATTCAGGCTTATGTCCTTAGAATTAAGTGTTTCGAACGTAGAATGACCGGCGGAATCCAAATTTGCAAGAATCAAGTCGCTACGACTAACCGTTCGGAAAATATCGGCAAAAATTTAGCCTCGTCAAAATTTATCAGAACCAAATAATCTTCAGTATTTTCCTTCTATTCAGGCTTATGTCCTTAGAATTAAGTGTTTCGAACGTAGAATGACCGGCGGAATCCAAATTTGCAAGAATCAAGTCGCTACGACTAACCGTTCGGAAAATATCGGCAAAAATTTAGCTTCGTCAAAATTTATCGAAACCAAATAGTCTTCATTATTTTCCTTCTATTCGGGCTTATGTCCTTAGAGTTAAGTGTTTCTAACGTAGAATGACCGGGGGAATCCAAATTTGCAAGAATCAAGTCGCTACGACTAACCGTTCGGAAAATATCGGCAAAAATTTAGCCTCGTCAAAATTTATCGAAACCAAATAGTCTTCATTATTTTCCTTCTATTCGGGCTTATGTCCTTAGAGTTAAGTGTTTCTAACGTAGAATGACCGGGGGAATCCAAATTTGCAAGAATCAAGTCGCTACGACTAACCGTTCGGAAAATATCGGCAAAAATTTAGCCTCGTCAAAATTTATCGAAACCAAATAGTCTTCATTATTTTCCTTCTATTCAGGCTTATGTCCTTAGAATTAAGTGTTTCGAACGTAGAATGACCGGCGGAATCCAAATTTGCAAGAATCAAGTCGCTACGACTAACCGTTCGGAAAATATCGGCAAAAATTTAGCCTCGACAAAATTTATCAGAACCAAATAATCTTCAGTATTTTCCTTCTATTCAGGCTTATGTCCTTAGAATTAAGTGTTTCGAACGTAGAATGACCGGCGGAATCCAAATTTGCAAGAATCAAGTCGCTACGACTAACCGTTCGGAAAATATCGGCAAAAATTTAGCCTCGTCAAAATTTATCAGAACCAAATAATCTTCAGTATTTTCCTTCTATTCAGGCTTATGTCCTTAGAATTAAGTGTTTCGAACGTAGAATGACCGGCGGAATCCAAATTTGCAAGAATCAAGTCGCTACGACTAACCGTTCGGAAAATATCGGCAAAAATTTAGCCTCGTCAAAATTTATCAGAACCAAATAATCTTCAGTATTTTCCTTCTATTCAGGCTTATGTCCTTAGAATTAAGTGTTTCGAACGTAGAATGACCGGCGGAATCCAAATTTGCAAGAATCAAGTCGCTACGACTAACCGTTCGGAAAATATCGGCAAAAATTTAGCTTCGTCAAAATTTATCGAAACCAAATAGTCTTCATTATTTTCCTTCTATTCGGGCTTATGTCCTTAGAGTTAAGTGTTTCTAACGTAGAATGACCGGGGGAATCCAAATTTGCAAGAATCAAGTCGCTACGACTAACCGTTCGGAAAATATCGGCAAAAATTTAGCCTCGTCAAAATTTATCGAAACCAAATAGTCTTCATTATTTTCCTTCTATTCAGGCTTATGTCCTTAGAATTAAGTGTTTCGAACGTAGAATGACCGGCGGAATCCAAATTTGCAAGAATCAAGTCGCTACGACTAACCGTTCGGAAAATATCGGCAAAAATTTAGCCTCGTCAAAATTTATCGAAACCAAATAGTCTTCATTATTTTCCTTCTATTCGGGCTTATGTCCTTAGAGTTAAGTGTTTCTAACGTAGAATGACCGGGGGAATCCAAATTTGCAAGAATCAAGTCGCTACGACTAACCGTTCGGAAAATATCGGCAAAAATTTAGCCTCGTCAAAATTTATCGAAACCAAATAGTCTTCATTATTTTCCTTCTATTCGGGCTTATGTCCTTAGAGTTAAGTGTTTCTAACGTAGAATGACCGGGGGAATCCAAATTTGCAAGAATCAAGTCGCTACGACTAACCGTTCGGAAAATATCGGCAAAAATTTAGCCTCGTCAAAATTTATCGAAACCAAATAGTCTTCATTATTTTCCTTCTATTCAGGCTTATGTCCTTAGAATTAAGTGTTTCGAACGTAGAATGACCGGCGGAATCCAAATTTGCAAGAATCAAGTCGCTACGACTAACCGTTCGGAAAATATCGGCAAAAATTTAGCCTCGACAAAATTTATCAGAACCAAATAATCTTCAGTATTTTCCTTCTATTCAGGCTTATGTCCTTAGAATTAAGTGTTTCGAACGTAGAATGACCGGCGGAATCCAAATTTGCAAGAATCAAGTCGCTACGACTAACCGTTCGGAAAATATCGGCAAAAATTTAGCCTCGTCAAAATTTATCAGAACCAAATAATCTTCAGTATTTTCCTTCTATTCAGGCTTATGTCCTTAGAATTAAGTGTTTCGAACGTAGAATGACCGGCGGAATCCAAATTTGCAAGAATCAAGTCGCTACGACTAACCGTTCGGAAAATATCGGCAAAAATTTAGCTTCGTCAAAATTTATCGAAACCAAATAGTCTTCATTATTTTCCTTCTATTCGGGCTTATGTCCTTAGAGTTAAGTGTTTCTAACGTAGAATGACCGGGGGAATCCAAATTTGCAAGAATCAAGTCGCTACGACTAACCGTTCGGAAAATATCGGCAAAAATTTAGCCTCGTCAAAATTTATCGAAACCAAATAGTCTTCATTATTTTCCTTCTATTCAGGCTTATGTCCTTAGAATTAAGTGTTTCGAACGTAGAATGACCGGCGGAATCCAAATTTGCAAGAATCAAGTCGCTACGACTAACCGTTCGGAAAATATCGGCAAAAATTTAGCCTCGTCAAAATTTATCGAAACCAAATAGTCTTCATTATTTTCCTTCTATTCGGGCTTATGTCCTTAGAGTTAAGTGTTTCTAACGTAGAATGACCGGGGGAATCCAAATTTGCAAGAATCAAGTCGCTACGACTAACCGTTCGGAAAATATCGGCAAAAATTTAGCCTCGTCAAAATTTATCGAAACCAAATAGTCTTCATTATTTTCCTTCTATTCAGGCTTATGTCCTTAGAATTAAGTGTTTCGAACGTAGAATGACCGGCGGAATCCAAATTTGCAAGAATCAAGTCGCTACGACTAACCGTTCGGAAAATATCGGCAAAAATTTAGCCTCGTCAAAATTTATCAGAACCAAATAATCTTCAGTATTTTCCTTCTATTCAGGCTTATGTCCTTAGAATTAAGTGTTTCGAACGTAGAATGACCGGCGGAATCCAAATTTGCAAGAATCAAGTCGCTACGACTAACCGTTCGGAAAATATCGGCAAAAATTTAGCTTCGTCAAAATTTATCGAAACCAAATAGTCTTCATTATTTTCCTTCTATTCGGGCTTATGTCCTTAGAGTTAAGTGTTTCTAACGTAGAATGACCGGGGGAATCCAAATTTGCAAGAATCAAGTCGCTACGACTAACCGTTCGGAAAATATCGGCAAAAATTTAGCCTCGTCAAAATTTATCGAAACCAAATAGTCTTCATTATTTTCTTTCTATTCGGGCTCATGTCCTTAGAAATGAGTGTTTCTAATGTAGAATGACCGGCGGAATCCAAATTTGCAAGAATCAAGTCGCTACGACTAACCGTTCGGAAAATATCGGCAAAAATTTAGCCTCGTCAAAATTTATCGAAACCAAATAGTCTTCATTATTTTCCTTCTATTCGGGCTTATGTCCTTAGAGTTAAGTGTTTCTAACGTAGAATGACCGGGGGAATCCAAATTTGCAAGAATCAAGTCGCTACGACTAACCGTTCGGAAAATATCGGCAAAAATTTAGCCTCGTCAAAATTTATCGAAACCAAATAGTCTTCATTATTTTCCTTCTATTCGGGCTTATGTCCTTAGAGTTAAGTGTTTCTAACGTAGAATGACCGGGGGAATCCAAATTTGCAAGAATCAAGTCGCTACGACTAACCGTTCGGAAAATATCGGCAAAAATTTAGCCTCGTCAAAATTTATCGAAACCAAATAGTCTTCATTATTTTCCTTCTATTCAGGCTTATGTCCTTAGAATTAAGTGTTTCGAACGTAGAATGACCGGCGGAATCCAAATTTGCAAGAATCAAGTCGCTACGACTAACCGTTCGGAAAATATCGGCAAAAATTTAGCTTCGTCAAAATTTATCGAAACCAAATAGTCTTCATTATTTTCCTTCTATTCGGGCTTATGTCCTTAGAGTTAAGTGTTTCTAACGTAGAATGACCGGGGGAATCCAAATTTGCAAGAATCAAGTCGCTACGACTAACCGTTCGGAAAATATCGGCAAAAATTTAGCCTCGTCAAAATTTATCAAAACCAAATAATCTTCAGTATTTTCCTTCTATTCAGGCTTATGTCCTTAGAATTAAGTGTTTCGAACGTAGAATGACCGGGGGAATCCAAATTTGCAAGAATCAAGTCGCTACGACTAACCGTTCGGAAAATATCGGCAAAAATTTAGCCTCGTCAAAATTTATCGAAACCAAATAGTCTTCAGTATTTTCCTTCTATTCAGGCTTATGTCCTTAGAATTAAGTGTTTCGAACGTAGAATGACCGGGGGAATCCAAATTTGCAAGAATCAAGTCGCTACGACTAACCGTTCGGAAAATATCGGCAAAAATTTAGCCTCGTCAAAATTTATCGAAACCAAATAGTCTTCATTATTTTCCTTCTATTCGGGCTTATGTCCTTAGAGTTAAGTGTTTCTAACGTAGAATGACCGGGGGAATCCAAATTTGCAAGAATCAAGTCGCTACGACTAACCGTTCGGAAAATATCGGCAAAAATTTAGCCTCGTCAAAATTTATCAAAACCAAATAGTCTTCATTATTTTCCTTCTATTCGGGCTTATGTCCTTAGAGTTAAGTGTTTCTAACGTAGAATGACCGGCGGAATCCAAATTTGCAAGAATCAAGTCGCTACGACTAACCGTTCGGAAAATATCGGCAAAAATTTAGCCTCGTCAAAATTTATCGAAACCAAATAGTCTTCATTATTTTCCTTCTATTCAGGCTTATGTCCTTAGAATTAAGTGTTTCGAACGTAGAATGACCGGGGAAATCCAAATTTGCAAGAATCAAGTCGCTACGACTAACCGTTCGGAAAATATCGGCAAAAATTTAGCCTCGTCAAAATTTATTTAAACCAAACAGTCTTCATTATTTTCGTTCTATTCAGGCTTATGTCCCTAGAATTGAGTGTCCCTAACGTAAAATGACCGGCGGAATCCAAATTTGCAAGAATCAAGTCGCTACGACTAACCGTTCGGAAAATATCGGCAAAAATTTAGCCTCGTCAAAATTTATCAAAACCAAATAATCTTCAGTATTTTCCTTCTATTCAGGCTTATGTCCTTAGAATTAAGTGTTTCGAACGTAGAATGACCGGCGGAATCCAAATTTGCAAGAATCAAGTCGCTACGACTAACCGTTCGGAAAATATCGGCAAAAATTTAGCCTCGTCAAAATTTATCAAAACCAAATAATCTTCAGTATTTTCCTTCTATTCAGGCTTATGTCCTTAGAGTTAAGTGTTTCTAACGTAGAATGACCGGGGGAATCCAAATTTGCAAGAATCAAGTCGCTACGACTAACCGTTCGGAAAATATCGGCAAAAATTTAGCCTCGTCAAAATTTATCAAAACCAAATAATCTTCATTATTTTCCTTCTATTCAGGCTTATGTTAGTAACGAAGCCAATAATTTTTGAACCGCCCTCGTAAACGGTACACATTTATCTATTGAAAGGAAGCACGTGTACTTTTTTTGACAAGTACGTCAACTGTTGCATGACAACGGCAGTAGTCGAGAGGCTTTCGAGGCGTGCAGACGTGTCTTTGTGTGTTCGTTAAATTATTAAATAAATATTAAACCGCGACGCCAATTAATTAAAGTGGGTGATTCTGTGCCTGCTGTGCAACGTGAAGTGAAATTTGAAGAAATTCGCGCACAAGGGACCATTTACCCGCAAGTTTTATTTATTTTTCAAATTTTAATTTATGCAAGTTCTTGAAATAATTTTATTGCAATCAAGGAGCGATTTAAAAATAAATTTATTTTAATTTAATTTGTTTCACGTTTTGCGATTCAATTAAGGACCGGCTTTCAGCAAACAATTTAAATTTTAATTAGGAATTAAAGAATAATTTGTTTTCATTTTCAATTTAATTTGAAGCGCGAAATAAAATTTTAGTTTAAATTTAAACAAATTAACATGAAAGCGAACTATTTTACTTCAGAATTACATAATTAATTCGTTTTAATCTTATCTTCTTGGCTTCATTTTAAGGCGTTCTGTACTAATAAATTATTTTGAAAAGACGACTTTTTGATGCTACATAAACATCAGTATCATCTTCATAGAGGTGTGCTAACGATTTGAAATTATTTGCTGTAATTATTTTTTTTTATTTTTAAATTTAACATTCATATCGTTTTTCGATTTGGTTACGTATTAATAAGCACACCTCTAATGAAAAAGGGAAGTAAGTATGTACTTTGGAAATAAATTTCAAGTTCATCGGGTGTTCTGACACAACTTTTTTTTTCCCACTACTGAAAATAGCCAACAAAATTCTTGATTTTTACAGCGTCTTCTCTTTTCTTACTTTTAATTTACTTTCACTATGTATTAATTTATTCTTCACTCTCTCTTCTTCTCTTTCTTTCTTTCTCTTCTTTTTCTTTTCTTTTTTCTACTTTGTTATCTGATCTTTTCTTTCTTTCTCTTCTTTTCCTTTTCTTTTTTCTACTTTGTTATCTAATCTTCTCTTTCTTTCTTTCTCTTCTTTTGGTGTGAGTATAATTTTAACTTCATTTGACACTTTATCAAAACTTTTTATATACAGCGTGATTCTTAAGTAGACCGCAAAATTCTACCTATGGTAGTATCAAGTGAGTACATGCTGGAAAAAATAGTAAAAAAATTCTTTAGATAACCGTTTTCAAAAGATTTTTTTAAGTTATTTTGGAGATAAATCATACGGCACTTATGTGTTCGTAACTAGTATTAGATAAAATGTTGATGGTCTACTTATTTAATAATCAGCCTGTACATTGACAAATAGAATTTAAGTGAAAAAAATCTCTTCAAGAGCAGCTTTTACAATTCTCGTATAAATTTGGATCGTTGTATCGTGTGACTTCAATAATTGTTACAAGAATTAATTTATCTGACGATTGAAAACGCAGCTCTTTTTATTTTTGTTTATATCAGAAATAATTTCTCAAATAGCTGGTGTCTGTGTAAGTTTTAAACTTACTTTTTATGCATTTATTAAATGTTTATTTATTAGGGATTGCTTTACGGACTGATGGTTGCGCCCTGTGACATTGGGAGGACTTCAAGGATGTTCTTTGTCTGGTTCTTCAGAAATTATTTTTCTTAACTGACAACAATGTAATGTAATATTTACCATTAAAATAGTTGTGTGAATGTTTAAGATTATTAATATTAAGCGTCGTTATATTATTGTGTGATTGATTATGTTTTATTGGGCAAAGGTAAGTACAATGAATTATAATTATAAACATTTTTGAGCTAAAAAAAAATAAGTTAATTTAAAGGTAAGTGGAAAAATAATGTACAATTAAATCGCGCTAAATAAAATTTAAATAAAAAAAATTATCGGTTTTCTCGCGTTAAACAAGACTTAAAAGTTTTGTGTATACCTGTTTACAATCCAACCTACAGAAAATAGATAAAAATGCAAAAAAAAAATAACTCTCACTAGCAAAGTTTTATCGACTTTTATATGCCTTTACAATCCTCTGGAGTTGCTAAAAGTTAAAAAAAAAGTCATAAGTTCTATTTGTTGATGTTTGATTTTTTCAATTTTTGTCGCGATTTTGGCCGATTTCCAGTACCCGAAACATTTATCTAGAAATAACTCCGAAACTATTAGAAATAACCCCATCAAGTGTATTATCGTTGGAAAGCTCTTTAAATTATCTATTTTTTTCAAAAAAAATTATTGTTCTCCGACTAACAGTTTTCGAGAAAATTGCAGATAAATGCAAACATTGGTAAAATTTTAAAAAATTCATAACTAAAAAACTATTGGGAATTTGGCAATTTTCTCGATGCCAATCGATTCCCCGGATCATTTTGCATAGGTATGGATCAAAATAGTTCCACTTTTTAGAATAGTTTAGCCGTAAATGAGAAAATAAAAAAAATTGAAAAAAAGTTAACACCCCCCCCTTAAAATCGGTCAATTTTTAAAGTGTCTTAAAATCAAATAAAACCGACTCTATCTTATAGATTTTGATGTGCTCTTTCCGATGGAAAAGAGCGTTTTCTCCTAGCTCTTTTAGTTTGGCCGTAATCGGCGATTGAAAGTTGAAAATTTTTTTTGCGAGATATCGCCTTGAGTCCTATGCCAGTTTGTAGAGCTTTTTATTCCGGTTATCCTCCATTTTTCCGTTTCTCGATAACTCTAATAGTTTCGCCGTAATTGGCGATTGAAAATTGAAAAAAAGTGAAAATGGAAACCTTTTTTTGCGTTTTCCTCGGAAACTGTAAGACTTAGAGCAACGAACAAAAAACCATCTGATAGCGCTTAATTTTATCTATTTTGTCGACCAAACCCGGAGCCGCTCCGGGCAACGGTTCCGGCTACAGAGGCGATCAAAGTTTTTCACTAAAAAAATTCATAAAAAAAAAAACTAAAAATCGTAGAGCACTGCGGTTTGTTCCATTGAATTCTACGGCTCATTTTACATGTTATATCAATTTTTCACAGGAATTAAAAATTTAAAATTTTTTGCCTAAATTTAGGGTAGCTATTTGTCATAGTGGAAAATTTTATTCATTAAAAAAATTCATAACTCGAAAACTAAAAGTCGTAGAGCAACGCGGTTTGTTCCATTGGATTCAGCGGCTTTTTTTCTGTATTATACCAACTTTTCATGAGATTTAAAATTTTCAATTTTTTTGCTCAAATTTCCTGAGTAATAAATAACTTACCCTCAAAGAGATGGAAAAAAATTTTTTTTTAAACTCACTCCAGCAAATTTTTATGGACTTCTACATGTTTTAACAACCCACAAAAGTTGTTAAAAGTCCACAAAAAGTCCATATGTTCGATTTTTTGATGTTTGATTTTTCCAATTTTCGTCGCAGTTTTTGTCGATTTTGGGTACCCGGAACTTTTGTCGAGCAATAGCTCCGGAACTATCAGAGATAACCCCATGAAGTGTATTATCGTTGGAAAGCTCTTTAAATTATCTATCTTTTTCAAAAAAAATTAGTGTTCTCCGACTAATAGTTTTCGAGCAAATTGGAGAAAATTGCAAAAATTGGTAAAATTTTAAAAAATTCATAACTAAAAAACTATTAGGAATTTGGCAATTTTCTCAACGCCAATCGATTCCCCGGATCATTTTGCATAGATATGGATCAAAATAGTTCCACTTTTTGGAATAATTTAGCCGTAAATGAGAAAACAAAAAAATATATAAAAAGTTTGTTAACATCCCCCCGTGTCTCCGAAAAATTTTGAGAAAAAAAATTGCTAAATTTGCCAAGAAAAACGGTTTATTCCATTGAATTTTACGGTTCATTCAACGTATTAAACCAATATTTCACAAAATTAAAAATTTTGAAAAAACCTTCAAAAAATACACGTAATTTTTTATGGACTTTTCTATACTTGTACAACATTAAAAATAAAAAAAGTGGTCTTATCACTGATAATGTACGTTGAGTACCTAATAAAATTGACGACAACGATACCAGAAAATGTAATTGCCTATCAGGTATGATAACATAAGATAAAAATAAAAATATTTCACGTCCAATATAAATCAAGATGAATCACCACCAATCAATAATCACATGATACCACAGATTTTAAAATCAAAAACCAACAAAACCGTCAAAACCTAGCTAATTAACGCCAAAATAACAATCAAACACCGGAAATAATCCCCCAAGGCCACTCACCTCTCCATCAAGTAGGCCCCCAAGGCCGGCGAGATGACCATACTGGCGGCAAAAGTGGCACTCACCAGCCCGTAGGCCAGCGAGCGGTCCTTCTGGTCGGTGACGTCGGCCACATAGGCAAAGACAACGCTAAAAGTGACCGCAAAAACGCCCGAAATGCTGACCATTGCAAAAAACCAAAACGTATTAATCGTCATTAGGGGAATGGGCAGACATGTGAAGAACACCGTAATCAACAGAAACAACTTCCGGCCGCAGACGTCCGAAAGCGCGCCCACCAGGGGGGCGCTGAGGAACGACAGCAGCCCCTTGATCCCCATGATCAGGCCGTTCATCAGGAACGTGTGGTCGGGGAATGTGGTGTTTAATACTGATATGACCGGCATTGTGAGCAGCCCCCATGCGAAGAACTCCAGGAAAATCACCACCAGCGCGTGGTACAGGCTCGGCATCCCGATGCCCGACGTCTGCAACAGAATTGAACAAATGGTGAAAAATGAGTGAATGCCACTCACTGGGGGGTATTTTAGGTAAAGGCGGCGGAATTTTCGGAAGTTGAGGACGTAGTTTTTGAACAGGTAGTAGGCCACCAGCATGCACATGATACCGCAGCGGAGGCTCTTGACGTTATCACTGTGATAACGATTTGAGCGCTCCGCTGCGAATTGTGGCCCGTTTTCGGCGCAAATTGCACATTTTTTATTAATTGTTGCAACGGGGCATATTTACGTACTGTGACAACACCGTCCTTGGCGATCGATTTTCGGGACATCATTATTATCCCAGCCATGCGTTTCGACGACTTCGCCTTCATGTCTTCAGGGTCTGTCATCGACAGTCTTTACTGCGACACTTAACAGCACTTTAATAAAACCATTTTGGTGGTTTCTTCAGCGAATTACTAACACTGACACTTTGGTCGCCATAACCTTCCGACTGGAGGAGTGCCAACTGGAAACCACCGAACCATAAATCCCTAGAATAGAAGGAAAATTACGTTCAAAGGAAAATTCTGCAAGGAAATTTGTAACAATAGTGTGACATTGAACGAACTGACGCTTGATTATATTAATTATTTTTTTAATAATTGATACGACGCCGAATAAATATTTGCGTTTAGTGCCAACCCTTAACCAAAAGTCTCTAACTTTAGAAACCGCCGATTATACCGATCGGTATTACAGGTTTCTAGTTAGCAAAGTTAGTGTGGCGCGCGCTTTAAATGTCGTAACTTGTTTATTCACTATATGAGAAATATACAATAATATTTATGTGTAAATAATAAATTTGCTTATTTATACAGAATGCCAACTGTAGTAATAACAATTACAATATTTACAAACGTGCACACGCCTGCCATTTACGCCCCAAACAAAGATCACATTTCCAACTCGTTCAAGTCCGATTCGTATAAATAACCACCCTGTATCACTCGGTGTTTTCGGGATCATTTTGTCCATCGCCAGCCTCCCGAGTCATGTTCTGTATGTGACTATCTGGGGGGCTTTCAGTCGGCGAATTGATTCCTTGATCGAATGGATCGTTTGAATTCAATTTTTCATCTGATTGGGAATTTGGAGCGCGTAAAAAATCTTCTTTTTGTGCCGGTTCTTGATTCTCCTCCTGACTGCTGATTTGCTGAGCTGTGTTTGTCAGGTTTTGGGTGCCGGCGAGGATTGCGGGGCTTTGGAGGTTCGGTTTTCGTACTTTGTCTCCTGAAAAGGAACAAAAAACTATTGGCAACAGTGAATTATTGTGACATTTAAATTTAATTGTCATTGTTGCCAAACTAAAATCAGGAGCAATAGCCAACTTACTTCGCAAATTTTGACAAAAACAAGCCGAAAAATCACCATATTAAGACGCGTTGTGCAATTTGTGAGCTAAAAATTAAGTTTTTTCATCACTTGTCAAGTGTTTTAAATATATTTTTTTTTGGGAATGATTTAATTCTATTCGCAAAATCGTGCAAAACAGATTGAAAAACCATCAATTTATTACAAAAATCACATTGCTTTGTCATTTTTTGAATAATTTTGCTAAAACAGGCAAAAAAACGCCAAGTTTATCGAATAAAAAGTCAATTATTACGGCAAAAAAAGGCCGAAAATTTCCAAAATTAGACCGACCATGCGTTTTTTCGAACGTTTAAGTCCACTTTAACATAAAAAATTAAGTATTTTTTCACAATTTTGACAAATCCGCAAAAAATAACTCAAAAATGACACATTTTTTGCTTTTTTCCCTAAATTTTTTAGGTATAAATATAACATTTCGCAAAAACAAACCGAAAAATCATCGAATTATTTCGCAAAATTTCAAAATGTAAACAAAAAAAATACTTTTTGGAAATTTTTTAAGATAAAAGCCCAGTTTTTCTTGCAAAAATTTATAAAAACATACAAATATGCTATCATTTTTGTCGTTATGGCACCCTTCCAAATATTTTTCAGATAAATATGCAATTATTTCACAAAAAAAACTCGAACCCACCAAGTAATTTTTATACGAAACGTAATAATGTCGTAAAAATTCATAAAGTATATTTTTTTTCGCGCAAACGAAGTTACAATAGACAGAAAGATCATTAAACAAAGTTGAACATGACAAAAAAAATACAAAATTTAGACCAAAATTTGAAAAAATTGTGTTATTTTTACCTTTGACATTGTTTTAGCATACTTTTTAGACAAAAATTAAGCCGAAAACTCACGAAATTGGGTTAAATAGTGATGCTATTTCTACGATTTTTAGGCGTTAAAGAAAACAGATAGAAAAATCATTTAAAAAAATCACAAAACACACAAAATTTAGACTTTGCTAAGCATTTTATCACGTTTTTTCAGACAAATTTATTAAATTTCCATATATATTTTTTTAATTCATAGATGCATAAACATGAAACCAAAAAAATTAATAAAAAACAAGTTAAAAAATCAACAATTTAAGACAAAAATTACATGGTTTTGCCTTTTTTTCTCAAAGTTGTATTTGCATTTTTTATCAAAAAAAAATAATTTTGCAAAACTTCGATAAATAAACTGCGTTGAAAGTGTTATTATTTCTTTCATTTTTGAGTTTTTAAGAAAACTGACAGAAAAATTACTTAATAAAGTTGAAAATAACAAAAAAAAACACAAAATTTAAACTTTGTCAAAAGTTTTACCCTGTTTTTTTCAAACAAATTTCCAAAGCCATAGATAAACATTAAACCAATAAAATTAATACAAAAACAAGTTAAAAAAAATCAACAATCAAAGCCAAAATGACTTGGTTTTGCCTTTTTTTTTTCAAGTTGTATTGCATTTTTAATCAAAAAAAAAATTATTTTGCAAAAATTCGTCAAAAAAACACATTTTGGTTTCTTTTACACTTATTTTATCAAAATTAAGCCGAAAACTCAGTAAACTGGGTTAAAAGTGATATTATTTCTTCCATTTTCAAACAAAAAACCTCAGTTTTTTGTAATATTTTCCTGAAAATTGGTGAAAAAACCAGCAAATGACATCTAAAGTAATATTATGACATCAATGCTACCAACCTTTCCGCCAGAGTGTGATTTCCTGTTGCTTGAAATATCGCCGATCTTCCGTATCCATTAGAACCAAATTGAGGAAATACCTCACCGAAAATTTCTTATTAATATCTCGCATAGTGGGTGTAAGTTCATACCCAGCCAAAAAAACCCTAATCGGAATACTTTCACCCCTGACTGGAGCCCCATCCATAATTTCATACTTCGCAATAGTTTCATTTTCAGTGAACGTGTTAGGCCCAGTTCCAGTGGTCTCCTTCTTAATAATCGCAATTTCCATATGCTTTATCTTGATACGAACAAGTAGGAAATAAATCTTGCCAACAATCACGTCCTTGAGATGATATTTGGACTTGTTGTATTCAAACTCGATGTGAAGACAGTCCTCAATCCCCACTTCCATTTTAATCGAGTTGTTCATTTCGGGGTAACTTGATAGCGTGTGTACGGCAATGTCTAGCTCTTTGACGATGTCGGCCAGTCGTCGAATTATCGTCACTTTTAGGAAGTATCTCAGTCTGACGTTGGCCCCCGTGTACACTTCGAAGGGCTTCTCCACGCAAGTGAATTCAAAAGGGTAGCTGGTGTGTGCGATCATGTCGCCTGGTCTCGCCAACTCTTTCACTAACGAGATAAATTCATGGTGGTTGCCTCGGTCGTAGAACATCTCAATTTGGCCAATAAACTCGATTTTGATACCCTGGTGCTCCAGCTTGCTGCCCGGTTTTTTTAAACTTATGTTCACCTGAAATTGTTTAGTTTAACAAAAACACAAACTTAAGTTCCAGGGCTGTCGTTATGCAACGAGCGTATGCGAGTTGCATACCTAGACACCCGCGTTATTCAATTTTTTTCATTGAAACATTAAATTTCAAACACGTTGCTATGGGAAACGTGTTTTAAAATAGTGTTTATAGAAGAGAGCTTCAAATGTTACCAACAAAAAAAAATTACTTAACTATGGCCTTATTATTTGTTATTCATGTTTAGATATCGTTCTAAATATCAAATACAAAAAACAAAATGCGTGTTCTCGTTTTATTTATATATTAAGAAAATTTCATCAAGATCTTAGTTGGCTGCCGGTAGACCAAATATGTAATTATTTTTCGTTAGATTCATTTAAGGAAAATTTAAAACAGCAATTGTTTGAAAAATCTGTCTCCTACAATCGAATAAAGTTATGCAATTCCTGTCTTTATTTTCCTAATCCCTATTTTTTTTCCTTTTGCTTTTTGTTTGTTTTCGTCTTATTTAATTTTCTGTTTCATTTCTTCAGCAGATTTTCTATTATTTAGTTTTAGTAAAGTGCAATTTGTGTAAATTTCATTTCGTTTATTTATTTATTTATTTACTTGTTAGTTTGTTAAGGAGTTAACTTCAATTAATTAATTGATAATTGCAAGACTTTAGCTCCCGAGTAGTATTTACAATTTAAATAAAGACAGCTTATTATCATTACTATTATTTATAAACATTTTATTTAAGCAGCTTTCTTTTAAAAACATTTTTTTTTCTTTTAAACAAAAGTTTCCTTTTCGTTTTGGGACTTTTTTTAGCCATTATTTCGCTAATTTTGTGAAAAACAAACCAAAAAGCATTAACTCAAAACCATTATTTTTGCACAAACTGTTAGCTAAAAACTAAGTTTGACCAAAACTAAAATTATTTTTGATTTTTTCACGTATTTTAGACATTTATAACCAATAACTTTGGTAAAAATAAGAAAAAAAACAATTAAATTACATTAAAAAATGTAATTATTTCGTGTAATTTCGCTAAAAAAAAAGAAAAATCACTAAAATGTGTCTTAATACTTTAATTATTTCTGCAAAATTTTGCGAAAACAGAACGAAAAACTATAGAATTGAGACGCAAACATTACGATTCAAACTTATTTTTTGCAAGATTATGTAGAAACTGAAAAAAAAAGCCAAATTCAGTGGTAAATAACATTGTGTTTGCCTTCTTTAAGCACTTTAGAATTTTTCCCAAATAAAAACGTAGTTATTTGGTCAAAAATAAGCCGAAAAAGTCTAACCAATTATAGGTTTTTATTGAACATTCAAGCTAAAAATTTTCTATAAAAAAATTTTGCAAAAGAATTTTTGCTTTTTTCGAACTTTTTAGTTATTTAAAGTGCAAATTCCGTCAAAAAAAGTTACATATTTTACAAAATTTCAATGTTTTTTAAATGTCTTAAATTATATGTATAAAATATATGACTTTTATTTTTCATAATTTCAACTTAAAAACTGTCAAGGTCAAACTTTTAGAGTATTTTTCCTCGTAATTAGAGGTTTTTATAGTGGTATCAAGAGTTTTTTTCTGATATAGGTATTTTATATTGTATTATTTCGTCCATTTATGTCCATTATTGATTAAAAAAGCTGTTGGCAATAAATTACTACAATTTAATTATTAACAGTACGTTAATTTTGGTCACAAATGCCACTATTTCACCAAAAACAAGCTCAAAACCACCAAATTACGTCAAAAATGACATTACTTTTCCCTTCCTAGCGTTTTTACATATTTTTTTGTATGAAATACAATTACGATTTCGCAAAATTCTATCGAAAAATTTGAAAATTACGTCAAAATTCAGGTTTAAACAACAAAACTTGTAGAAAAAAAACGAAAAATGCAGCAACTATTCTCATTTAGTTAAATGTTAGCACCGTGGGATCAAGTAATTTCGTTATCTAGAACCATGGCAGAAAAAGTCAAAACAATCAAGCAATCTAGTTGTCGAAACGTCAAATTGCAGTGTTGCAACTGTTGGCAAAAACCCTAAAATCCGCTACCAACCGAACCAGCAATTCTGGCTCACACTGTATATCAATTCCAGACGATACAAATTCACTTGATCGCATGATGTTAACTTTTGTTGATTTTTCTCTAACCTTGCCAGACACCGTTTCGCCGTCGTAGTAGAGCAAAAGTCGCTCTTTTTTCCCATCTTCAGTCTTGACTTCGGCAGTTTTTCTGGTCTCTTGTCCATCTAAATAGATCTCGATCTCGGCGGATTGTCCGAAACCGAAGAAACTCTACAAATCGATGCCTGATTTAACCTCTGAACGGATACGGTAGGCGTTTTCTTACCATTCTAACAAACTGCTGTACACGATTGCTTTAAAAAAAACTGATTTATTCGAGTCTTTGATTCCAACACAACACAGCCGAGCTTAGTTTAAAATCATTTTTGTTTGGGGTGGTGATTTAAAAAAATTTATAATAAGAGAGGGACTTTTACCAAAGGGCACCTGCAAGATGGCCGCCGTTACGTCGAGTTTCAGTGACAGGTGGATTCGATGTTCTAGCATTCATCGAATTGTTACATCGAGTTGATTTATGCAATTTTTAATTAAATTACCACTTTTCTAGAACCAATAAGTACAAAAACCTTTATCTTGCCAAAATCACTATTAGTGAACATTACCGTATCACCCCTAATAATTATTTTACGTGCTAATAAAAACAAGTTGTGTATAATTGGTTGCATAAGTTGCACAAAAAAATAATTTTTCAAAAATGATCAAAAAATCAAAAATTGTAGACGTAATGTACCTAATTATGGCCTATCACAGATACAAAACGATAAATTAATGTAAATTCAACGTGTCCCAGATAAGACCTAATCTGGGACAGACTGTGTGTTATAAAAATATGGAAAAAAATGACCAAGATTGTTAACTGCAGCAAAACAGTAAAAATTAATAACAAGCTTCAGTGAAAGCAGCTCTAATGACTGTCGATGGTGTCGACAGTTTGTACACCATATGTGTGATTTATTACTATTAACAAATAAAAATCTATAAATTAATTCGTTAATTGATTAAAATTAATTTTTTCCCAAAAATTCAGTTAGAGTCTTGATTAGTTTTTAGTCCAATAAATGGCTAATTACGGTGCGAGCGTATTTTTTGGTACATTAAGTTGGAAAGCCTAAAATAACGGTGTGTTATGGTTTTGGCCACCATATCAAATCCATTCTTCCCACGAAAGCTGAATGTAGGCTAAAAGTGCTTAGAACGAACACAGTCGACGAGTCGATGGACTCGGAAACGGTTGTGGTGAGAGGTGAATTCTTGTGTGCTTTGGTTTAGTGACATAGTCTAGGATAAGAAAAAAAATATTTCCTTCATTTATGGATTTGAAAAATTAGAAAAAAAAACAGAGGTGAGGTGATTTATTTTATCGATTCGGGGAATCGTGAATGAATAAGCACAAGGGTGATTCAGTCTGTCTGTTATTTGATGTTTAAATAGGACAATACATTTAATTAGGCGTGTTTGTAATTAATTGGGCGGCTAATAAGGTGCCGAAAATGTTGAGTTGCTAAACACAATTGCGACAATTTTGTTGTTTCATACGCGGTAAAGCACGCAAAGACCTACTTAGTCAATGCTAGAAAGTTGTTCAATTACACTGTGACTTTAGTCTACTTATTATTAATTATACTGCATGCATACGGACCTGAAATTATGCTCAATTCGGCGGAAAATTAACGAGCCCATATAAAAAAAAATTATTGTAAATATACATTTCTGTGCGACTGATAACAATACTTCCAGTGGACTAACCCTGTATGTAGCTATAAATTTTTTTGAAATTTATTTTTTCTTTTTTTTTCTACTCAAAATTATTTCAAGAAAAAATTGTAATTAAAACCACTTTATAACAAATCAAATGCGTGTTTCAGTTTATTTTATATAAAATAATAGAGTAAAAGCTACAAATGAAGGATGAAAATGGGTCTTTTTTGCTCTTATTTGTGAAAAAACATCTAATTATTCCGAAAATTACGTAAATTTTTTAATCATTTTTCAATAGTAGAGAAGAGAATTACATTAACATAGAAACATGGTCAGTCGAGCAGTAAATTTAATGGAGATTTATTCAAATTAACCACAAACTGAAATTCGAAAACTGTTCCCTAGATTTGAAGAGCTCTCAAAAAAATTCAGTATAATTAATTGACTAATGTTTTATTTATACAGGGTGTTACGTATAAACCCGACATTAGAAGTATTGGTAGTTGTAATAATGATAGTCTTCTGAAAGTTTGTATACAACCATAATCTCTTAGGTCCTCCTCAATGAAAATATTTTCAAGATGGTGACACTTCCGGTTATACCGGAAGTCGCTACAACTGCCTTATTTTAAATAGAAAGCTATATTTTTTAATGCTTTTTTGGATTACTAGGGTTATTTTAAGGTAGTTTTTATAAGCTTTCCCTATACCTAAATCTAGCCGTTTACGAAATATTTAGGTTTTTTATTTTTTTTGGATTTGCACCTTCCAGTTCAAAAATCGATAACTCTGCCATTTTTTAAAATTTTGAAATAATTTTTAGCTCATTTGAAAGAGGAAGCCTAGATCTTTACCCCGGTGCCTTCAAATTTCTAAAAAAAAGATAACCCCAAATTTTTAAAGTTGAGTTTTCAGAACTTTAAGCACCCATAACTCATTTTTTTCAAATGAAATGCCACAAGTTTTATTTCATTAAATCGTAGAGAATTTAATTCTGCATCGATCTGTATTAGCATTCCCTATACTTATGTTTAATAGTTTTCAAGTTGCAATAACTTTTTGTTGGGAATGAGAAATTTTTTCATAGGTTGCCATAGAAACGAGAGAAAAAATGGGAGAAATTAAAGTTTTTTAAATGAATTTATTTTGTTTTCACACGACGAAGAACACAATTTTGAACAGAGATTGTCGTTTGTTTAATCGGAAATGTTTTCATGGCAAACTATGCAAAAATAGCTGTGGTTAGTAAGAAATTTTCTACAATGTCAAAAAAACCAACATAACTTGAAAATTATCGCAGATAGGTATAGGGAATGCTAATACAGATCGTTGCAGAAAAAAATTCTCCTCCATCCAGTAAAAAAAAATTGGGACATCCCATTTGAAAAAATTAAGTTATGGGTACTTGAAGTTGTCCAAACTTAACCTTAAAATTTTTGGGTTTATTAACTTCTTTTCCAGTTTTGAACACACAGGAGAACACATCTAGGCTTCGTCTTTCAATTCTCCAAATATGATTTCGAAATTTCAAAAATTAGGAGAGTTACCGATTTTTTAAGATGCAAATCCAAAAATTTTCAAAAATCTTAAATAACTCGAAAACGGTTAACTTAGGTATAGGGAAAGCCGAAAAAACGGCCTTAAAATAACTCGACTAATCCAAAAACGCAGTGATAATTTATTGTAAACTCGCATCCTGTAATACAGGGTGTCCACACCAAAAACACCATCAAATCCAAAGAAATTATGTGATTTAAACATATTTGTACTATATACCAAATAAAATTTTGCCATTTCCTGTTGTTTTTTTTTTTCATTTATTAAAAGAATACGAATTCCGCCCATTGTTTTACACCAAGGTCACTTTTCACACCCAAAAAAAGGTGATCAAAGCTACTTCCAGAGGAGGGTTATTATTATTTTTTGATGCAATATTTATTTACTTGTTTATTCAATGTAAACAACACATTTCTCTATGCTTTCGCACTTCACTTTTTCGACCTCGGAAGTTACGGATCACCCGTTCGTTGTACCGAGCTAGATTCGTTATATTCTTACGTGCGGACGTCGAGCAGTAGTGAGATGTAAGAACCGTTCAAAAATAGTGATCACTGTTAAACTTCCAGAGTTGGTTGTTTAATTATTTTTGGAAAATTGTTGTTGCTGTGTTGTTGTTGTACCTCGGAAGTTGTAGATCACCAACAACTCACACCCTCATTTCGGTTATATACCAAATAAGGAACGTCTAGCGTTAGTGAGATGTAAATAAAACATACGAGGCGGCGTCAAAAACAAGTAAAAGGAAACGGGTTTCTCGACGTGAAACCTTCGATTTATTCAACAGATTAATGCAATTAACACGGTTTTTAACCGAAATTTTTCAGTGCACTGTTTTTTGACCTTGCCGTTCTAATTATTTTATTATTAGCATGAGGAAATGTGCTACAAAAACGAGACGCAAAACTTCGAAAGAAATGGGCTTTTCTGGATTAGTAGCGCGACTTTCATCCAATAATTACAACCTGGGGTACGAATAAAATTGAATAAACACATTTTTTATTGAAATAAGACAAGTAGTCACCTCTCGCTCGTAACTGTACTGAATTAATTGAGAAATTGTACGTTCACCACTCATTTGTGCAGAAAATTGCATAATATTTACTATCTGATGTTCATCGCAACAAATTAAATTAGTGATCAAGTGATCCGTGATTTTGAAATACAGTTGGCAAGACTGGTGTGAAGATTTGAGATATTGTGTCAAACTCACGGACTACTTTGATCGGAATTTTAATTGGCATTACATCAGCGATAACAATGACTCTTTTAATAATTAAAAAATCTATGAGATTATTTCAAAATTCAGCTTTATTATGTGAAATATTCAAATATATGCAACGCCCACTTTGATCATTTCACAATGACAACACTCTTTTTTCCGCATTGTTTCGGTTTTAAACATTTGATTATTCATAATTTTCGGTATTTTTACATAAAGAAATTTTTGCTCCAGTTATCGCAACTGTTAATTGGCTATATTAAAGACAAGTTGGCGCAGAAATGTCACAGGTGACTACGTTTCAAAACCGAACGACCTTAAATATATGGACAAGGAAACCGAAATGTCAATTTGTGATTTACCAGAGCCAACTTTGTTGTCAAGTCGTGATAATTATTTTCAACAAATTTAGCAGATGTTATTAAAGAACCGTTTTTCTCACATTTCGTGCCAACTTTCTACCAAATAAGCTGAAGAAAGTTGGTGTTTTTTTAATAATTTTTTTTGTAGCCTCAGGATGTTTCTCGGTCCTTTGGCGTTCCTCTTCGTCTTTTTCCTGCCTCGAATCTCCGGTCATGGCCGTTTGATCGACCCACCAAGTCGGGCTTCAGCTTGGAGATATGGTTTCGATACGCCTCACAATTACAACGACCACGAACTCTACTGTGGAGGTTTTACGAGGCAATGGGTGAAGAATGAAGGCAAATGCGGCGTCTGTGGAGACGCCTGGGATTCGAAGTAAGACATTTGGCGAGTTTTTGGAGAAATAAATCGATAAAAATTTTCCAAAATTCATAAAAAATCAATTATGTTCGAATTATATATTTTTTAAATGTTAAAGAAACAATAAACTCGAAAGATTTAATCAGTAGATATCCGCTTATACCGGGTGGCCACAAAAATTGTTTCAAAAAATATATTGGCAACACTGAGTTTCAGGGTTGCCAGCAGACGTAGAGAATATTTCCCAGATCTAGGGAATTTTATTCAGTTTCGAGGAAAATATGCGTGTCAATAAATTTAGGATAATTTTAATCCTCTTGAAATAAGTAAAAATCGTAAATAAAAAAATAACAAAAAATACAAGAAAACGTAATAACCACCACTTAGAAAATAAGGTAAGGACAAAAAGTCCTTTGTGTAGTTAGTAATAATTTTCTATTATTTTCGTTTATTTTTAATATTTTTTTATATTATATATTTTATATAAAAAGTATATTTTTGCTATATATAAAATGGAAGAGTATTTATTAAGCAATTTTTTATTACTCGTTACGTTTATTTGTTGAAAAATTATATAAAGAAATGGAGAAATATTTATTAAATAAAGAAAATATTACAAAGAAATAAAAAACTTAAATAACAAAAAATACAAGAAAACGTAATCACCACTTACAAAATAGGGCAAGGACAAAAAGACAAAGTTCTTTGTGCAGTTAGTGATAATTTTCTGTTATTTTCTTTTAGTTTTAATATTTTTTTATGCAAAGTGTGTCTACAAAAAGTATATTTTCGCTATATCTCAAAAAATAATATTCAGAATCACGCAGAGCTAAATATAAATACCACGCGATCATTTGAATTTATGATTATATTAAGCGTTTTTTTTTCTTTGTAATTGAAAACTAGTGCAAACTGGGGCAAAAAATATACTCTTTACTCTTCAGCTTGATTAATCAGCGTTTTCATACAAGTTAAAAATTATTAAAGCCTACGACACACATTACTTTACATACTTTATACCTTTTCTCTTAAAAGCTATTAACGAAAAGGATAATTTACAGAACGAAAAAAAAAAACGAAAAAACTTAATTACAGAGCAATTTGTTTGCTTATAAAAAATTATTAGTTATTTTTTAACATTCGTACAATTCCAGAAGCTTCATTTTTTGATATTCTCAATATCCCGCAATTTTTTTTCTGTAAAAATACACTGCTGTTTTAGTTCTTTCCCCGTTTTTTTCATATTTTTTTTACTTTTTAAATAGCGTCAAAAAATATTCACTGTATATTGGGTTGCATACTAATGAAAAAAAGTTAAAGCATCAAACAAAAATAAAAAAAATTGGCAGCATGTACCGAGCTACGAGTATTATGTGGGCAAAAAAAAGCCAAAACAAATAATACATTTAACTGTTGTTTTATTAAAAAAGTAGGATAGTAAATACTTGTATAACTGGTTGCATAATTATATTGCACAAGCGAAGCAACTAACAATCCGCACTAAAAAATAGTACCGCAACAAATTTCGATTTTTACGTTAAAATACTTTATTTGTTACGTTGAAAAGTAAAAAACTGAACTACCATTAATGATCAAATCATCATAAGTGCACTTACCTGTGATTACGTGTGAATTTTCCCTTAAAATGTTCATCCCCTTGGAGTTTTTTATCAACTAACCGAACACAAATCAATCCACTTACACATCAAACGTCTATCAGCACTATCATTACTGCGATTGGAAAAACAGTGTTCAACAAAGATAATTGCAAACAATTCACCCAACTTTTGAATTCAAAAAGATTGCAAATAACACAACACAAGCCAGGCGTAGGATTACAAAAACCCCAGCACTACCAACTTACAATTCTAGGAACTTTGATATTGATATGATTTAAAAAGAGGCGGTTTTTTGCAGGATTCCCCGAGCGCACGAATTCGGGGGCACCTACGGCCAGGGCGTCATCGTGCGCAAATACACCGCCGGCTCTGTGATCAACATCCGCGTCGAGCTGACCGCCAACCACTTCGGCTACTTCACCTTCGCCGTCTGTCCCGACTTCAAACGCGCCACGCAAAAGTGCCTCGACAAGCACGTCCTCAAACTGGTGAAGCCCCAGGAGGGGGTCGACCACCACCACTCCACCCGCTACTACCCCAAAGAGGGCAACAAAGTCTACGAAATGAAATACCGCCTCCCGAAAGCCACCTGCGACCACTGCCTCTTCCAGTGGCGTTACATCGCCGGGAACAACTGGGGCACGTGCCCCAACGGCACCGGCGCCGTGGGCTGCGGGCCCCAGGAGGAGTTCCGGGCTTGCGCCGACGTCACCATCTCCGGGAAGGGCGTCCAGGAGATGGAGGAGGACACCACGGAGGTGGAGGTGGAGGTGGCCACCACGACAGTGGCGGCGCCACCCAGTGGAGAAGAGACGCACAGTCCGATCACGGCACTTGTTCTTAGTCTTGTGTCTTTTTTACTCGTATTTTTGATTTTGTCCCTTTTATACATTCACTTTTACCAAGTTGGTAAGCAGTTGAAGAGTTGGCTCAAAGGGGACAAGGACAAGGAACAAGCGCCCATGCCGCCGCCTAGGACGCGGAGGGCGCGGAATGTCGATGGGCTTGATGAGGTTGATTTGAAGGTTGAAAGTGTGGCCTAACGGCTGGGACTGATGCAATAATGTATTTATTAAGTTTGTAAATAAATTTTTTATCACTCGCTACGCTTGTTCGTTGAAAAATTATTAAAAAATATTTAATAATTTTGATTACTCGCTACGTTTGTTTGTTAAAAAATTCTAAGGAATGGAGGAGTATATATTAAATAATTTTTTATTACTCGCTTCGTTCGTTCGTTAAAACTTTTTTTATTAAATTTATTTTTTTAGTTGCTACGTCCGTTCGTTAAAAAATTAAGAAATAAAGCAGTATTTATTGAATAAAATTTTTATCACTCGATACCTGTGCTTGTTAAAAAACTATTAAAAAATGAAGGGATATTTATTAAATAATTTCTCATTACCTACGTTTGTTCGATAAAAAAATATTAAGAAATGGAGTGATATTTATACAATTGTTTTTCAATTACTCTACGTCTGCTCGTTAAAAAACTATCAAGAAATAAAAGGATATTTATTATTTTTTTATTACTCGCTACGTCCGTTCGTTGAAAAATTATTAAGGAGTATTTATTAAATAAATGTTTTATCACTCGCTACCTGTGCTCGTTAAAAAACTATTAAAAATAAAGAGATATTTATTAAATAATTTCTCATTACTCGCTACGTTTGTTCGATAAAAAAAATATTAAGAAAAGGAGAGATCTTTATTAAATAATTTTTTAATTACTCTACTTTCGTTCGTAGAAAAATGATTAAGAAATAGAATGATATTTATTCAATTGTTTTTCTATTACTCTATGTTTGATCGTTAAAAAACTATTAAGAAATAAAAGGGTATTTATTTTTTTTTACTCGCTACGTCCGTTCGTTGAAAAATTATTAAGAAATAAAGGAGTATTTATTAAATAAATGTTTCATCACTCGCTACCTGTGCTCGTTAAAAAACTATTAAAAAATAAAGAGATATTTATTAAATAAGTTCTCATTACTCGCTAAGTTTGTTCGTTAAAAAAATTATTAGGAAAAGAAGAGATCCTTATTAAATAATTTTTTCATTACTCTACTTTTGTTCGTAGAAAAACTATTAAGAAATGAAGTGATATTTATTCAATTGTTCTTCTATTACTCTGTTTGTTCGTTAAAAAACTATCAAAAAATAAAAGGGTATTTATTAAAAATTTTTTTTTACTCGCTACGTCCGTTCGTTGAAAAATTATTAAGAAATAAGGGAATATTTATTAAATAAATGTTTTATGACTCGCTACCTGTGCTCCTTAATAAACTATTAAAAAATGAAGGGATATTTATTAAATAATTTTTATTACTCGCTACGTTTGTTGGTTAAAAAATATTAAGAAAAAAGAAAATCTTTATTACATAATATTTATATTACTCTAATTTTGTTCGTAGAAAAATTATTAAGAAATAAAAGAGTATTTATTAAATAACATTTTATTACTCGCTACGTTTGTTCGTTAAAAAATATTAAGAAATGAAGGGGTGTTTATTAATTTTTTTTTATTACTACGTTACTTGTTGAAAGATTATTAAGAAATAAATAGGTATTTATTAAATATAATTTTTATCACTCGCTACGTTTGTTCGTTAAAAACTTGGTAAGAAATGAAAGGGTATTTATTAAACGTGTTCATAGCTGTAACATGGTAATTAACAGCAATAAATCTAGTAAAAAAACAACAAACATTCTTTGGTGAAGGCCCAAAACAATAACCTAAAACGTTGGAATTTATGGCAACAACCACTATCAGAAACAATACTGATACCTCTTAATAAATTCAAACACAAAACTTGAACCATACAAAAATATACTATTTTTAGGAATTCGAAATGAAGCTTACACACTAGTTGCAATACCTTTCTGGATGAGTACTTCCTTAATATTAACATCTTCCTCACTGGAAGTGTCAATCAGTAACACTTCCAGGATAAGATCACTTTTATGAAACTCGTCCCTGTCTATATTCGTAATAACACCAACAAACTGTTTCTTCAAAATCAGATCTTTAAAACTCTCGCAGTCTTCCATCGTCCACTTGTTTTTAATCGGCTTAATTCCTACAAAAAAACCGCGCCATCTGTCGTTAAAATTGCAAACACGTTCTACACCCACCGGAAATTTTCGCCTTGAGCGCCTGGTAGGGCAAACCCATGTACTTGGCATCCAGTGGTACCAACTGATCCAGTGTCAAGTTGGTGTAATAACCAAAATCGCAGTAAAAAACACTGATCGAACCCTCGTGGATGACCTTCAAGACGTTGGTTCTGTACCATTGCCCATCTTCGTGTTTCGACGCGTAAATTTTACCAGGAATTATCTCTTCAAGTGGCATTGGACTAAAATGGGTGTCCTTGTAATGCTCCTGCATTTCGTTCATTAACGCCTTGAGACGTGCGAACGAATCCAGCGGTTGCACAAAGAAATTCCAGGGATTCACAGCAAATGGTATATTGACGTTGAAATAGTCGCCCATCTTGGGCAAATCGGGCTTTCGGAGAGAGCCCCCAGATGGGACATTTTCTGAAACAAGTCGGTACACAATTACAGATTCCTGTAAAACAAGCGGCCATTTTACGTACTGCTGGCTTCGTTGAATTGCACCAAATTGAGCAGTCTTTTGCGGTTGGTCTCGTTATTATTGCTAACGTCAACGCTACAAAAACAATCATTTATTTATAATTATTAGAACAATCAAAGACTTACTTTTGTTGCAACTCGGCTTCGACCGAGATAGATTTATTGATGAAAACAAGTACGCCATCTGTCGTCCGTTTGAAAAACTCAACCCAGGCCACATTCTCATTATCATAACTGATAATTTTGAGCAAAACTGGCCGATCTTTCGGTAGCAATTTCTCGGCTTTTTGCACAAAATCACTTGGGATTTTCTCAATCATGAAGCGAACTTTAATCGCCTGACCTGGATACTGACTTAAGACACTGTCTAACTTATCCAGTTCGTACATTTTTTCATTGGTCACATTCACAACTTGGGCATTTCCTTGATCAATGAAATACACTTGTGCTAAGTCACCTTTCGGTGACCAATCAACAATCGTTGCTCTGAGCCATTGTTGCGTCATTTTACACATCACTAGGTATATTTTACCGGTGCTGTTGTCTTTGGTTGGTGTGGTAGTAGAAAGCTGGGAGGGGTTTTTAGACGTTATATTATCGGTTAAATTCTTCAAATCTTCCATCAAACTGAAATAACCGACAGTACGGACCTGGACATACACGTCACCGTTTGGTTCAATATTTGAAACGTAAACTTCGGTTATTGAGTCTTTTTCCAGGACCGGAATCGCCGATTCGATCGTCAGTGATGAAATCAACTCTTCGTTGATTGATGCACCGGATGTGACGTCATACATGACAACGGGAATTGTGACGTCACCGGTGTCACCTACAAAAACGAAATATTTTAATTTAAAACACGTTGCTATTGGAAACATGTTTTAAAATAGTGTTTAAAATCCAGGATTCAGATTTTAAAAAGAAGGCTTGGAATATTACCAACAAAAAAAAATATGATCAATAAAAATCTAAGTGAACTCTGCTGTCTCAAGCAAAAACACACTAAACAATAATTAAAAAAATTGTTTTTTTATTTTTTGCTTAGATTCATTTAATACTTATTTGCAATTCATTGCCTAAATTAATAAACAAAATTGTTTTTTTTTCACAAACAGTAACTGCAATAGAAAAATAACTCATATACAGAGTGACCCAACTCAATTCCTGACTTCTGTAGCTCTGTTATTAGTAAAGTTGGACGTTTGATATTTTTTAAACATTATTTATACTGTAGGACGTATTTCAGAAAAATATTTTTAATTATACAGAGTGTCCCAAAAAAGTATGACGTCAACATAATTTGTTTTTTTAGTGTCTTGCTATCATTTTTTTGTGCTCATTACGAAAACTTTTTAGCTTCTTACGTGTCCCTAATTTTTTTTTAACCGGTTTAGGAATTACTGTCAAAAAAATACAAAACAAAAAAAAAACGATTATATATTTTTAGTTTTAAAAATTAATAAAAAACAAAAATGGTGCTTTCTTAATGACATTATTAGTACGTATGTGTTGAACAAGGTCTAACAGACTTATTATTTAAGTTTGATAATTGATTTATTGATAAAGCGTGAATAATTAACAAAATTAAAAAGAAATAGTTTTGGATAAGTTAAAAAAAATAGTATACTACACTCGTTTTATAAGACTTAATTGCGGCACTCCGGCGTCGTGCTCCAAAGCCATAGTGATTTAAATAGAAAAAAACTTACTTATATCATCGGTGACGATCTCTAGAACGTATTCCTTTCCTACCAAACCTGCCAAAATTTCGGAATCGATGGATGCCTCGTAAAAGTCCTCCAAGCCGTCTAATCGACAGACAAAAGCTTGTGCTTGTTCGGTAGCAAACTGTCGTTTCAATAAATAAACATTATCGATTGAGATGCTAAGTTCTTCACCATAATCGATCAAAAAACAATCAACGTAACCATTTTCTGGCGTTTTTAACACTCGAACTCTTATCCACAAACCTTCGTTTTGAATAACGTAACAACTTCCCGCATTGATCATTTTTGCTTTGAGTTCGGTTTTGTAACTTTCGTAATAACTCTCCATATTTTGGGTCATTTCGACAAATTTTTCCTATTGATTGAATTAATTCTAATTTTTTTTCCTGTTGTAAAAAAATAACTTACATATTCAGGCGTGCCGCAGTGCTGACACCAGATTTCGTTGACGGAATGTGCAACCGTAACAACGGCATACAAACGATTACTGTCACCAAAATCGACAGTGTTACAAGGGACGGAAACATCGCCAACGTTTAAACTTATGTCGAGTTTTTTGCCTTTCTGTAAAACCTAAGAAGTTTTTAACAGTTCGTAATTAGGCACAGTTAGTAAGCAAGCACAGATCTAAAACAATGTTACTGAGGTGAACCAAGCAATTATCCACAGCCACCCAGTTATGTAATTGTATGCGAAACACCACACCAAAATCTAGCAACCTTTTAGGACAAATTCCGCAAAAAATACACCCAGCTGTTAAAACTACGGATAACTAACAGTTAGGATACGAAACGACCCACAAATAAAACGTTCCCTTTAATGTCGCCAGAGAACGCAGTTCCATTACCGCCAAGTTTTCAGAAAAAATAATGTATTTGTAGAACAGTTTACACACAGATAACACAAAAATATCGTAAACTATATTAAAAAAAATTCAAACTTTTACCAATTTGCACTCTGCCCCATATTTTACAAAACGCTGCAAATACGGTTACAGATGCAAGAAAAATGTCGGAAAGAAAGTTGTAGAGAATTAAATTTCCTACAAAAAAGTCCGCGAGACCATATCGCTATCTTCAACCATTTAGGCCCTAAAGTCGTTCAAAGGCGCTCAAGCAACGGATTTGCTTCATTGTGCCGGTGGTCAAGTATTTCAAGTTAATTTATACAAAAACCGTTGAAGATAGAAATATGGTGTCGCGGACTTTTTTGTAGAAAATTTAATTCTCTACAACTTTGTTCCTTACACTTTTTTTGTACCTTCAACCGTATTCGCAGCGTTCGCAAAAATATAAAGTGGAACGCAAATTAATAATTTTTTTGCGCACCGTCGCATAATTACCAAAACGCTGGGAATATGGTTGAAGATACAAAAAAAGTGTAAGGAACAAAGTTGTAGAGAATTAAATTTATTATAAAAAAGTCCGCGACACCATATCTTTATCTTCAACAGTTAAGGTATAAATTAACTTTCAATTACTTTACTACCGGTAAAATGAAACAAATCCGTCGCTTTAACGTCTTTAGGGCCTAAACCGTTGATGACAGAGATATGGTCTCGCGGACTTTTTTAAAGAAAATTTAATTCTCTACAACTTTTTTCCCAACATTTTTCTTGTATCTTTAACCGTATTCGCAGCGTCTTGAAAAATACAGAACGAAGCGCAAATTTTGAATTTTAAATAATTTTTTTCTCATGTTTTTTATGAAAATTTTAGTCGCCAGTATTTCTCAGTCTGTTAAAAGTGTAAAACTCAACATTTCGGCAATTTTTCCAAATAATTAGTGAATTGGTTGAATTTAAATTAATTTAAAACGTTTTGGCGCCGAGACTCGAAGCGCCCTCATTTTTACTGTTGTACTATTTTTTTGGTACAGAAAATCGTTTCGTCTCCTAACTTATAGTCCTCCGTAGTTATACCTCCAAAAATAAACGATTTTTTTTTTTGGAATTTGTCCGATTCACATTCTCGAGCCGACAACCCCGCCCACGTTTCGCTCCCCCAAATACTTACATCATCAGGATTGCAATGCTTGAGAACGCAGCCACCGTGACATTTTTCAATCGAAACAAAAGGGCTATTATCGATGACTTGTAGCCAATCAGGTGGCAATTGCTCGTTGAACCGATCTCGATAATCGGCTTCGATTTGCCACATCCACACTGCATTATTATGTTTCTCCAACATTGGGGGAATTCGTTCAATAATATCATCATTACTCGAAAGCAACAACGATCTTCTACGACTATATTTCTGCATAAGATCGTCAAGTGCTTTCTGAGAGGCATGTCGTTCGGCTGCGTCTCGATCGTAGAAATCTTCCGGATAACTTGAATATTTATGTTGACCCACCTAATAATATAATTGTGGCAACTTTTACCATTTTTACGTTCAGTGAACACAATTTAATTAATTACCGTGACTTTGCAGTGACATTGTGGCACTTTCGACTTTTTCAATTTCGTTTCAGTGAATTTCACATCGACTTTGCCTAATTTATGATAAGCGACAAAATTACGAAGGTCAGAGATGGGATCACCAGTCTTCAAAAAATCGGACGATAACTGCAGCAAGAAGGCGAAAACAAAATTATCGTTTAAATTTATGAAAGCGATACTTTTTGTTTAGTCTAGTCAAGTAGTCTAGCAGGGGAAATACCAAATTTTCAATTTTTTTGCTCAAATTTCCTGAGTAATTTTTTTGGACTTCTACATGTTTTAAGAACCCACTAAAGTTGTTAAAAGTTCACAAAAGATCCATTTGATCGATTTTTTGATGTTTGATTTTTTTAATTTTCGTCGCAGTTTTTGTTGATTTTGGGTACCCGGAACTTTTGTCGAGCAATAGCTCCGGAACTATCAGAGATAACCCCATGAAGTGTATTATCGTTGGAAAGCTCTTTACATTATCTATTTTTTTCAAAAAAGATCATTGTTCTCCGACTAATAGTTTTCGAGCAAATTGGAGACAAATACAAAAATTAGTAAAATTTAAAAAAATTCATAACTAAAAAACTATTGGGAATTTGGCAATTTTCTCGATGCCAATCGATTCCCCGGATCATTTTGCATAGGTATGGATCAAAGCAGTTCCACTTTTTCGAATAGTTTAGCCGTAAATGAGAAAATAAAAAAAATTAAAAAAAGTTAACACCCCCCCCCCCTTAAAATCGGTCAATGTTTAAAGTGTCTCTAGATCAAATAAAACCGATTCTATCTTATAGATTTTGATGTGCTCTTTCCGATCTAAAAAAGCGTTTTCTCCTAACTCTTTTAGTTTGGCCGTAATTGGCGTTTGAAAATTGAAATTTTTTTGCGAGATATCGCCTTGAGTCCTATGCCATTTTGTAGAGTTTTTTACTCCGGTTGTCCTCCATTCTTCCGTTTTTCGATAACTCTAATAGTTTAGCCGTAATTGGCGGTTGAAAATTAAAAAAAAGTTAAAATGGAAACTTTTTTTGCGTTTTTCTCGGAAACTGTAAGACCTAGAGCAACGAACAAAAAACCATCTGATAGCGCTTAATTTTATCTATTTTTTCGACCAAACCCGGAGCCGCTCCGGGCAACGGTTCCGGCTACAGAGGCGATCAAAGTTTTTCACTAAAAAAATTCATAAAAAAAAAACTAAAAGCCGTAGAGCACTGCGGTTTGTCCATTAAATTCTACGGCTCATTTTACATATTATATCAATTTTTCACAGGAATTAAAAATTTAAAATTTTTTGCCTAAATTTAGGGTAGCCATTTGTCATAGTGGAAAATTTTATTCAATAAAAAAATTCATAACTCGAAAACTAAAAGTCGTAGAGCAACGCGGTTTGTTCCATTGGATTCAGCGGCTTTTTTTCTGTATTATACCAACTTTTCACGAGATTTAAAATTTTCACTTTTTTTGCTCAAATTAACACACTTACCATCAAAGAGATGAAAAAAAAACTTTTTTTTAAACACTCCAGCAAATTTTTATGGACTTCTATATGTCTTAACAACCCACTAAAGTTGTTAAGAGTCCACAAAAAATTCATTTAATCGATTTTTTGATGTTTGATTTTTCAAACATGTCGCGATTTTGGTCGACTTCCAGTATCCGGAATACTTATCAAGCAATAGCTCCGGAACTATCAGAGATAACCCCATGAAGTGTATTATCGTTAGAAAGCTCTTTAAATTATCTATTTTTTTCAAAAAAGATCATCATCCTTCGACTAATAGTTTTCGAGAAAATTACAAATAAATGTAAAAATTAGTAAAATTTAAAAAAATTCATAACTAAAAAACTATTGGGAATTTCGGAATTTTCTCGACGCCAGTCGATTCCCCGGATCATTTTACATCAACCTAGACCAAAATAGTTTCACATTTTCGAATAGTTTAGCCGTAATTAAGAAAACACAAAAAATCATTACCTTATACCCTGCTGCATATTCGGTCGTCGGACTGCTAGTCCCACTATCCGTCTCCACATTAACCTTCTTCATAACCTGGGTAATCCGTTTCAAAGTGCTCGAAAACATCGAATTCTCCTCATCCTTTTCCAACCTACTGTTATTCTTCACCTCTTCCAAACCGTTATTATTCCTCTGCACCTCCACCGAATTATTCCTCTTCACTTCTTCCTTCCTCTCCACAACCACCACCTTCGACGGCACTGTTTTCTTACCATACCCACTATAATTATTGACAAACTGATTGTGTGAAACCGCCGCCAACTTAGGCGTATTCCCGTAAGTCTTTCGCATTAGTGGTTTTTGTTTGGGGCGCCATTTGGCGGCGTTTGGAGGCGGCTGTGCCATCGCTCGATTCAGTTTCGGGGCAATACGGACGTGTTTTTTCGGTACGGATTTTTGTTTACGTACCATGCTCGAAATGTGAGCGGTTTTTTCCGAAACTTGAGCATCGACGAAAATTTCACCTGACGGACTACGTGAAGTAATGATGGTCGGGATTGATATTATGAAACTTTCAAGCGTTTTGTGGCCCAGTTTTGCGTAAGGGATTCGCTCGCCAAGAAGGGTGCGGTAGTCATCTGAAGAGAGTGATTTATGGTAGCGGTACGATTTTAGTTTTATTGCATCGTAAAATAATAAAATCACATTTTTATGGCAAGGACGCGGGAATTGAAAGCTGATATTTTACAACTCGAAGAAGAAGAAGACCGTGAATGAAGGAATATTTAGAGTATCACAAAAAATGTTTAAGAATTTTTATGAATTGGTCATATCTTGCAATTTGTTTCTGTTTATTTCTGAGTATTTAGTAATTTTTAACCACTTATAAAAACTTTTATTAAGAATTTTTTGCTTAAAATGATCAAAATTGCTTAGGATTTTTTAAAGAAATATTATTTTTGACATTCTATGCACTTTTCTTTATTTCTAGGTCTCTTAGAAGCGCAAAAATGTCATTAGGTCCGACTTTTTTTTCAAAGTTAGTTTTTTAGATTACGTTTTTATGGAATTTACTTAGCCAAAACCACAGAACTTGCATATTATACAGATACCTCCATGTTTAAAATAATAATAATAATAATAAGAATAATAAAAGCCTTTATTAAAGAAAAAAAATGAGGAGGCGAAGTCTAGCTAACGTTATCCTACTTAACCCCTTTCAAAACAAAACAAAACATAAATTATAAAATATAATCCAAAAAATAAAAAAAACAAAAAATAATAAAATAATAATAAAACAAAAACAGCAAAGAAACAATTATGTACTAAAGTAATAAATAATGTAACTTTATCATTTTTTTTAATTTAAATAAAGTCTAAGAATACAAAAGTGGTGGTAAATAAAAATTGTTTTGTAAAAAAAAAAAACTCTCGTATTATCAAAATTTGTTGAATTTTGTTACATATTCTTATGTAATGTTGTTTGTGCTATTTTTTACAGAAAGTTTGTAACATAATCGATGGTCTGACTAAAAATCAATAGAAAAAAATTAAAATTATAATAATCTTCGATCCAATTTAGAGATTTTTTGGTTCATTTTTATCAAAATTTTGCAAAATATTTGCGTTTTTAAACAAAAATCTACCCAAGTAAAACTTTTATGTAGTTTTGTGGTTTTAAAAATACTTGAAAACTGGGTTTTTAGCTCGAAAATATGTCTAAACGCCCGAAAAAAACAAAAATAACAGCATTTTTGAAACAAATCGATAATTTTTGTGTCTTTTTTAACAAAATTTTGCTGAGTAATTACGTTTTTGAATAAAAAACGTGTCACATTTTCAGGCAGAATTATTAAAATTTCACAAAAACTGCATTTTTATCTCAATAATGTAGTTAATCGCTCAAAGATTAGAATTAATTTCCAAATTTTTTGTTTAATCTATGGCGAAATTTTACGACAGACTGAAAATGCTAAAAAACAGATAAAATAATGTACTTTTCGATCAAGTTTAGTGATTTTTCAGGTAATTTCGGAGAAAAAGAAAAAACTATAAGCGTAATAATTGACATTACGGTTCATTTTTAAGAAAATTATTCAAAATAATCGAATTAAAAGGCCCAAAAAAATGATTTTTTTACTTAGTTTAATAACTTTTCCTTTCGTTTTAACAAAATCTCGCATAAAGAAAGTAAAAATAACGCAATTTTTGGCACAATTCGGCAATTTATTGGTGTATTTTTGATAATTTGGCGAAATAATTGCGTTTCTAAAGAAAAAAACAACACGATTCTTGAAAGAATTCGGTGATTTTTGGGTAATTTTTGACGAAATTTGGCTGAATAATTGCGTTTTCGGATTAAAAATGTGTCAAATAACGCAAAAAAGCTAAAATCATATTACTTTCCCTTCAATTTATTGATTTTTCAAGCAGGTTTTTCAAAATTTCGCAAAAACTACAATTTTTATCTCAATAATGTGGTTAAAAGCACTCGATATTGCAAAACTAATTTCCAAATTTTTTGTTTAATTTTTCGCGAAACAACGTTTCTAACTGGAAATGTGCAAAAACAGACGAAATAATGTACTTTTCGATCAAGTTTAGTGATTTTTCAGGTAATTTCCAAAAAAAAGACAAAACTATAAACGTTATAAACGACTTTTCGGCTCATTTTGAACAAAATTATTCAAAATAATCGCCCTTTGTGTTGAACATCGTGTTAAAATGCTCAAAAAGTAAATATATTGAAATTTTTTTACTTAGTTTAGTAACTTTTCCTTTCGTTTTGACAAATCTCGCATGAAAAAAGTAAAAATAACGCAATTTTCGACACAATTCGGCAATTTTTTACCGTATTCTTGATTAAATTCGACGAAATAATTGCGTTTCTAAAGAAAAAATAACACGATTTTTGAAAAAATTCGGTGATTTTTGGGTAATTTTTGACGAAATTTTGCTGAATAATTCCTTTTTTGGATGAAAAACGACATGACTTTCGATTCAATTTATTGATCTTTCAGGCAGGTTTATAAAAGTTTGAACAAAATTATCCAAAATAATCGCCTTTTGTGTTAACATCGTGTTAAAACGCTTAAAAAAGGAAAAATATTGTAGTTTTTTTTCTTAGTTTAGTAACTAGTCCTTTCTTTTTAACACAATCGCGCATAAAGAAAGTAAAAATAGCGCAATTTATTGGCGTATTTTTGATTAAATTTGGCGAAATAATTATCAGTTTCCTCTACGTTCTAATTTCTCTTCCAAACGTAAGGAATTTAAGTTTAATAACTAATCTATAAGTAAAGAAAAATTCCTTCCCACTGATAAGAGTACTCATAGCATCATGATGTCATAAACAATTGTGCAAATTTTAGAAAAACCCCAATTTATTTTTATGGCAATAGAGGCCTTACTGGGGGTTGAGATCAAACAAACGTGCAAAAATACGTGAAAAAAAACGCAAGTGGTTTGGTCAGTGTCTGGCAACCTTGCTCGAACCTCGGTAAAGTTCAAGGCAGTTTAAATTCACTTCGAATTTATTTTTTTTATTTTACTCAATCTAATGAACCCATCAAACGTATTTGTTTATTTATGATAATCAAGGAAATAAGACGCTCAAGTGGTGTGAATAATTTATATTAGCATTAGAATTTAGTGACAAAATACATTGACCAGAATCTTGAACTCGGGCCTCGGCCTATACCTGACCTGGGCCAACTGCCCTCACCCCACTTGAAACTGACAGATTTACGATTTTCCAAACGAAAAAAAACTTGATTTCTTCACGACCAGTCCTCGAGACCGAACAAAAACTCAATTTTAGCAACTTTCACTCCTAATCCAACAATGCACAAATAACTGTTCCATCTTAGTGGAACACGAATAAAATGCGCTCATTTCCGGTCGTTTGCTCACCTTCCAGCTGCCGGAGGGTCACCTGCCCCTTGGTGGAGATAAGACAGGAGCGTATCCTGGAGACAATCTCGTTCCTGAACTCCTCCATCGCGGGAGCACCAAGTCCAACTCACTACTGGCACTAACCTACATTCATCCAAAACTGCTTGTGGCACTCGCGCCCCACTCTGCGCACCAAGGGCGCGCCCCACGACCGCAAACAACCCCCAGTTTTGCCAAAAACGCAATTTTCCCCACTTTATGGAAACGGAACAGGTTGCAAAATTTTTGATAAAATGTCAACTGTCAAATTGAGGTGGCGCCAAATTATTGATGGGGGGCGCTCAAAGGGGCCCCAGCGACTAACCACTCGATAAAAACGCACCAGGAGAAATGGCAATTTTCTAGTCTTGTTTTTTGATCCGAATTGGGATGGGTGTGGTTAGGGTTACGTCACCCTCATTTTTTTCAATTAGCTTATTAAAAAAAACCGTTTTAAATTTTCGTCACTTGTGGTAAGCCCCGAGCGGGGCAAAAAATTTTCACACTGTGAATTTTTTATTTCGTTTGGTTTAGCAAAGTGACTGTGGCCACTTCCAACTTTCAAACAAAAAGTGTGGTTAGGAATTTGAAAAACTCGGCCAAATTCTAGTGTTGTGTGCGTTTTTGGGTGAAGTAAGGATGCCACGGAGGATTAGAGCAAGACGCGAGGTAATTAACAATAATTTATTATTTTAAACGATACAAAATTTTTCGTATAAAAGGCTAGTCTAGTTCCGGTTTCTTGATGAGCCCCCAAGTCTCGGCCAACTTGAGCGCGTCCTCTGCCACTTTCACGACTGATTGTTTGTTCTCATCGGTTTGCAGTTTTAACGCCATTAGAATTTCCATAATGTCGGTCTCCATCAACTTTTCGGCCAGTTCTTTGGAATTTTCGATAACATTTCGCACGATACAAACGCCCCGGTATTGCAAACTAGCGACCGGATTGGCCAACAACACGTGGAAGCAGTCCAACCAATTTTTCGAGTCGAAAATTTTCTCGCAACATTTTTTGCTATTTCCGGTGAGAATTGCCAGGGCTCCTGAGGCGGCCATGGCCGTATCAGCGTCCTCATCCATCGATAAAGACACGAAATACTTGACCTTATCATTGGCCCCCTCGTGTGTCTTTATAACATCAGGCGACATGCACATGTTGGTCATGCATTGTGTGGCCGCCCTGCACAAATATTCATGATCCTCGAACATGTAATGCTCAATCTTAGACAGCCCCCCTTCCTTCAGAATCCTCTGCCGCGCGCTCTCGCTCATTTGCGCGATGTTGCACAGCCCCATCAGGGCCTCAAAGTTCTCCAAGCCCGTGCAGTCGGGGTGCAGGAGCCCTACCAAGGGCCGGATCACCTCGAGGGCCCGCTGCCCCGGGAAGGCCACTTCGGGGTTCATCGTGATCGCGATCCGGGCCAAAGCTTGCGCTGCGTGTCGTTTGCCCTTTTCGGTGCCCTTCAAGGCCAGCGGGATGAGGGCTTTGGAGCCCCCTTGGGACACCACCACGCCGCGCAATTCCTGTTCGCTGCACAGGGAGTTGAACACGCGCGAGATTAGTTCGCGTGAATTGGGGCTTTCGGTCTTGCTTAGGGCCACAAGGGCGGAGGTGACGCCCTCTTTGCCCAAAACTAGGATTCTTTTTGTTACAAAGTCAGGGTCGTCGAGTTCGTGCTCTTCCGGGATGTGTTGTTTGGCGAATTTTGCCAGTTCGACCATTTCCGGGATGATTTCTTGTTTTTCGTAAGCGTTGCATAAATTCACGAGGGTTGTGACGACGCCGAAAAGGCACGATTGGTCGCCGGTTTTTGCGAGTTCGATGAGGGATTGGAGGGCGGGGCGGTCTTCCACTAGTTTTTCTTTCACTTCGGCGTCGAGGGTTAAGTAGGAAAGGCCTGGGGAAAATATTTAAATTATTAATAAAACACAAGCTTAAAGTTCGAGGGCTGTCGTTATGCAACGAGCATATGCGAGTTGCATATACCTAGACACCCGAGAATCTTGGAACATTTTAACTTAAAACACGTTGCTATGGGAAGCGTGTTTTAAAATAGTGTTTATAATCCAGGATTTGGACATTAAAAAGAAGGCTTAAAATGTTAGCAACAAAAAAATATATTTTTTTATTGTTAAACTGTGGTTATACTGGTATCTCCCGTAATTATCAAGTTGGCAACCTAATATGTTCAACACCGGGTGACCATAAAAAATTGGGATCTTGTCCTCAGGTTGGTAACGTGTTTAAGATTTTAATATGGCGATTTAAACGTCAAAATTTTATACACCTCAGAAAATATCATAATGATTAAAAATTCAGTATTTCCAATAGATCTCCAAATGATACTTATAATTCATCGAAACTTTTTATATTGCTTATTATCAGTTATCACTATAAAAATTGGAAAAAAATTCAGTGCTAGGTTATTTAATTTCTTATTCTCTTGTGATATTGCTGTTGAAAATATCTGATGATAGTATTACATCCCAAAATTTTGAAATTGGTTGTTAAAAAGTGAAGAAATTTAAGGTGTTATAATAAAATGAAAGAAAAAATCGTGTAAAAAATAAAAAATTTCACTTCTCATTTTTTTTTTATTTTTTGAACAAATGGAAAATAAAATAATTATTACCGAAATTACTAACCCAGAAAAACACGAAAAAGTCCGAGAAAACACAAGATAACCCAAAATAACTAGATTATCTCGTGTTTTCCAGAGAAAATGCGACGTTGGCGTTTTTATAGTTTTGAAACAGTAAATATTTTCAATTTAATTTTTTTCGTAATATTTAAGAATTGAGAACAGTTAACTAAAATCCAAAATATTTCACACTTGTATTTTTAAACTGCCTCTAAAATGTTTTTTTTAATTCTCAATACAATGCAATGTTATTAAAAATTCCTAGCAACTTCATTAATAAACATTTTATTTAATAAAAAAATATTTAGCAATTTATTTCAATGAACAATATTTCTTGGACCTACATTTACTTGTAAAAAAATACTACAAATATTAAGAAAATCTAAATTTGCTGCTAAAAACAACAGAGTCTAGAGCCTTAAGAGGATTTTTTTCATATAGAGCACATTTCAATAACTTGTGTTTTTTTCTCAAAATTGTTTTTTAAACAATAACAAAGCGTCAAACTGAACGTAAGAAACGATAATTTTAATGCAAAAATCATGACAAAAATAAAAAAATTCATTAAAATTAACAAAACAACATAATTATTAAGGTGGCAAGCTTAAGATTTTTGTTATTATTATGAAATGTTCTGAATGACAGTTTTAAACTGTGAATATATCATTTTTTTAATGCTCAGAATAAAGATACAGATAATAATACATATAATAGAAATATAAGATAAATAGGACAATAATGAAAAAAAAAATTAATTCAAAAAGGCAAAGAGGAAATTAATATTAACACCGAAAATGTGGTTCACAGAAGCGTGGTTAATTTAATCCGCGATTAACTGATCACGTGACCAAATTTAAGCAATTTGGTTGGTCCATCCGCATTGTTAACTTTTAACAACGAATTAAATTTTAACAGAGCTTTCTATAAACTGAATTAAATTAAATAAATTAAAATAATATTCCAATTCCATTGAATAACAAAAAATTTAACTGTCCAGCGTCTACAATTTTTGTGTAATAAATTATGTATTAATTATTATCAGTATTTTTTTATTATTCCAATTATTTAAATCAGTAGTTTTATTTAAAAGCCATTATCAATTGTCTTGTTGTTTGAATTAATAAACACAGTCCAAGTATTTCTTTCTTTCTTTCAAAGGTAATATATTGCACAATTTTTATAACTTAACATTTGATTTAGAAAAAAGTTTTATTTCTATACTTATTCTCACTTAAAAATTTTTATTTTAATTTTAAAAATTCTTAATATAGTTTTTTACATTCCACGCTCGTACATGAAAATTTAAGACAACGTTAAAGCATCAAATTAAAGCGTATTAGAAACTCTATCATTTGCGATATAATTTTTTTCTTTCGGTCAACTAGAAGTACTAATTTTTTGACTGGCACTAAAACTTGCCGCACCTTGTATATATGACATTTTTTTGTCTAACTAACGTTTTTAACATTGACAATTGTTTTTTATGACTAACCTTCAGCAGCCCACTTCCTAATATCCGCATCGTTCCCCGGATGCACCAAAAACCTCCTGCAGGCTTCGGCCAACTTTAGATTAGACCCTTCGGCAAAGGGTTTCTTTGCCGCGTCAGTGCCCCCCGAACTCCCCAACTTACAAAGCCCCACTAAAGCCCTCACCCTTATCGCATCATCCTTGGACTTATACAAAGTCTTCAAAATATTAACACCTTGTGCTATAATCGCCTTGGCCTTGTCGGCTTTACTTGCCGCTGCAACAATACACTCGCACGCAACTTTCTGTTGGAGCAAGTCATCGGTGTTGGCCATGACCAGGATCATTTCCATGATCCCTTCTTTACCGATAATGGCATTACCAACGTCCAGCGGCCCCCGCAGCAGGGCTGTTATCGCCACAGCCACCCTAACTTTCGACTCAATGTCGGGCGTTAGGAGCTTATCTTTGATAAAATCCTGGATTTTTGTCATGAATTTCTCGCGGGCGGCGTCGTAGTACATGTTTTCGTAGATTCGGGATAAACAAACGGCGGCGATTGTACGGGTCGAGGGTGTGATGTTCATGGCACTCTCGTATTTGTATTCTTCTAATTCGCTGGCACACTCCATAAGTCTTGAGACGCCTCCGATTTCGACCAATTGCTCGGCCCAGTTCAGGGCCGTATAGTGGATATTTCGGGTGAGGAGCTCGATAATTGCGTCGCGGGCCAGGCCACTGATTGCTTGATTGTTAATGGAGTAGACGAGACATGTCAGGATCATGTCGATGTCTTTTTTGTTTTTTTGCACAAGTTCTTGGTCAGGTTTGCTGTCGGTTTTGTTGTCCATTCCTGAAAAAAGTGATTGGTTTTTTGCAACGTTTCGACAACGGCTGTTATCATCTTCAATAAGCTTTAAATGTTTTAGAAAATAGTTTCAGGTAATGGGAATGAGTTACGACGGTATCATTCATGATCTTGAGGAAGAAAACATGGACTTATATAACTTCAGAAGAATATGAAAAAAGAGATGATAGCAAGGAATAATACAGAAAATATGGTCGAAGAAATGGGAATTAATATAGACTGTGCTATTACAACTATTAAAAGTATATTGAAGCAGAAACATATACGAATATTTCAAAGCAATTAAGAAGTGGAATAAGAACAAAAGACGCCCTGAAGATAATAGGATACTAAAAAGACTAAAACAATAAGAAACCAAAAACAAAAAATCTAACAAAAAAAAAGAAAAGGATGTGGAATCATCCTGAAAAAGCAATATAAAGCTAAAATTAAGGACAGCAATGTTCTTATTCTTATGTGTACTGCTGTAATAAAGAATGAAAGAAATAACTCTAAAGTTATTTGGATAAAAGGACAGTCCTCTAGAGTTTTTTTAACGTGCATGAAAAGGCTAAGAATTATAATTAATCAAACTGAAGAGTACAACAATAAAATTTCGAAATTTCGAATTTTTCACAAAGAAAAAAAAACCGCCTACTCTGATTATAAATTCAAATGATCGCATGATGCTTATGCAAATGGATAGTTTAAAAAATTTTCGAACTGTATTTACATTTTTACAGAAAAATGTAGAAATAGGAGATAATACAAAACAAAAGAAGAAGGCAAAAACTCATTTGAAAATCTAGAGAGAAGAAAAGAAGAAAATTGCCTGAATGAACAAATAGAATTAAACTTTATGAATATCTGAGAAAAATCACAAAAAATCGCCTATTTTAATATAAATTTAAATAATCGCATAGTACTTATGCACATGGGTAGTTTAAAAATGTATAGAACTGTATTTAAATATTTAAAGACATTTGAGAAAGATCTGGGAGAACATGATCTAGAGAAGCAGACAATAATACAATACAAAAGAAAAAGACGAAAAATTGTTTGAAAATTATAGAAAAAGAAGAAAATTACGTGAACGAATTAAACTTTGAACCAAATTTCCATTTTTCTTAGATTTATTTTTCTAAAAGGGGAACTGTTCAAACCTAACGCTTTATTAATATCTGAGAAAAATAATAATGATCGCATAGTACTTACGTATATTGATAATTTAAAAAATTATCGAACTGTATTTAAAATTTTAAAGACATTTAAAAGAGATCTGAGGGAAACAGGCAATGATACAATGCAAAAGAAAAAAAAACACCTTTGAAAATCTATAAAGAAAAGAAGAAAATCTTCTATGAACAAATAGAGATAAACTCTGAGCCAAATTTCCACTTTCTTCACATTTTTGTTTCTAAAATAAACCAAATGGCTAAAGAAGATTCGAAAACAAGTATTTTTATTTAATCTTCAAACGTAACGTTTTATTAATATCTGAGAAAAATCGCAAAGAAAAAAATCGCCTACTCTAATTATAAATTCAAATGATCGCATAATACTTATGTAGATGGATAATTAAAAAAATTATCGAACTGTATTTAAATTTTTAAAGACATTTGAGTAATATCTAAGGAAGTATCATGATCTAGAGGAACAGGCAATAACACAATACAAAAGAAAAAGATAAAAACTCATTTGAAAAAATCTATAAATAAGAAAGAAGAAAATTTTGTAAATGAACAAATAGAATTAAACTTTGAGCCAAATGTCCACTTTAGACCGAATGGCTAAAGAAGCCACGAAAACAAGTATTTTTATTCTATCTAAAAGGGAAATGTCCAAACGTAACCTTTAATTAATATCAGAAAAATGACAAAAAAGTGACTATTCTAAATATAAATTCAAATAATCGCATAGTACTTATGTAAATGGATAATTGAAAAAAATATCGAACTGTATTTAAATTTTTAAAGAGGTCTGTGAAACATCTGAGGGAACATGAACCAGAGAAGCGATAAAAACTATAATTTAGTAAAAATAAAGTAAAAAAGAAAATTATTTTTAAGCCGAATTTTAAAACAAACTGGCGAAAGGAGATACGAAAACAAGTATTTTTATTCAATTAAAAGTGAAACGATATATTTTAGACCCAACATTTTATTCGTACCTGAGAAAATATTGAGGATTTGTTGGATGCAATACTGCGCTGCGTTAACTTGCTGTTCATGATTCGAGTCCAAAATTTCCAAAAACCAGGGGATCCCCACATCCTTCATAACACTTCGTGTCTTATCCACATTATGCTTACAAAGCTCGCCGATAATTCGTATACCAGTAACACATATTTCCCGATTCTTCTCCACTTTAAGCAACTTCTTAATCTGCTGAACAACCGGCGATTTAATCATAAGACTCGACCCCGCATTTTCCCTCGCAAGCACCAACAAATTATTCATCGCAGTCTCGCGTTTCTCCCTATCGGCGGCCAAATCAAACGCCAACTTCGTCATACTCTCGATCTTAGTGCTGGTCTGGGCATTTTCCTTAACCCGTTCCTGGACAATACGATACAATCGCTCCAAAACCGGCTGAATCGTCCTATTATTGGGGTCATCCTTGAAAATCTGGGTGGCGTCCCGATAAGCCTCCTCAAACCGTTCCAGCGCCTCCAAGGCCTGGCACCGGCGGAACAGCGCCTTGGGGTCGCGGGGCACTATCTCCAGACTGCGGTCGCAGTCGCTCAACGCCTCCTCAAACTTGCCCAACTTCAAATAGGCCGCAGCCCGGTTTTTGAGGAACACGGACAAGTCCCGACTCTCGCTCGTCTCCAAGTTGATGGCTTTGGTGTAGAGTTTGGCCGCCGAGTCCCAATTGCCACTTTTGAAGGCCGCGTTGCCTTCTTCCTTGTATTTTAACGCTTCGGGTTCGCCCATTTTGGGGTTATGTGCACACTGTTTCACTTGAGGTTGTGACAGCGTGGCCACATGCCGTATTTATACGGTTTGAGTCGAAGTTTCTGGGCTTTTCGAGACGCGAGAGGAATTTTCTAAATTTAAAAGGCTATTTTTGGACATTTGCCAGGTTTGAGGTTAGGTTCAGAGGCGGTGCCATAAACTAATTTTAATGCAATAATCGCATCAATTATTAGTAATTAGACAATTAAGGCGCTCACGCACGACTTGGTCACAGTTTTGGCACGGTTTACGCGCCCACAACTCCAAAATCTTGCTTTTTGGGGCACAAAATTACAGGTTTCTGTCCTGTCAAACTGTCAAAGTCTGACGTTACTTGTCAAAATTTGGCAAATAATTGTTTTGGTTTGAAATTGGCTGAGTAAAGCGTGACAGAATGGTAAATTTCGGTGTTGTTGCTAGTATTGCGTGCTATTTGTGTTGGCAAGTTTCAGTTTGGGTTCAACATGTTCCCGGAGATCCCGAGACCGTTCAACATGATCTACCAGTGCCACTCGGTTGCCATGCTGCCGGGGAACGAGCGCCAGGACGTGGAACGCGGGGGCAAAAGTGAGCACGTCTAGTGGCTTGTTGCGCGATTCCAGGCCCTTTGTTCCAGTAATCATGCCGCCTTCGGCCCTGGAACAGCTGACTCGTTTGAACATCAACTACCCGATGTTGTTCAAGCTCACGAACAAGAAGACCAACCGGGTGACCCACTGCGGGGTGCTGGAGTTCGTGGCCGACGAGGGTAAGGTGTACCTGCCGCTCTGGATGATGCAGAACATGGTCCTGGAGGAGGGCGATTTGGTGCGAATCGAGAGCGTTTCGCTCCCAGTGGGGACCTTCTCCAAGTTCCAGCCGCTCTCCCCTGATTTCCTCGACATCACGAACCCCAAGGCCGTGCTTGAGAACTGCTTGCGCTCGTTCGCTTGTCTCACAACCGGAGATGTGATTGCGGTTAAATACAACCAGAAGATTTACGAATTGTGCGTCCTTGAGACGAAACCAGGCAACGCGATCAGTATAATTGAGTGCGATATGAACGTGGAGTTTGCGCCCCCGGTGGGCTACAAAGAGCCGGAGAAGGTCAAGAAGGAGGATGAGGAGATGGCCGTGGATCCGGCTGATCTGATGCCGGAGCCGACCGGATTTGTGCCCTTCAAAGGCACGGGAAATCGATTAGATGGCAAGAAACGGAAGGATTCCGGGACCAGTGACGTCGTCAATTGTAGGGCGGCGTATGTGAGGGGGATCCCCAATTATGATTACGAAATCGGGACGTTGAGGTTCATCAGGCGGAGCACCAAGCCAGAGAAGGAGGATGAAGCCAGTAATGAGTTTAGGGCGTTTAGTGGGACGGGGTTCAGCATGAAACAATGATTATTTATTTTTAGTTTATAATTTTTTTTTGTATATTTAAGAATGAAATAAATTGTTATTAAACATTAAAGTGTTGTTTTTTCCCATTTATCAATAACCAAAAGTCGAAAAAAATAGCTGTGACCCTTAAAATCGGGTGAAAAGTTTAGTTTCAAGTCGGTGTGTATTGTTGGTTGCCTATGTCAATCAAATGAAAACAGAATTTTTGGTAATTAAATTATCTACACTTATTCTTAGCATTGAAAATATGCCAAATTAAGCCAAACATTTGATTGAATTTAATTATATCCAGTGTGTGAGCACGTTTTAGGAATAAATTTCCAAAAAAAAATTATTTATTTATTACCACGTGACTAAAAATTAAAAAATGAATCAAAATTAACGTTGTGTTGCGCTCAATAGATGGCTTTGGGTTTCACTTTCAAAGTCACAAACCACAAATATTGCAATTTTTTTTGGCTAACTAATTAAAAAAAATATATTGTTGGTCACCAATTTAAAAATAGTCAATTACGCTATTAATTTACGACACGTCGTGCGCAATTTATGAAAAATTTAATTCAATACATTGGAATTCGCAAAAATATGAGGCAGTTTTTGTGATGAACGAGCGTCTGATAAGATCGATGACGAAAGCGCGCAAAAAATCGCCGAATTATGAATTAATTCGAATTAAACACATGCGATCCAGTTCTGACTCCCACAATATGAAAATTGCGCTGTCACATAAAGTTAAATTAACAAGGCGGTTTTGTGTTGGATAGAAAAGCGATTAATCGTTGATGATTAATCGTAAATGTGCTGCGTGCCCTTTTGATTAATTAAAATTACAAATTTAATCGCATGATTAAAGCGCGCTTATTGCAAATGTCAATTCATCGTAGCAACTAAATCGACTGATTGATTGATTGAGTGATTGATTCGTTTCATCGCAGAATCGGGAATAATTCTAATTCGTTTTTTTTTAATTAATTGATTAATTAATTTAAAGACGGGCTTTAATTTAATTAGTTCCCATGGGCCTCTATTATAAACTATTAAGCAAAGTGGTAGTATTTTTGCCTACGACGAGACAATAACCGACCACCTGCCGACCGGAGGATGCAACCTGGGACGACCTGCGGTGACCGTACTAAATCATTTCAAAAACAGAAATTTACTCAATCCATCTTTGACCTAATGTCTGACCCAATTCTTGTCGAAATTTCAAAAAAATCCGCTTTTTTTGCGCCTAGTTACTATTAAGTTGTCATTTTTGGACCAAGCGATGAAGAAAAAATACCGCAACGATCGTGAGATCGATGATTGTGGTACGGTTCGTTAACTTTCGTAGCAGCGCCCACGAGCGGATCTTTTACAGGGATTAGGACAAAATACAACAAGTGGAAGACGTGATCGCTTCATGGCTATTGTCATGCTGCGCGCCGGCCTGAAAAACACAGACATTTCACATTTTTCTACACTATTTGAATTGATTTCCGACCAAATCTAAGTAACTTTGCAGCGATTTTCGAATTAGAAACGCCAAAGATACTGACAAACTTTTTAAATAAATCAACATACAAACTATATAATTGCAATAATTCACCTAAAACGCAAATACTTTCAGTTCAAAAGTCGGCGAATTAGCTCGAGAAAACATTTTCTTCCAATTGTTTTCAATTTAATTCTCTAATTTTTCACCAGATTTCATCAAAAGATACCGGGCGTATAAGTTGATTCTACAATTTTAAAATTTTTTTTACCTTTTTGTGACTTTCAGCACGTTTTTGACCAAAAATGGACATAATTTCTCCAAAAATCACCAAATTTGTGTATTTTCGAGTCAAAAATCGTGGACGTGCGCAAATCTAACCGGATTCGCAGTGGCCATGATTTTTATTAACAATGTTTTTCGGGACTTTACTAAACAAAGTCAGTTAACTAAAAATTTTTAGACATAAATTAAATATTTTCGTTTATTTTTTTTATAATTTAAGAAAAAAGTCATCTAAGGATTCAACGCTAAAGTTTGAAGTTATGTTTCACCTTTACGTTCATCTCTTTGTCTCTCAAAACAAAAGGTATTTTTCCTTTATTACAATGTGCTCTTACGTTTACAATTTGGCGCCTTTACGTACTTTTACCTTTTGCCGCATTATTTTCTTATTTCTGTCAGTTTTATGCTCCGCTTTACGTTTATACGTCTATGTGTTCTCTCAATCTCTTATTTTTGCTTACGTGTTGTTTCACTTACCTTTTCTACAATTTTTTTCTCAGAAAAATTGTTACTCTGATCCGGGTTCGAACCCGCGACCTTCCCGTCGTAAGTGGCGCTTATACCACTGAGCCACCAGGGCCCCAAGTAATGACCGGCTTTTGCAGATATTTTAACAAAAACTTTTTAAATAAATTAACATTACAAACTATATAATTGCAATAATTCACCTAAAACGCAAATACTTTCAGTTCAAAAGTCGGCAAATTAGCTCGAGAAAACATTTTCTTCCACTTTTTTTCAATTTAATTCTCTAATTTTTCACCAGATTTCATCAAAAGATACCGGGCGTATAAGTTGATTCTACAATTTTTAAATTGTTTTTACCTTTTTTGTGACTTTCAGCACGTTTTTGACCGAAAATGGACATAATTTCTCCAAAAATCACAAAATTTGTGTATTTTCTAGTCAAAAATAGTAGACGTGCGCAAATCCTACCGGATTCGCAGTGGCCATGATTTTTATTAACAATGTTTTTCGGGACTTTACTAAACAAACGCAGTTAACTAAACATTTTTAGACATAAATTCAATATTTTTGTTTAATTTTTTTATAATTAAAGAAAAACTCATCTAAGGATTCAACGTTAATGTTTGAAGTTACGTTTCACTTTTACGTTCATCTTTTTTTCTCTCAAAACAAAAGATATTTTCTACTTTTATTACAATGTGCTCCGTTTAGAATACGGCGCCTTTACGTACTTTTACCTTTTGCAGATTATTCTCTTATTTCTGTCTGTTTTATGCCCCGCTTTACGTTTATACATTTATGTGTTCTCTCATTCTCTTATTTTTGTTTACGTGTTGTTTCCTTACCTTTTCTACACTTTTTTTCATAGAAAAATTGTTACCCTGATCCGGGTTCGAACCCGCGACCTCCCCGTTCGTAAGTGGCGCTTATACCACTGAGCCACCGGGGCCCCAAGTACTGACCGTCTTTTGCAGATATTTTAACACAAACTGAAACACCCGTTATATGAAAAAATGGCGAAATTATCAGCGTGTTAAATAATAAATTTATAATTTTTTTTAATTTTAGTAAAAGTCTAAAAAGGCAAATAATAATATTATTGTCATAATTTGGTGATTTTTCTGTCTCGAATAAAAACCAAAAATTTCGGTTTTATAAACATTTTATAATTATTACATAACATTTGTGACCAGATTTTTTGTTGGTTTTTACTTCAAAAACGTGCTTAAACTCTGTCAAATTTAACATAATTTTTGGCTTAATTTGATACGTTTTCAGTCCGTTTTTAACAAGAATTTGCGAAATTTTTGTGTTTCTAATCTTTTTTTACTGTGTGTCTATAAATCACCGTCAACTAATTGTTTGGTGTTGGCAATAAAATAGGCAAATCCTTGCGTCACAATCCGTAATATTGTCAAATATGAGGAACGAGCGTGCGTTCTTTGGCCCCCTCATCGTCACCCACATTGTTCCCAACCTCGCCCAAATTATGATAATAAATTCCGTTGAAGAATAACGAAAAACCTCGACACCACGTTGGAATTTCATCGGCGGTCGCATTTCGTCCAATTTTCCTTAATTATAAGCAATAAAATCAGCAGTAAAACTCGTAATTATCGCATCTCTAAAAACCGGAAAGACAAAAGCTCGATTTTTTACTCGTCGTCGTCGTGGTCGTCTTGTACATCTACCGTGTAGATAACGACATTGTTCGAAGATGGGTCACAAGATATGACAAAGGTAAATGATTGCCTCCTCGTACGAAAAAAACCGGAGGAAAGTTTGAGGACCGCCGGAACCACCGATTCACAGCATGGTGGCGCTACGCCTCGTATTATATATGGCTACATCTCATTCCTGAATGGGGCCCTGCACCGACAGGGACGGAGCGGCCCGATGGATTAATCGGCCAAATAAAGCGGCCATTAATCATGCAAATTGGGCGACAGTAGGAGAAGCGCTACAGCTCAAGGTCATCGAGTGACAATCGATGCGAGATTATCTAACGCGCGTCACATAAATTCATAGATTATCTGATCGAATTCTTTTTACAGTAGATTCCATGTTGGACCGAATTCCGACTTGTAAAACTAAATTATTACTGTTTTTTACGCTATAATTGGGATTTAGGAGGAGATTTGACAGTTTCCTGTCGATCGACGTTTGCAACATAAATCAGGGAAACATTCCTTATCGAACGTTTTCGGGGAATTGATTTAACGGTGGTCACAATTTTCTAATTTTGATATTTGATACCGCGTGATGTCACTGCTGATGCAATCACAAGCAGGAAACCTACTCGAGTTCGATAACTCTTTTATTTCTACCACAAAAATTTTCCAGAAATTTCGCTCCCGAAATTTGAATAAAAATTGGCATTATTCCTTCTGACATTTCAAAAATCTGAATAAAACAAAACAACTTGGTCAAAATTTTTAAATAATTACCTACAAAAAAATTACCAAGGTCACAATAATCAAATATTTACCTTAAAAATGTGCCCATTTTACGTAAAATTGTCTGAGGATTCCAAATCTGTCAGAATTTTTGTTCTACGATTCGTAGTTTTGGAAATATTGGACTAAATATGGTCGATTTTAACTTATTCAAAAAATTAAAAAAAAATTGAATTAAAGCGACTTGTTGTCCTATCTATTAATTAATTATCTATTTCTAAGCAAAATGTTGTGGAAATTGAGTCCAAATTGCGCAAATAGTCCAAAAAACTTGATTAAAAAAATTCAAAAAATCACGTAATTGGTTTAAACTTTGTCTTTTTTGACTTTTTCCAAAGCTTAATGCCTGGACAATATCTTGCCTAAAGCCAAAAAATGGCTTATTCTGGCTTAAAACATTAATTTACAAATGATTCATTGCTTAGAAACGAAAAAACATTCAAAAAAGCTTTATTCTAGCTCAAACGAACGACTTAAGCTAAGGCTTAAAAGAAAATGATTCATTTTTGATAAAGTTGTGCTTAGAGACGAGAAAATTTTTTTGGAAATGGCCAAAAACTACCAACATTATCCAAAATGTGTTTTCTTTATTATTATTATTATTATTATTATTATTATTATTATTATTATTATTATTATTAATTATTATTATTATTATTATTATTATTATTATTATTATTATTATCATTATTATTATTATTGTAAATGCAAAATAGTGAATTAAAGATTCATATTAAAGGTTAAAATAAAAAAAAGTCCGGAAATAATTCTTGATTTCTCTTGATTCTTGATTGAAAGAACAGAGAAAGGAAGACAGAAGCTATGAGAGCTGCAGTAAGTAGAAAGAAGACAGTAAATAAAGACAGGAAGAAAGAAGAGCAAATAGAAAACAGGAAAACTATACTATGAAGAAAAAAAAATTATTATTTAATACTATTATTATTATTATTATTATTTTATTATTATGTGCAAAAGATGAACGTTTTTTCCCGCAATTCTGTTAAATTAAGTAAGCAAAAATGACTAATTACGTCCAAAATTTTTACTTAAAAAAACGACTACTTTCTAAATTTTCTAAAATTTGACAAAACATTTCTAATTAAGGTTGAAAATAACGTTATTGTGATCTATTTCTCCACTTAGTTTCTTTTATAGGTAAGTAAAAAATTAGTTTTTTGCAAAATTCTCCCAAAAATGACGAATAATTAATCATTCATTTATAATTTTTGTCTTTTATTACGTTGAAAAGTAAAATAGATCAAAAAATTTCCAATAAACGTCAAAATCTATCATATTTTTTGCAGCGTTTTAATAAGTTTTTTAACAAAATCTTGCATAATTTCTCAAAAATTACAAATGAAGGTCGGCATAATTGTATTTTAATTTTTTTTTTTGTTAAAAATATTCACTTTTATCCAACATTTAATCAAAAAAATGACCAATTGAGATGGAAATTAACAATTTTTTGGCTGTTTAGAGTAATTTAGCTATTTTTTCTAATCTAAATTTTAATAAGCCATATTTAATTAAGTCAAAAATAACGTTATTTCGGTTAGTTGACTTAATATTGATAATAGTTCTAACAGCCCGACCAGAAATGAAAGTTGAATCAATTTTGCATTGAAGAAAGAAGAAAAAAAAAAAGAAAAAAAATTTTTTTTGCATAAAATTTGAAAATGATATGTGTTTAAAATTTATCCTCTTGAAAGCTTTTGTTGCTGTCGATAATTTGAATACGTATTTCTTTAATTTAAATAACCAAACCAGCATAACTGAATTCCTTATTGATTTAAAATGCGATTAAATCTTGTTTGGGGACCGCTGGCCGCGCCGGGGGTAGCTGCGGACATCGAGCATAACTATAAGCTATTTAGAAATGTCAAAATCACATTATTCAAAGCGGCATTCCAAGCGATATGTAGCCATAACTCGTGAGCGTCATGGAGATTTCGGTTCGACTCGTTCGTTGCTTCGTTGGGCGTAAGAAAAAATTTTTATTATTATTATGAGAAGACCGAGCTACCAAATTTGGCCGTCGCGCCGCCTCAACTATTTATTTATTTGAATTTCTAATAGAGTTTTGAGGAAAAACCCCCAACATATTATTTTTCAATTCGGTAAAAAACCCAGATTAATTTATTAAAAGTCAATTATTAAACCTTTAGTTACCGAAAATTAGTTTCAAGTAGGTATACAGGCTGTTTCCTGAATTAGCTACTACTCAAACTTATGATTTTTTTAATTGAACACCCTGTAGCTTTTGCATTTTTGGATGTAACTTTTATATTTACAGGCTGTTTCATCTAATCCGTCTAAATGCAGTAAAAAACATATGTTTTTGTATAAAATAAGAAAATTGGTACCGACTTCCGGTATAACCGGAAGTGCCGCCATGTTGAAAATATTTTCATTGATTAGGACCTAACGGATTATGGTTGTACACCAATTTTCAGTTCAATATTATTATCCGAACTTTTAATACTTCTAATGGGCGGTTTAGATGCCTCACCCTGTAGTTATAAGAACTGCCATATTTATTCGGTTACAAATTAGGGTAGAAGGGAAAATATGGTATTGATTTTTTTCAAATAAAATAAAACGTTTGGTTCCGGTACCAATCTTGGTGGTCCCGGGTGCATTCCTGGCATAGCCAACTCGGATGGCCCCAGTCGCCTCACCCCTCCGGAATTATGACATCGCAGGACAATAAGAATAATAAGAAAAGTAAAACCGTTGCGTGGTCAAGAAGTGCCATCGACGAAATCCAATAATAATAAAGAAAGCGTCGGTACCACGCAGCGCCGACTCTAAGTAGGCATGGGAAAAACATGTGAAGGTGCCCGCGCCCATTTATCATAAACCCACCCCGCTCGTAAACAAACCATCAAAGGACACCATGGATGTTGGGCGCTTCTTTATCAAGATCTAGCCGGCTTTGATTAATATTAATAGTGGCTTCGGCGATTGAGATATATCGCGGGAGGCGCAACGCGCGTTTCAATTGTTTTTCGGGATAGTTATATATCGCAAAATATGGGAGAACAATACTTGGGTTTTTAAATTTGTGTGATGATGACTCGATGATTTCTCTCGTTATTTATTTACTTAAGCGCGTTTTGAATATTTCAGTTTTTTCCACTTAAGCGGACACTCTAACACAATATTTACTCAGCTCTTCAGTTTCGATGTGGAGTCGAGGACTGTTCAACAATTAAATACATTGTTACCGGCGATGTATATCGTAATAATATTTATCACTCCAAGGTCTCCACAACTACAAAGTCATCTCTCTAGTGGTCGGAGACGGCTTTGCACCCTTTTTGACCTCTACTAAGACAAGGGTGACTCACCTCTCGGACGTCACTATTCAAAAGACGCGACTAATTGAGGCTTGTGTGGAGATTTCAATGAGCGACGAGAATCGAAACCGATTTCATTATTTACTCCGGATTTTCTCAAGGTTCACCAAAAAAAAAAAAAAAAACTAACTTGAGTTCGTCTCCTACTCCACCATTGATATCTAGTGTTACAAGAGCAATAAATCAAGATACCTGAGCAAAATAAATGACATTTATTATTCGACGTTTAATGGCACCAACGTTTGTAATAATAATAAACGTCATACAACGAATTTAAGAAAGCGGAAATGGTGGGTTCGTTTCTTGCTCTAGCGTCGATATCTCTACACATTTTGCAACTACGAAGCAATTTTAACACTCACTCTTAAATATTTCGTCAAATTTCGGTAAAAACTAGTCAGAATTTAAGTGTTTTGGGTGTTTAAGCACGTTTTTGTAGTATACAGGGTGATTCATTTAGGACCTACATTTGAAACTTTTCAACTTCTAATATAACTAGAGCTTTAAAATTTTGTACACGTTCTAAATCGACCATTCCGAGTTCAACTAAATCATTTTCTAAATGGATGGGCTTCCGGAATTACAAAAAATTGGCGCCAAGTTTGAAATTTTAAACAGTAACCACATTTTTATTGCATATTTGAATTCACATTCTCAAGCTGAGTAAAATTTACCCAAGTTGTTGGTACTTATCTGTCATAGTTATTGACATATGTCAATTTTTTTGAAAAATTTTTATTTACAAGGGTAGATATCGCGATAAGTGAATAATTTTTTTTTGCGTTTGATAACCGAAGGTTTGAAGAGTTTTCGAGAATTTTCAAAATTGTCAACTGTTAAAACTCATGGCTAGTATGATTTTTTCAAAATGGTTTTTAAAAAACTGCTATAACTCGGTTTTTTGAAATGGAACGACCCTATTTTCTTAACGGCAGCCGAAAGAATTTTGATGTTTATGGTGATTTATCAATACGTCCTATACTTATCTCTTACAGTTTTTGAAAAAAATCACAAAAAACGGATTTTACTGCGTAATTTTCATAGTTAATCAAGTAGACCTTGTAAAATGGTCAACAATTGTCAAACTTCAGTATTTTATTTAGTTTTTAGCTGATTTATTATCGAATAAGCAATAAAACAAAAATATTTAATTATTGTTTATTATAACTTAGTGAATTATGTAAAGTAACTCAGTCAGTCTGCCATCGAATTTTGAACTTCTTGAGTGAAAATCGTGAACAAATATGACATTTCTTTTAATTAACAGCACAATTTTATTGTATTTTTCCAAAGTTTACTTGATTAAAAATGAAAATAATGAGCTAAAATTCAGTTTTTTGCGATTATTTCAAAAACTATAAGTGATAGATATAGAAGATGTTAATAAAAGTCTGCATAAAAATTGATGTTCTTTTGATTGCCATTGAAAAAAACAGGGTCATTCCATAAAAAAACTGTTTTATAATAATTTTTTAATCATGATTTTCAAAAAATCATAGTAGCCTTGCAATTTGACAGTTGACAATCATGAAAATTCGAGAAGACACTTCGAATCTTTGGTTATCAAATGCAAAAGGAATTATTTACTTTTTGTGAAAGGTTCATGCACAGTGATATTTTAAATAAACTCATGCAAATAAAAATGTATATAGTAAAATTTACATACGTTAAAAACTATGACAGATAAGTATTAATAACTAAGGCACATTTTACACAGTTTCAAGAGGCGAATTCAAAAATGCAATAAAAATAGGTGGTCCCGATTTAAAATTTCAAATTTGGCGTCAAATTCTCGAAATTCCGGAAATTCAGCCATTTTGAAAATAATCTAATTGAACTCACAATGGTCGATTTAGTTTGTGTACAAAATCTTAAAGCTCTAGCTATATTAGAAATTAAAAAATTTCTAATGTTGGCTTTAAATGAAACACCTTGTATACCAACGTTTGAAAAATTTGCGTTCCTCGCCACCTGCGTTTTGGACGCAAATCTCTTGAGCCCGTCCGTCGTCTTCCTGTCCATTCTGTCGGCACGTCGAGTAAAACCGTTCCATTGTCCCATTTGTCATTCGTGTGACAATGAAATTGCACCCCCGACCCTCGTAATACATCAATTATGACATGTGTCAACTGAAGGAAAAAAGATTAGGGCGCCTGCGGCGGTCGCAGCCATTTAACACTAATCTCCAGTTACCATCTTGATCTACGACTCGAGTATTTTAAATATGTCGTAATGCAGCCGAGGGATGATGAAAAAATTCAGAGATTTCGATGCGAGATCAGAACGGAAACCGAAATCCACACAAAAAACCAGCCGGGTTATAAGGCATTTTTTAACCAAATCTAACTCAAACGAGCGACCCGACGGTCAATACGAACATGGAATCGCATTTTGCCGGAGATTACGTAAGCGTGCAAGATTTCATCACATTCGGACTACATGAAAAATTTTAAAAATTTTTGTTCGTTGATTGTAATAAGGCAAATAAATGCGTTCGGTGGACAATGCGGGTGAGTGCAGTCTTGCGGCAGTGGCCTCGGTCAAGTGTGTCTAAGTGTGAGAGCGTTCCGAAATCACGCACGGTAATTTGATATTGCATGTCATTTGTTGGCGTTGGCTCGAAGAAAATAAATCATTTCGAGTTTTCGGCCAAAATTACGAACAGATCTGCATACAATGCGTGCGTAAATCATCCGTCAACAACAACAACAACTTGACAAATGCTCTTAAATAAAAGTATAAGATGGAAAAACGCGTGGAACAACAACACCTGTTGATAGTTAGTGGTCGGTCGGTGAAAGCCGAAATTAATAACAGCCAAAGAGGTGGGCCCACTCGTCAAACCCATAATCAAAAAACACTTAATACCGGAGTAGGTAATGAAAATTGGTAGCAACCTACCATTTAGCTAAGTGACAAATTATTATTTAATTTGCTGGGAAGAGAGCCGACGTGTTCATCATCAGCTCAACCAGCCATTCATTATCCGATGGAGCGGACACACCCTCTGTTTACACGGATTTGGGGCTTATCGACGGATTTTACGAAAATACTGTCAGGACCTACGTTACATTTTACATTTTGACTGATCTTCTTAGCGACAGATAAGAAAAGGGACACAAAACTTGGTCACACACTTTTTGTCGACTCTTTGTATTGTAGATTAAAATCCAGAAAAATAAAAAAAATAACGGGTATTTTTCTGTTATTCAAAAAAAAGCAGCAAAGTTTGCAAACAGCAAGTTTTAGATTTCGCTGAATATTTCTTAAACCAAAACAAATTTTTTGGTTCATAAAAGAGTGTACCATCTCAGGTGGTTCTGGAATATGAATTTTCCGCATTTATTTATATTATTTCTATGAAATTTCTGAAAAATAGCAATTTTTCTTGAAAAAAGCGGCCTACTACGATCCTTTTTCATTTATAGATACTTTGTACAATGTGTTCAAAAATGATTGTTCATCAAGTCACCTATGAAATTTGAATGTAATGTGCCGCTTAATTGTGTCAAAGTGACAGATCCGTCAAAATAATGCAAAAAAAATCGAATACAACAACAAAAATCACAGAAATATCAAACACAAATCAAAACAAACCCTACACTTGAAACAATTTTCTCGAAAAATGCAAAAAAGTGTGTAAAAAGCTAATTCAAAGATTTGACAGAGAAACTACAATAGTCATTTGGAGGAAGCATTGAATTTGAAATCCATAGTCAACTTGATGAACAAGCATTTTTGAACACTTTGTATTATAATAAGGCAAAAAGCTACATGTAGTAAAATAAACTTTCCTGAAAAAGTAAAAATTTTAACTGTAAATTCATATTTCGAATAATTAAAAAACAAATCTAAAGACAAATTAAACTTTTTTGTGATTTTTTTGATGTTGCTATTTTATGTCGTTAATTCAAAATAAACCATTTTCGTCCAAACCATAAATCGCTGATTGAAACGTTTTCAGCAAATTCTAAACTAGTTTTTTTGTTTTTAATCGTTTTTTGAGCTAGAATAAGGCGTTTGTGTCAGTTCTATCAAAGTTTTTTTGTTTTAAGGCTAAGAATCATCCAAAATAAGCCGTTTTTATCCACTTTTCAGGGAGTTTTCCTGTTTTTAAGCAAGAAATTGTACAAAATAAATAGTTTTGAGAAAAAATGTGCTAATAAAACGCAAAATTAAAAAAATGTTGTTTTTGTTTTTTGACCCAATTAATTATTTTTCAACTCAAAAACATGTTTAAAAGTTTGGAAAAGTAGGAATAGCTCTTTTTTTTCGTCCAAATCTTGTCATTTTCGGCTTGTTTTTTACGCAATGTCGCTCAAAAATAAATGAAATGAAGTGACACAGGCCAAGTACTTTTAGAATCTTTTTTTTAGTTGTGTTTACACAAGATCTAACAAAATAAATGAGTTTCAGGTTCAAAAACGAACTGAAATGATATAAATTTCGTGTTTTTTGGCCAGGTTTAGCGAAATATTTTGGAAAATGTTATAATACGAAATACGAAAAACCAAAAATTACAATTTATTTCGGTTTATTTTTGTTAATAAATAATTAAAATCTTGTGAACTTTTTCGTTTTTGTTTGAAAAAACAGCCAAGAAAGTGTGTGTAATTTTTTTTTAATTCAAAATAATTCAAAAACATAACATGATTTTTGACTAATAAATGTAGTTTTTTAGCTTATTTTGACAAAATTTCGCTCAAAAATGAACAAAATCGAGAATTTTCATTTATGTATTTTTTGGTATGTTTTGACAAAGTTCTTACAAAATAAATCAATCTTAACATAAAAAAAGATAAGATAGCATCAGTTTCGATCTAATTTGGTGATTTTTCAACAAATTCCGAATTTGTTTTCGAAAAAAAATTAGTTTTTGCTTTAACAGGACTCGAAAAAAACTAAAATAAAGCCCATTTTTAAAAGTTTTTATACAACTTGCTTTGTTGTACGTCTGTCTGTTTTACCTTTTCTAAGCTAAATTTGAGAGGGTTTCTGTTGTCCGAATGAACAGAAATTTTGCATACTTACGTAATCTACGTGACAACGCAATTCTATGCAGTTAATTACCTCCTAATAATCTCATTTGATAGAAAAAAACATCAATTTATCTTTTTTAGTTGCATGTATTAATTAAAAGCTTTTTTAAAAAAACATTTTGCGAAATAATTGGATGAGTAACGTGCTCAAAATAGGCAAAAATAAGATATTTTTGGGTTTAAATTAGTGGTTTTTCGGTCAAGTCTAACAAAATCTCGAAAAATAAAATAATTTTTTTGCATAAGAAATTTGCTAAATTAGACCAAAATTAGTACGAAAATGACATTATTTTTGCATTATTTAAGCAATGTGGACGTTTTCAGCCAAAAACTTAATTATTTCGAAACTGCATCTCAAAAATAATTAAAAAAATCGACGCTTTAGTCGTTTTTTTTGTGAAAAATCAGTTTAAAGTGACGATAAGTGACTTTTAGATGTAAAAATAATTTCTCTAAATTAAAATCCAGTTCATTCATAAACTGAAAACTCATGTATTTTGTAAATCTTCAAAACAAAAAGGTAAAATTTTGAGTTAAAAATGTCAGATATTGAAAAAAAATCGAAAATGGTATTATATTGTCAGCCAAAATAAACCAAAATGCATCAAAAATTGTCAAAAATTTTTTCAAAAACTTTGTCAAACCTAAAGAGCGTTTTTCGCTAAAATATACAAACACTGACCAAAGTTGCCTGAAAATTACATTATGTTAGCTTTTTTCATGGTTTTGGCACACTTTTAAACCAGAAACAAAAAAATCAAAAAAGTTAGTAGACGCCCATTTTCGGCATAACCGGAAGTTCCGACATCTTGTTGACAATTAATACTTCAAATTAAGTTTAAATTCATGAGTAATTGGCATAAAAAATTCAAACATTGCCGCTTTTTGTGGGAATTTGTGCTATTTGTTGTAATTTTGAGATGAAAGCTCGCCGCTTCCGTCAAAGCTGCACTCCATCTTGAGCGAACATGACAACCGATTTGGTTCAAATAGGAGCGCGTTTTGGTTGTATAACACCCAGCCTACCTCTTGTAGTTGTCACTTTGGAGCTTTCGCATCAGCGACGAACGCCCACCAGCACGACGACGGACATAAGCTACGCCAAGCTTTCCAAAAAAAATGCCAGCTTGTAAACCAGTCAAGTCGGCCATGAATGACGTGCATCAAAATCGAAATTTCGGGGGCGGCGCTACCGAGAGGCCATATTTAATTTCGGCAATTAACCGGCACCGCCTCAAAAGGACCTCTTTTTGCGCCGATCGAATTTATCGCCGCTAATTACCAGTGCTGCCCCTGATGGCATGCGGGCACTGTTGCCAACCGTACCGCTGCCAATCGACGATTTGCGCGGAAAAAAATCCCGAAAAAGGGGAATTCCCAAACGGATGGCAACACTGTATAGAGGCGACCGTAAATCGTTACTCTGTGGGCCCGGTGTTTGACAAGCAATGCTGACAACTGTGTAAATATTAAACGTGGACGTTAACCACGTAATGATCCAAGTCAACACACAACTTCAAACAAATCAAAGCGCGCTGAATTTGACAGTTTACCGAGAAATTATTACTATTGTCTTAGCACTGACGCACAGCTTGGGACCAACCATCAAAAATGTAAAGAAATCATAAAACTACGACAAACACATGACAAAAGATAAGAGGGGCGGCATTTTTAGATAACTTGAGGTATTTCAAATATTTAGCGTTTTTTGAAAATTTTTGGTTTTGCACTTTTCATTTCAAAAAGTTTTAGAAATCGTATTTGGACAATCAAATAAGAAAGCAGTTATCTCTCCTTCATTGTGTTTAAAATTGGAAAAAAACTTTTTGGACAAATTCTACAAGATAAAAGTCAATTTTTTCAAATAGAATGCCCCAATTTTTTTTTCACCAAGTGGAAGAAAATTTTATTCTGCATCGATCTATATTAGCATTCCCTATATCTATCTGTGATAATTTTCAAGTTATGTTGGTTTTCTTTGTTTGAAAAACTTCGATTTCTTATATTTTAATCACGTTTCCATGGCAACCTATGCCTAATGAATTTCTCACGGCCATCTATAGTCATATTAAGAATAAAATTCTTTACCATTTAGTGAAATAAAATTGCGGTATTTCATTTAAAATTTTTGAGTTATGGCTCTTTGACTTAATCTTAAAAATTTGGGATTTGCTAACTTCAAAAAAATTACGTTTAAAGCACGAACAAGCGGTAGCGAGTGACTACAACATTTGATGACTAAGGTATTTCCATGAACGGTTCGCCAGGAGCCACGACATTTTATTACAACACCTAATTATGCCAAAAATTTTGTTATTTTGACATTTCGTTGCATTTGTTTTGTTTTTAAGAGAGAAACTTATTGAATTTGCAAAATTTCGTCAAAAATTAAGAAAACTAGATCAAAATAGACGACTTTTCGTCTATTTACTACCGGTTACTACATCATTTTCTAAACGAAATTTCTTTAAAAAAAGTAAAAAATTTTATTGTTTTTTTATCATTTTCATTTAATTTATCTTGTTTTTGCGAGTAAAATTTCCCTTATTTTGGAAAATTTTGTCAAAAAATAACAGAATTTGGTTAAATTCGATGTTTTTCGACTGTTTTAAGGCATTTAACTTGTCTTTTCATTAATACACGATGAAAAATTATCTGTCAAAAAATCGTCAATTTGACATTTTTTGCTCTAATCTGTTTTTAGCAAAAAATTATCGGTTTTCGTTTTAACTAGTGAAACTTTTCAGTCAAAATTTCCAAAATTTTGTTAAAAATTAATGTTTTAAGGTTTGTTTAAAGAGATTCAAATCTTTTTTTTATTAAAGAAAAAATTATCTCTGTCAAAAATGTTGTTATTTCCACATTTTTGGTCTGTCTTGTATTTGAGGGAGAAACTTATTTAATTTGCAAAATTCCTCAAAAATTAACAAAATCAGATGAAAATAGACGTCTTTTCGTCTATTCACTACCGGTTTTTACCTTATTTTTTAAACCAAATTTCTTTAAAACCATAAAAAGATCAAAAGTTTTACTATTTTTTTTATATTTTTCGTTCAATTTATCTTATTTTTGTCAGTGAAACTTCCCTTATGTTGAAAAATTTCATTAAAAGTTAACAGAATTTGGTTAAAATCGATGTTTTTTGTCTGTTTAAAGACATTTAATTTTTCTATTCATTAAAACATGTCGAAAAATGTCAAAAATACCGTTAATTTGACATTTTTTGAGCGAGAAATTACTATTTTTTTGCTGTTTTTCATTTTACTAGTAAAACTTTTCAGTCAAAATTTCCAAAATTTTGTTAAAAATTAATGTTTTATTGTCTGTTTAAAAAGATTTAATTCTTCTTTCCATTAAAGAGAAATTATCTATGTCAAAAATTTTGTTATTTCTTTATTTTTGAGTAAGAAATTTATTTCAATTGCTATTTTTTTAGAAACTTTAAAACACGAAAGAAAAGATCTAAACCTTCCCTTTTAAATAAACAAAAAAAAAATTTAAAATTTTTGAAACCGGTAGAGTTATCGATTTTTGAAGTCAAAGATGCAAATCAAAAATTTTCAAAAAAAAAATTATATTTTGAAAACAACTAAATCTATAAAAAAATAATAAAATAACTCCAGTGAACCAAAAATTTAGTAAAAAACAATAAAATCAGTGAGTTGAAAAATTTTTTGTTAGAACTTCCAATAAACTTCTAAGGTGGAGTTAAACAAACGAATCCGCCCTGAATTTGACAGTTTACCGAGAAAACCCTCTACTCTAAGCCGCCTCAGTATTATTTGCTCGAGATTTTCCAAGCGCGTTAATCAACGCCATAAAACCCGCATCTAATCTAATCAAGATGGCTGCAGCATCCGACTAGAAAAACCAAGACATCCGAATGTCAAACAAATGACCCTGAAAAAGACAATCGTTGTCGGGTTAGAGTTTAACAGGATTTTTACGACGAAAGCACCGTAATATCATTGTCCGATGCGGAAGAACGCCGGCGGAACAAAGAAAGCCGACCATCTGGACGCGCAAACTTGCGAAAATCGGCTTTTTGGGGGAAAACCCGAAACTGGGGATTTTGACAAAATGGATTATGAAACGAACGGCGAGGGTAATGCAGGGCCGCGCCTTGCATTTTACTGCGGCTAATTGTTATTTATTAGCAGGGACGGACTCGGCCACATTGGCCGCAGCCATCGTTTTGCTCATTTTTAGCATTGTTGCTGCTGATGGCCATCCGAATAAATAGCAATTACCAACCACATAATAGCCATTCTAAGTCCAATCGACCAGTTCTCAAAAATTTTATTCTTTTGAAGAGTTTGGCACACTGTTTGCCATTAACTTTCTATTGTTTTTAAATAATTTATTTATCAGAAGTATATATGTACTTCCGTTAAATATAAATATACATATAAATATAAATATAAATATAAATATAAATATAAATATAAATATAAATATAAATATAAATATAAATATAAATATAAATATAAATATAAATATAAATATAAATATAAATATAAATATAAATATAAATATAAATATAAATATAAATATAAATATAAATATAAATATAAATATAAATATAAATATAAATATAAATATAAATATAAACATAGATATAAACATATTTAGTTCATTTTCATAAAAACCATTGTGGTGGAAAATGGGTACTCTTGGCATTAACTTTTATGAGTTGTCATGGTAACAGGTTAGTCAATTCCACCACAATGTTTTTTTATCAAAGTGAACCGAAAGTATAAATAAAAATATAAGTATAAGGATATGTATAAATATAAATATAAATATAAATATAAATATAAATATAAATATAAATATAAATATAAATATAAATATAAATATAAATATAAATATAAATATAAATATAAATATAAATATAAATGTATATATATATATATATATATAAATATAAACATAGATATAAACATATTTAGTTCATTTTCATAAAAACCATTGTGGTGGAAAATGGGTACTCTTGGCATTAACTTTTATGAGTTGTCATGGTAACAGGTTAGTCAATTCCACCACAATGTTTTTTATCAAAGTGAACCGAATGTATAAATAAAAATATAAGTATAAGTAAAAGTATATGTATAAATATAAATATAAATATAAATATAAATATAAATATAAATATAAATATAAATATAAATATAAATATAAATATAAATATAAATATAAATATAAATATAAATATAAATATAAATATAAATATAAATATAAATATAAATATAAATATAAATATAAATATAAATATAAATATAAATGTATATATATAAACATAGATATAAACATATTTAGTTCATTTTCATAAAAACCATTGTGGTGGAAAATGGGTACTCTTGGCATTAACTTTTATGAGTTGTCATGGTAACAGGTTAGTTAATTCCACCACAATGTTTTTTATCAAAGTGAACCGAATGTATAAATAAAAATATAAGTATAAGTAAAAGTATATGTATAAATATAAATATAAATATAAATATAAATATAAATATAAATATAAATATACATATAAAATATATAAATATAAGTATAAATATAAATATAGAAGAGGAATTTTTCGAAATAGTGCAGTTTGCGGTTAGAAGAGCCCGAGTGACAACTCCAGCTCGAAAACATTAATCTTTGTTAGTGGCTTCATTGTTAGCTATGACGTCGCAGTTTGTTGGATCGAAAAGCACGACGGAATCCAGTTAGATATAGTTGGTCGAGGACGAAGAACTAGACTATAGTTTCGATATTTCCATTTTTAAATACAGAAAAAAATTTTTTTGTTCAACCTTCGACTCTTTACGACCGCCTAGATATCTGCATAATTACGATTATTGTAACAGTTGGGGGGTCGTCTAAGTACTGTTTGTTTGTTATTGCTCAGGTATTTACTGGCAGCATGTCGTGTGCGGGTGGGTGCTTTTTCAAAACTAATGACCAATTTATTTCGAAACGATTGCTAAGGAGATATCTTTCAAGGTCAATCAACTCGAACTAGGATGATGTATGCGAGGAAATTTGAAAATGACAGCTCATTTCCGCGACATTTTTAAAATGCGCAACATTATTACTATACAGGGCGGTGCTATTAATTAGCTTTCTCAACAAAACAAGGCTGATTTAAGCGCCGGTCACTTTGTGTCTGTGTTATAGACGGATCTTGTTTAATTTTTTTGAAATTGTGTCATTTCTACAATCAGTTTCCACATTTTGCTGTTTTTTTGCGACCAAAGCGGCAATTTTGATTCGAATTTTTAGCTTGGTTTGGTAAAATTTCACAAAATTGTTGAAAAATTACATAAATTGCTCTATTACGTATGTGTGCAAAATTTCAGTTCATTCCGATATATTGTCAATTTTTCTAGTTTTTGTGGTCTCTTAGTTATTTTTATTGTGTTCCTGGTCCTTAAATAAATATTTGTTCAATTAGAGTACAAAACAGCCACCATATCGTTTAAACCATCGATTATAGTCAAGGGTTTTTCAGAAAATTTCTGTTTTATTTTTGGAAACAGAGTGCTGTGATTTCTGTTTTTTTTTGGTTTTGATGGTTTTTTCTCCAATATAAATCCCCTATTCTATTGATTTCTAACTGAATTTTGGATTTTAATCTCCAATCAGTCTCCACATTTTGCTGTTTTTTTAAAACGACCACAATTTCCCAGAAAATCGAGAGATCTAAGACCAAGAAAGAGTTGCGTTTCGATCAAAGCGATAATTTCAACCCAAATTCTTAACTTAGTTTAACAAAGTTTATTAAAAATGCTGAAATATTACAAAAACTGCTCTATTACGTATGTGTGCAAAATTCCAGCACATTACGACAACTTGTCAATTTTTCTAGTTTTTGCGATTTCTTGTTTATTTTTTATTCAGTTCTTGTTCCATAAATAAATATTCGTTTAATTAGAGTACAGAGCAGCCACCATATTGTTTAAATCATCGATTATAGTCATGGGTTTTTTACAAAATTTCTGTTTAATTTTTGGAAACAGAGTGCTGTGATATCAGTTTTTCTTTGGTTTTAATGTTTTTTTGTCTAATATAAATCCCCTATTCTATTGATTTCTAACTAAAATTTGGATTTTAATCTTCAGTCTCCACATTTTGCTGTTTTTTTAAAACGACCAAAATTTCCCAGAAAATCGAGATATTTAAGACCAAGAAAGAGTTGCGTTTCGATCAAAGCGGTAATTTCGGCCCAAATTTTTGACTTAATTTAACAAAATTTATCAAAAATGCTGAAACATCACAAAAATTGCTCTATTACGTATGTGTGCAAAATTATAGCACATTCCGATAACTTGCTAATTTTTCTAGTTTTTGTGATTTTTTGTTTATTTTTTATTCAGTTCCTGGTCCATAAATAAATATTCGTTCAATTAGAGTACAAAACAGCCACCATATTGTTTAAACCATTGATTATAGTCAAGGGTTTTTCAGAAAATTTCTGTTTTATTTTTGAACACAGAGTGCTGTGATTTCGGTTTTTCTTTAGTTTTGATGTTTTTTTGTTCAATAAAAATCCCCTATTCTATTGATTTGTGACTGAATTTTGGATTTTAAACTTCAATCAGTCTTCACGTGTTGCTGTTTTTTTTGAAGCGACCAAAAAACCAAGTAACTTAAAACAAAAGAAGCACAAGAAGCGGCAATTTCGACTCGAATTTTCAGCTTGGTTTAGCAAAAATGCTGAAAAAGTACAAAAACAGTTCAATTACGTATGTGTGCAAGATTTCAGTACATTCGGATAACTGGTTAATTCTTCCAGTTTTTGGGATTTTCTTTTATTTTATTGTGGATTAAACACCCGGAACTTTGATTCAGAAAATGTTTGAAAATTTATCGGCTACCGAAAAGTGCAATAGCCTTAGATCTGGGCGGTCCGAGGATCAAATGCCAAGGATCGTCTTTTCACAAAATCGGATTCGTCATCCGGCTTTGAATCTATGAATGTTGATTTTGAACAACCGCCTCTTAAATTATCTCTGGCATACTAATTTGTAAAATATTTCGAGTTTATTGCATTGTAAATCTTAAATGGGCTTTGATTTATTGGCCATAGGATAGAGATATCACATGGGTGTGTTCGGATCATGTTTAATCGATTAACCTACGAAAACTATACAGGGTTACCAAAAACTCAAGCCCACTTGCACTCCGAGAGCGATATTTGCATAAAACATCGTTCATATTTCCTCGCACAATCGGTGATAAATAATACTAATTTGTGTTTGTTGTAAAAAAATTCATTCCTCTCGGCCTAATCGTGGGAATAATGTCGTCTAAACGTTAAAGTGACGGTCACGTGTGCGATTCTCAGGGCCGTACGTGAGGACGTTCCCAGAAGAAGAGTGTGAGGAGTCTTTAGAATTTGAATAAACGAACGAACGAAGACGTGACGGACAATGCGAATTGCGACGAGCGGCGCGAATACTCAACGAGATAACACGCCGGATAAAACCTGTTGTCGTATATCTTAATTTGCTGTCTTATTCAAATGAGATGTCGCCGAAGTGTGCCAAACGAATACAAGAGAGAGCTCGATTATTCAAGATTCAACTGTGGCAGATGAAATGACTCATCGGCCATCTTGGACTTTGAAATCCTACAAAGGATGCAACCAACACTCGCAATTTTCACTTCAATTTCCAATAACGAAGAGACAAATTTTATTAAATTTTTTTATTTAACTTGCTTTGTTGTCTGTCTGTCTGTTTCATATTTTTCGAGCAAAATTTGAGAAAGTCCCCATTGTCCCAATGAATTGAAATTTTGCATACATACGTTAACTGCATGACAATGCAATCCTATGTGCTTAAATACCCTCTAAAGGGGTTTTAACATTAACGGTATATTGGTCATTGGAAAATATATTAATACCTAATCATTTTTATTATATTTCGTTAATTTTGGCAAAAAAGTGGTCAAAGCGATTTCTATAAAAGGGGTTATTATGTACTTTTTTTGGCCACTTGGGCTACTTCAAATAGCAGATTTTTATTGTCTAGATTATCGTTTTATTCTGTTAAAATGTCAAATGCGCTACTTGCGATTTTTTCCAACGCCAGTATTTTCGTTTGTAGTAATCGTAGAAAATCAAAACACGTTCAAAATTTCTTAGCAAGAGTTGATCTAAAGAATTTTGAAACGCCTGTATTAGTATAATGACACAATTACAGTAGAAATTCTTCGATGGGAAAACACTGTATGTTTAGAAACACAAAAGGTTTATTTTAACGTCTACAGAAAATACATATTCTGAAGTATGTATAACTAAAATTACAGTCATTGACAGTGTCTCTTGTAGAAATCTTATTAATTTGTGTCAAAGTTAGTCTTTGCTTTTGCTTCTTACATTTTAAAATTTTTTAAGTACAGAACAAGTTAGCCAAACAAACACATTTTTACAGTACTATTTTAAAAACTATATATAAATTTTTAATTTCTAATTTTTAAAAGCTTTTATTTAACTTGCTTTGTTTTCTGTCTGTCTGTTTCATATTTTCGGAGCCAAATTTGAACGGGTTCCCGTTGTCGCAATGAATTGAAATTTTGCATACTTACGTAATCTGTGTGATATATTTACGAATGGGTTTTCGATGTGTATATACTGTAGCTTTAAAAAAATATAAAAAGATGCACTAAAATTAAAAAATAATATTTTTCTATCAGAGAATGTTTTTGCTTACAAATTAGATTTTTAAAATTTATAAACGCTTTGATAAACATTATTTTTTACTTCTTAGTGCATCTTTTAAAAACAAGTTTTTTTCCAAAAAAAAAACTTTTTTTAAATTTTTTCTATTATGTATCTATTCGTAATAATTTTTAAATATATCTTTAAAAATACAAGAAAAAAAAACAAGTGTCGCACCCTAGTGTTAAGCTGTTCGTAGTTCCAAGTCATTTTACTTGTAATATTATTAAAGTGTGTGGCAGCAACAATGTTTACAATTCTGGTAGTTCCATTTAATTGTTATTAGCGTACTAAGAATTTTATCGCGTTTTTACTTTCTAGATACCTTACATATTAATATTTTACATACTTGTGGATAATTTATGTTATACACGTACTAAAAACCACACGCAATCTGTAAATGTCTCCATCAACCAACTTCTTTATGTTATATTCCGCATTCTTACGCAAACCCAAAGTCTGATGATGTGCAATTTTGTTCCGAAACGGCGGCAAGATAACATTTATAATTCCTTCGAGAAATTGTGTTACAGTTGATTCCGGCGAATTAGCGGTTGTAACCACCATCTTACATTTTATATCAAAATGCGAGGATTTTTCTTTGAAAAAGTGCATCGTACTGTGCTTAGTGTAAATGTTAACAATTACTCGATGGTAACGGTAATGTCCGGCGAGCGTCGAGTTTTATTTGAAAATTGTTTCTCGCTTGGAACAAAACGAGAAAAACGCCTCGTTTAATAGTTTCCTTTTTAGGTGGATGATCTAGCGTTTGCGTTCGGATTTCTGTGAAAATCTCCCATCAGCCAGTGGTTGTCGTAGTTTCTTGACCTACCTACCCAATCCAGCAGTTCGTTGATTGATTATGCGAGCATTGATATTTCCCAATTGCTTGTTTTAATGTTCACTCACTGAACAAAGTCGGATTTAATAGTCAATTAGTATTGTTTGAGTCCTGAAATCGGCCCTGAAATCGCTGTCATTTTTATCGCCGGCGTCATTTAATCGGCTCTTAATATGGATTTCTCGTAATTCGATTAAAAGCTCATGGCTGAGGCGCAGCGGGCGCTCGCGGCACGGCCATCGTCTGTTAGAATCGCCAAGGAATGTCGATCCAACTCGCCGACTTTTCCGCCGGGAAATTCGATTTTTCCGCGCTGGCAACGCTGGAATTCGCGCGCCGCGACTTTGCATATTTCGTTATTTATAGTCCTGAATATGTTTTTCGGTATTTGTTTATATGTTAACAGCGGGTGGCTGGATTTTATTCGAATTTCGAAACCGATATTTTTACGGGTTTTATTACGAGCTGCTCCAAGATAACGCCATAAATAACGCGCTGTTCGTCAACGTGTAAAAAAATTCATAAAGGAGGCGAACCGTGGGGCCCCCGACTCTAAACGAGGACAAGAGACGGATCTGTTCTTGCACACATTAATCTTACGACGGGCACGAGGCCACAAATTCAATCTCAATGATGATAAAAAAAATTTTTTGAGTTTTTATTTGTTCCGGGAATGCGTAATTTGACCAATAGAAATTACCTCCTCTTTGTTTATCTATCGCACAAAAAATTGCAAAGTGTTTGTCATTGGATATTCACGGGCACTCCCCACAATACGACAAACCAATCAGAAGGCGTCTCAAACAAAAAAGTCGTGTTCACTTCGATTAATACAATTATGCAACACTTTAAATTTATTTAGTTTAATGTTTTTTTTTTAGAAAAAAGCTTTATTTAAAAGATGCACTAAAAATTAAAAAATAATATTTTTCTATCAGAGGAGAAATAAAAGCTTTTCTCTAAAAAATACATAACCTAAGACTTCAAAACCCCATGTAACCCCTTTAGGGAGTATTTAACCGCATAGGATTGCACTATCACACAGATTACGTAAGTATGCAAAATTTCAATTCATTGGGACAACGGGAACCCTTTCAAATGTGGCTCCAAAAAAATGAAACAGACAGACAGACAACAAAGCAAGTTAAATAAAAGCTTCTAAAAATTGGAAATTAAAAATGTATATATAATTTTGTGTGAATAATTTTTGAAATAGTACTGTAAAAATGTGTTGGTTAGGCTAACTTGTCCTGTATTTAAAAAATGTTAAAATGTAAGAAGCAAAAGCGAAGACTAACTTTGACACAAATTGATAGTGATAAGATTTTTACAAGAGATACTGTCAATGACTTCAGAATATGTATTTTCTGTAGACGTTAAAATAAATCTTTTGTGTTTCTAAACGTACAATGTTTTCCCATCAAAAAATTCCTACCGTAAGAGCGTCAATATACTAATACAGTTCTTTAGATCAACTCTTGCTGTGAAATTTTGAACGTATGTTGAGTTCCTAGGCAAGTAGCGCATTTGACATTTTAACAGACTAAAACGATGATCTGTCAAAGACAATAAAAATCTGTCAAACTCAATTCCACAGCAAGAGTTGATCTAAAGATTTTTCTTTTCATTTTGAAATTCTTCAGTGGAATTTTAAATTTTTTCAAACGAAAGAAAATAAAACGATAACTAGAATGAAATCAGACTCATACCAAACCAATAGAATTTAAAATATCAAAGAAACTGTAAACAAATCTGAAATAAAACTCAACAGCTAGAAATTGAGCGCTATTTAGGTTACATCTCACTACTTCCTGCTGTCCGACAGTAGGTATTAATAGGAGTTTGTTGTGCAATTTAGTTGGTGGTCTAGGTTTCTTAGGAAAAAACCACAAGAAAGAATCGTACATAAACTACAAGCCAAGAAGCCCAAGTGGCCAAAAAATGACATAACCCCTCCTATAGAAATCGATTCGACCACTTTTTTGCCAAAATTAAGCAAAAAATACATAAAAAATAATAGGGTTTAATTAATTTTCTTTTCAAATTTTTACCTTAAGTTTTTTTCTTATTTCTTGTTTCTTGAGAGACTGGCAAGTTTTTAATAATTTTTACTTTTTTACTTTGTTTGCAATTTCATTTCTATTTTTTAAAATTTTATATTTTCCATTAATTTACCCTTCTCCCCTTTACTTATTATTTATTATTTATATTATCAAGAATCGAAAATTATGAAAACCAAATAAATAATGCCGCTATTTATGGGAAAATCCGGGAGGAAAATGCGAAAAGGTGAAAAAGCAGACAAAAATATTTGCTTGAATTTTTTATTCTACTTTGCCACTACTCTATTGTTCGCCCACTTTATCATCGCCCTTTTGCTCGTCATCAGCACTTCGTTTAATTTTGCCGCCCCCTTCTTTGGCCTTCTCCTCAGCTTTGCCTTCCTCTTCCGTCGCTTCGGTCGCGCACCGTTTGACTTTCGGGTGGCCTATGAGACCGCCACCTGCGCCAGCGCCGCCCCCGGCGCCGGCGCCAGCCCCCGCTGAAAAACCGACGCTGCCCCCGAAGCCGCCACCCATGCCGGCCTCACCGCCGCCACCCCCTTGGGCTGTAACTTCCAAAGTTACCTAAAAAAAATACTTTCGGGTTTTTGGTTATTTCCGGTATGGGGTACTTACAGCAACCAGGACGACTAAAAACACAACTAGGAGTTTGTTCATTTTGATGATTTCTGTGCGATAGCGCGGCTTGTGGCGTATTTATATTGTGGTAGAAGAGTTATTATAATTTTTTATTTTGAGTAAGTAATAAGGTGACCGGATGTGCACTTGTAATTACTAGAGTTAGGTTTCATGTAAAAGTTGTTGATTTTTGATGAGATAAGTGGGCAAAGGTGTGATTTAACTAATTAGGGGCACTTTTATCGGTGATTATTTGTTGTTGGAGAGTGACGAAAAAGGAAGTTTGGGCAATTATTTTTTACAATAATTGGGAATTGCAAAAATTAGGTCCAAAAAACCAAACTATAATTATTGCCTCTGATCTGTTCGTTTCTGTTTATGCGTTTTATAACACTTTTCATGCTTTTGCAATTCTCAAAAGTGCAAATACAATCAATTACTTTGATTTTTTGATGTCTGATTTTTCCAATTTTTGTCACGATTTTGGTCGATTTCCGGTACCTGGAACAGTTATCGAGCAATAACTCCAGAACTATTAAAGATAACCCCATGAAGTCCACAAAAAGTCCATATGTTCGATTTTTAGATGTTTGATTTTTTCAATTTTCGTCGCAGTTTTGGTCGATTTTGGGTACCCGGAACTTTTGTCGAGCAATAGCTCCGGAACTATCAGAGATAACCCCATGAAGTGTATTATCGTTGGAAAGCTCTTTAAATTATCTGTTTTTTTCTAAAAAAGTCATTGTTCTCCGACTAATAGTTTTCGAGAAAATTGCAAATAAAGACAAAAATAGGTGAAATCTAAAAAAATTCATAACTAAAAAACTAAAAGTCGCAGAGCAATGCGGTTTGTTCCATTGAATTCTACGGCTCATTTTACATATTATATCAATTTTTCATAGGAATCAAAAATTTAAAATTTTTTGCTTAAATTTAGGGTAGCCATTTGTCATAGTGGAAAATTTTATTCAATAAAAAAATTCATAACTCGAAAACTAAAAGTCGTTGAGCAACGCGGTTTGTTCCATTGGATTCAGCGGCTTTTTGTCTGTATTATACCAACTTTTCACGAGATTTAAAATTTTCAATTTTTTTGCTCAAATTTCCTGAGTAATAAATATCACTTCAAAGTGACGAAAAAAAAATTTTTTTTTAACTCACTCCAGTAAATTTTTATGGACTTCTTTATGTCTTAACAACCCACAAAAGTTGTTAAAAGTCCACAAAAAGTCCATATGTTCGATTTTTAGATGTTTGATTTTATCAATTTTCGTCGCAGTTTTTGTCGATTTTGGGTACCCGAAACATTTGTCGAGCAATAGCTCCGGAACTATCAGAGATAACCCCATGAAGTGTATTATCGTTAGAAAGCTCTTAAAATTATCTATCTTTTTCAAAAAACATTATTGTTCTCCGACTAATAGTTTTCGAGCAAATTGGAGAAAAATGCAAAAATTGGTAAAATTTTAAAAAATTCATAACTAAAAAACTGTTGGGAATTTGGCGATTTTCTCAACGCCAGTCGATTCCCCGCATCATTTTACATAGACTAGGATCAAAATAGTTCCACTTTTTCTAATAGTTTTGCCGTAATTGAGAAAATAAAATAAATTAAAAATTTGTCGGTCATTAGTCATGGTCATAGTCATTACCAATACCTATTACCAAAATTAAATTCCCTTGATACAGACATAATGATGTAAAGATTGAAATAAACACGAAATGCTTGAAATTCCGTCATTGTTTACGAAATTTATTTTATTCCTAGGTCTGTTTAATGGTGAATTACACCTCAGGATTTCTTATCGTCCTGACGTAACCATATAAGAACTCTAAGATTGCATTGTAGACGGGTGGTCCAGATCTTCCAAGGAATACAACAATAATAAACATCTCACATCAAAGTGAAATACATACAAATTACAATTACAATCACCGCAAAAACCGCAAATCTCCTCGGACTGAATTTTGCATGTTTACACATGACTTCATTGCAAAACCCAACTTTTTATCTATCCACTTCATAAAAGCTCGAAATAATTCACTCAAATCCTCCTCCTATTTTTCGACCCCGGCAGCTAATTTATGGATTAATTGTTGTTCCGCAATTATCGACTTTCTCTCCTCGATTACGGCGTTATGTTATGAGCTCTATTGTAAAGTTCAAGGCGTTTTATTGAGTTATTAGCGCCGTAAATCCGCCACAACAAACGATTTTATGTACTACTCAACAATGTTGTAAAGTACATTGTTAACGCGGCCCGGATTAAGGGGGCACACCCCTCCGGTCGGCCCAGCGGAATGCCATTTTTATTATTCGATTATATTTACGATAGTGGAAAAAAAACACCGAGTCCGGCGCACACAGCTGCCTGACTTCTTATTAACTTTACGATTTTTTATTATTTCGACTCGCTAACGAGCCAGGAATATGCTGATTACCGACTTTTATAAGGAAACAGTGCAACGAAAAAATTCAAAAAATAAAACTTCTGTTTTCATATTTTTATGTACAGGTAGTACTTATTTTAAACATTACCGAACAAAATATAAAATTCTGGTGAAATTTAGAACTACGAGTTAATAAAAAAACTAGCCAAATTAAAATACTGATTACTTGAACTATATTTTGATGAAAATATTTTCAAGATGGCGGCATCAACTTTCTTATTTTAAATGGAAAGCTATGTTTTTCACTGCGTTTTTGGATTAGTCGAGTTATTTTAAGGCCGTTTTTATCAGCTTTCCCTATACCTAAGTTTAACCGTTTTTGAGATATATAAAATTTTTTGAAAATTTTTGGATTTGCACCTGTCACTTAAAAAATCGGTAACTCTCTTAGTTTTAAAAATTTCGAAATCACATTTGGGAAATTGAAAGACAAAGCCTAGAACTGTTCTACAGTGTGTTCAAAATTGGAAAAAAAGTTAACAAACCCAAAAATTTTAAGGTTAAGTTTGGACAACTTCAAGTACCCATAACTAATTTTTTACAAATGGGATGTCCCAATTTTTTTTTACTAGATGGAGGAGAATTTTTTTCTGCATCGATCTGTATTAGCATTCCCTATACCTATCTGTGATAATTTTCAAGTTATGTTGGTTTTTTTGACATTGTAGAAAATTTCTTATTAACCCCAGCTAGTTTTGCATAGTTTGCCATGAAAACATTTTTGATTAAACAAGCGACAATCTCTGTTCAAAATTGTGTTCTCCGTCCTGTGAAAACAAAATAAATTCATTTAAAAAACTTTAATTTATCACATTTTTTTCTCTCGTTTCCATGGCAACCTATGCGAAAATTTCTCAATCCCAACAAAAAGTTATTATAACTTGAAAACTATTGAACATAAGTATAGGGAGTGCTAATACAGATCGATGCAGAATTAAATTCTCTACGATTTAATGAAATAAAACTTGTGGCATTTCATTTTAAAAAATTGAGTTATGGGTGTTTAAAGTTCTGAATACTTAACTTTAAAGATTTGGGGTTAGTTATTATTTTTTAAAAATTTGAAAACACCAAAGGAAAGATCAAGGCTTCCTCTTTCAAATGAGCTAAAAAATATTTCCAAATTTTACAAAATGGCAGAGTTATCGATTTTTGAAATAGAAGGTGCAAATCCAAAAAAAAATTAAAAACCCTAAATATTTCGTAAACGGCTAAACTTAGGTATAGAGAAATCTTATAGAAACTACCTTAAAATAACTCTAGTAATCCAAAAACGCACTAAAAAATATAGCTTTCTATTTAAAATAAGAAAGTTGATAGCGACTTCCGGTATAACCGGAAGTGTCACCATCTTGAAAATATTTTTATTGTGCAGGACCTAAGAGATTATGGTCGTATACAAATTTTCAGATGATTATCATTATTAAAATTACCTATACTTCGGTTTAGACGGAACACCCTGTAGATAATACAAAAAAAAAATACAAAAATTAGATAAATACCTCAAATAATTATAAAAATATAACTATTATTATTTTGTTATTTGATATGATTTACGTATGGACGGTCGTAGAAAAAATTCACTACACAACTCAGCCTGTAACAGCTAAATAGAAGATAAAACTTTATAGCCTTCTTTTACTTAATTTTTCATTTACTTTGAAGCATCACATTTTTAATAATTCGTGACTTAAAAAATAAAATTACCGCTAATTGCGTAATCTAAAAGGTAGAGTCGGAAAACAGTGTGCAATAAAACAGGTGAATGAAGCGAAAAAATACCGTTAAACCAACAGAAATAAAACTAACGTTTCGCATTGCAATAAAATAAACCAGCAGTGACAAATTAACATATGTATTAGCTGAACAAATCATCTAAAAATTCACTGGTTAAGAATGCGCAATTTTCGCCGAAACGAGACAAAGTCTCAGCGTGAGCTTCCGCCGTCCTTGAGCTTTTCGGCCGAAATTTCACCGGAAAAATTCCCCATACCTGGCCTTCTTCATTCATGGATCGAACAATCATCCACAGGGATGATTTACGGTTTCGCATTGTGGCTGCGGCCCCATTGCATACCGTAAGACAAGAATGAGAAACGTTATTGCAACTTGTTCTATTCCGGACGAATATTATTTACAATTATTGTTTTATGCTGCCATAAAAATATATTAAAAACAATATTTGTCTCTCTTGGACATTATTTTATAATTTTATTCCCGTCTCATTTAAAATTATTATAATGACTGTGTTTATATAACCTGCACTTTTCTAATATGAGACTTAATATATGCACAATTCCAACAACCGGTCGCTGGCTACAGGGACGGACTGGCTGGGCTCATCGCACGGACTTGGAAAATTTTGTAAAAAGAGTGGTCAAAGTAACTTCCAGAGGAGGCTTTGGATTCGTTTATTATTTATTTGGTCTTTCGAGCCGGATCTTGCTAAATATGTCAGTTGGTTGCATTCATATGTCACGTGACGTGGATTTGGTTCCTTTGGGCCGGAGCCGTAGCCATTTATCCCACAAATGTGTGTACCTCAGAAGTTCAGACCACCTGCCCTACAATTGTCGAGGCCTACTTATGTAGTTAGCGGCGGACGGCAAGCAGTAGTGAGATATAACCACAAAAATAATTCTGTCATTTACTTTTTTCATTTTGCAACAAGCTGTTTAAAGTAGGTCCGTTTTAAATACTCTACAAATTGCTTTCTGGGAATTGTACGGTCATAAATTCCTTTCTTTACCTAGTCTAGAGCTCTTGGTATGTTTCGTTTGTTAAACACGTCGTAACCTGTGATGCCCCCAAAACCGATTTAATTAGCCAATTTACAAAATTAAAAACGTTTCAAACAATTAATTTCAATCATAATTTAATTTAATTTTTTAGTTGATGATTGAACTATGTCAGATAAGTAATTAATTGTACTTAAAAATGTTTTTATCTTTTTTGTGACTTTTAGCACGTTTTTGACCGAAAATGGACATAATTTCTCCAAAAAATCACCAAATTTGTGTATTTTCTAGTCAAAAATAGTGGACGTGCGCAAATCCTACTGGATTCGCAGTGGCCATGATTTTTATTAACAATGTTTTTCGGGACTTTACTAAACAAAGTCAGTTAACTAAAAATTTTTAAACATAAATTAAATATTTTCGTTTATTTTTTTTATAATTTAAGAAGAAAGTCATCTAAGGATTCAACGTTAAAGTTTGAAGTTATGTTTCACCTTTACGTTCATCTCTTTTTCTCTCAAAACAAAAGATATTTTCTACTTTTATTACAATGTGCTCTTACGTTTACAATTTGGAGCCTTTACGTACTTTTACCTTTTGCCGCATTATTTTCTTATTTCTGTCACTTTTTTGCTCCGCTTTACGTTTATACGTCTATGTGTTCTCTTAATCTCTTATTTTTGCTTATTTGTTGTTTAACTTACCTTATCTACACTTTTTTTCATAGAAAAATTGTTACCCTGAACCGGGTTCGAACCCGCGACCTCTCCCGTTGTAAGTGGCGCTTATACCACTGAGCCACCAGGGCCCCAAGTACTGAACGGCTTTTGCAGATATTTTAACACAAACTTTTTAAATAAATCAACATTACAAACTATATAATTGCAATAATTCACCTAAAACGCAAATACTTTCAGTTCAAAAGTCGCCGAATTAGCTCGAGAAAACATTTTCTTCCACTTTTTTTCAATTTAATTCTCTAATTTTTCACCAGATTTCGTCAAAAGATACCGGGCGTATAAGTTGATTCTACAATTTTAAAACTGTTTTTACCTTTTTTGTGACTTTCAGCACGTTTTTGACCGAAAATGGACATAATTTCTCAAAAAATCACCAAGTTTGTGTATTTTCTAGTCAAAAATAGTGGACGTGCGCGAATCCTCCCGAATTCGCAGTGGCCATGATTTTTATTACCAATGTTTTTCGGGACTTTACTAAACAAACTCAGTTAACTAAAAATTTTCAGACATAAATCAAATATTTTCGTTTATTTTTTGTAATTCAAGAAAAAAGTCATATAAGGATTCAATGCAAAAGTTTGAAGTTATGTTTCACCTTTACGTTCATCTCTTTTTCTCTCAAAACAAATGATATTTTCTACTTTTATTACAATGTGCTCTTACGTTTACAATTTGGCGCCTTTACGTACTTTTCCTTTTGCCGCATTTTTTCTTATTTCTGTCAGTTTTATGCTCCGCTTTACATTTATATGTCTATGTGTTCTCTCAATCTCTTATTTTTGCTTATTTGTTGTTTTACTTACCTTATCTACACTTTTTTTCATAGAAAAATTGTTACCCTGATCCGGGTTCGAACCCGCGACCTCCCCGTCGTAAGTGGCGCTTATACCACTGAGCCACCAGGGCCCCAAGTACTGACCGTCTTTTGCAGATATTTTAACACAATCTTTTTAAATAAATCAACATTACAAACTATATAATTGCAATAATTGACCTAAAATGCAAATACTTTCAGTTCAAAAGTTGGCGAATTAGCTCGAGAAAACATTTTCTTCCACTTTTTTTCAATTTAATTCTCTAATTTTTCACCAGATTTCGTCAAAAGATACCGGGCGTATAAGTTGATTCTACAATTTTAAAACTGTTTTTACCTTTTTTGTGACTTTCAGCACGTTTTTGACCGAAAATGGACATAATTTCTCCAAAAATCACCAAATTTGTGTATTTTCTAGTCAAAAATAGTGGACGTGCGCAAATCCTACCGGATTCGCAGTGGCCATGATTTTTATTAACAATGTTTTTCGGGACTTTGCTAAACAAACGCAGTTAACTAAACATTTTTAGACATAAATTCAATATTTTTGTTTAATTTTTTTATAATTAAAGAAAAACTCATCTAAGGATTCAACGTTAATGTTTGAAGTTACGTTTCACTTTTACGTTCATCTCTTTTTCTCTCAAAACAAAAAATATTTTCTACTTTTATTATAATGTGCTCTTACGTTTGCAATTTGGAGCCTTTACGTACTTTTACCTTTTGCCGCATTATTTTCTTATTTCTGTCAGTTTTATGCTCCGCTTTACGTTTATACGTCAATGTGTTCTCTCAATCTCTTATTTTTGCTTACGTTTTGTTTCCTTACCTTTTCTACACTTTTTTTCATAGAAAAATTGTTACCCTGATCCGGGTTCGAACCCGCGACCTACCCGTTCGTAAGTGGCGCTTATACCACTGAGCCACCAGGGCCCCAAGTACTGACCGTCTTTTGCAGATATTTTAACACAAACTTTTTAAATAAATCATTTAATTGCAATAATTCACAAATAACTATTAGTTCAGAATAATGAAAAGGTAATAATTTATATTTTTTCACTTTTTGAGAGTCATGGCTTGAAGGTCCTTTTCTCCTCGCACAGTTCGATTGTTCATGACAGTCACGCTTAAAAAAGTCCGATAACATCTCAATCGCAGTTAGTTCTTAATCTAAGGTTAATTTACGAGCGACGTGTAATTAGCGAAAGTTGTAAGTAATTCGTCCCGGACCGGGAATGTGGAATATGTGGGTTAAACGGGCGATTTCCATGGATGAATATTCGGTTTTATTATTTGGTCGCGCATTAAACGTCTCGTAAATTATTTCGACGAGTGTAAACACGGCTCCGAAAATAACGATATAAAACCCGAAAAAAATACCATAAAATCGTTAAACAAATTGTAAAATTGTTAACGTATTGTTGGCTCGGCTGTGAGCAAATATTTGCTGGGGTTTGTCGATCGGTCAATATTTATTGTAGGGCTTCTCTGAGATGGGCTTTTTTTTAATGGCGATTACGATAGTTATGAAATGATCGAGGAATTTCTTGTGTCAAATGACCCGAGAAAGCCCGACGCGAAAAAATCCATTTTCTTCCCGGAGCTACGAGAAATTACGGAATACAGTTACAGATTAACGAGGAGGTTATTTCCGGAAAATACTCAGATGAGATTGGATTGCACTTAATGAAATTCAAAAATTATGGGATTCGATTCGAGACGCAAGCAAAAATTCAAGCTCTCGGTCGACAATTTGCAAACTAGCTTTGAAAACAGCTTTTTTATAAACTTGACGATTTGAGAACAATAAAAGGGGTCTGATTTTGCTAATTAATTATTTATCTATTTTCTTATGTGGCCTTAAGTTCTAAATGCCGTAAAAATATTGTGACTTTTTTTTCAAAAAAAAAAGAACTTTTGTTCTCTATTTTAAACTTGATTTTATGTAAAATAACAAATGATTTAAATCATTGTTTAATTGAGAGAAGAAGGTTTAATTCTGCGAGTGGTTTATTTTTTTGAGTGGAAATTATAGTTTTCAAACATAAACCTAAAAAATTGCTGACTTTCAAAGGTTATTAAATTTTTCATTAAAAAAATAGGATTTCAATTAACTTTGACATTTGTCAATGCAAAGTAATTGGAAACTTAATTCGAAATGGTTTAATTATGTATTATTCTGAACTGGTTTAATGAGGTGTCATTTTCACTTTGTTTGACTGTACTTATCTAAATAAAAAACATGAATTAATATTTTTTTAAAATAAGGTCAAAAAACTCTTCAGAATGACTATAAAAATTTACAATTTTTGTTTAAAAGACAGTAGACACTGGTACGGTTTCTGCAACGTGTTTCGCCCACAAAGTTGCCATCATTAGAACATAATAGATTTCATTTCAAATTTTACTCTTACCTGAATCCCTTTCATTTTAAATAGAAATTCCAAGCTGCGAAAAAGTTAAAACTGTCCAAGAGAAACACGTTTAAACTTGTGGAACCGTAAATAATAATTAAAAAACAGCACACAAATCAACTCCATTTTTTACATCCCAAAAATCGAACTTGTTTTTTACAATTTATGGCATTTGAATAAAACTCATATTTATGGCTAGAAAAACACCATCGCTATCCAAAATTGCAATTTTTTCTCTTCCAAAAATTCGGACACGAAGAATAAAGAGAATTTTCAGTTTTATTCGCTTTATTCTTATAAGTTATAACAAATTCCTGATTATTCGACCGTTTTCGGGAAAAATAACACAAAAAAACGAAACCATTTGACAATATTCTAGTTGATTTGTGTGTGTATTATAGATTTTAACATTTATTGGAGCTTAAAAATTATTTTTTTCGGTGATTTCAACGTAAGCGACGAACCCAAAATCCCAAAAACAACTTGGTATCGCTGAAACTTCATTTGTTTTTGAAATGTTCCTCATTTTTTGTTGTTATTCTCATAAAAATGTTTGTGTCCGCAGATCTTAATAATTTGTAATAGATTTTTGAAGATTTGGGTTCGTCGCTTATTGAATCGTCAAAGTCTCCAGTAGTATACTTTTGAAACCTGAACAAAACGTCACTAATTCACAATATTTCATTCAAAACGTTGTAGAACAATGTGTGTTTTACAGGTTTTCACACTTATTGGAGCTTAGTTTATTATTTTATCGGTGATTTCAACACAAGCGACGAACCCAAAAATATTTGGTGGCACTAATAAAACTTGAGTTTTTTCCTGAAACGCTTCGTTATTTCTTGTATTTTCTTTGACAATCTTTAAAAAATCTATAAAAAAATTAAAAAATAGACTTTTTTTGGAAAAAAGTTCCTAATGGAGTTATTTATTTTGCATTTGTTAATCGTAATCGAATAAAATATGTAAAAGTTAACCGTAAGAAATGGTTGCACCTTATTAGGCAAACAGATCCATCAGCTAGTAAAAATTCAATTTTACAGTTATTATTAGCATCATCTTAATTAGCTCCAGTCGTACTTAATTATCCATAAACGTCGAAAGTCTTCGAAACCTAATCCAGCTGTCCCATTTTTCGATATTTCCTCAAATTCCATCGCCACAATGAAACCGTCCTGAAACCCGATCCTCCCTCATCAAAAATCGCCCCCCCCCCCTCCCCCAGCCGAAAAATCCCGTAAAAATCCCCCGTCCAGGCAACAATACCGAAAACGCCATATACGCACACAAACCCCCTGCACCGCCCCCCGCCCTCTTCCTCCGTCTCTCTCCTCGGAAATATGTCAGTTATTCTTCCCACTCTTGGTTATTGTCGACGTTCCTCGCTCCAGCTCAGTGTATAAAAGAGAACCGAAGAGTTCAGACGCGCCGTGTGAAAAAATGCTCTGACAATGCCGGCGTATAGTGACCTGGAGGGCCGTCCCGGCGCCACCCGCTCCTGCCGCCACCTTTTGGCCGCCATCGCCGTCGTGGCCTTCGCCTGCGGCCTCACGCTCGGCGTCGCGTTCGCGCTCTGGTGCCTCAAGCCGCTCGAGACCGTCTCGGAGGCGGCCATCAGGAGCGTCTTCGTCAACAACAGCAACAACTTCGTCTCGTTCATCGACAACGTGGGCGAGGTGGTCACGGGCGGCGTCTACTGGGGGCGGCGCGTGGAGGCCGCCTTGCCCGCCGGCTACCGCCGCCAGCAGCGCCGCTGGACGCACCACCTCCAGGCCAACGTGGGGGTGAAGCTGGAGCGCGGCTGCGGCAGGATGCAAAACCGGCTGTTGGTCCTGGGGGACGGCACCAAGGGCTGTGTGCGCTACCGCCAGAACACCGACCAGATCCAGGGCGAGCTCTTCAGCTACTACCTGGGGCAGGTGCTCCAGCTGCCGAACCTGGCCCCCAGCTGCGTCAGCGTCGTGGACCTGGAGCAGCCGCTCTGGAAGGGGGTGGCGGGGGACGTGGCCAAGGCCCAGTGGAGTGCGAATAAGCCGGTGGTGGTGACACAGTACATCGAGAATCTGCTCCCTGCCGCCATCCCCCAGGTGTTCAAGCCCAACGAGCGGCACTTGAACAAGTTTGACGTGCTCAACGTGTCGTCGAATCTCCCGGAGGAGGAGCAGTTGCGCGTTTTCGTGGAGTTGGCCCAGTGGTCGGACCTGATCATCTTCGACTATCTGACGGCGAACCTGGACCGCATCGTCAACAACTTGTACAACTACCAGTGGAATGTGAACATTATGGACGCCCCGGCCCACAATCTGGCCAAGCGGGCCGATACGGACCTGTTGGTGTTTCTGGACAACGAGAGTGGGCTTTTGCACGGTTACAGACTGTTGAAAAAGTACGAGGTTTATCATAATTTGCTGCTGGAGAATTTGTGCGTGTTTCGGAAGAGCACAGCCGATGTGATTAAGAGACTGAGGGAGAAAAGGGACGTGGGGCGGCTGCTGAGAGACTTGTTCGAGCAGAATAGTGACGTTGTCAAGGACTTGCTGCCGATGTTGCCTGACAAAAGTGTCAAAATCCTCAACGAACGAATCGACAAAGTTTACGGACAGATTGTCAAGTGTGAGGCGATGTTCGCTGATGAAACGTAGCGGAATGTTTACTTATTTATTTTTTTATTTATTTGTGCCGAAATGTGATAGATGAATCTAGTAGTCGGTCGTGTACAGTGTGATCAATGTAAATATGTACGTAGTTTCTGTAAATTTCTGTAAATATGCGACGGAACTAATAAAACAACTTTACATTTTTCTCTGGCTTTTATTCGGCAAATATTTCACGAAAATTTGTTTCACTTCGGTTGTTGACCCTGATTATATTTCCGCAATTTTGTATCTTATCTCTACTCCAATCTTTGAAAAAATCTCGTATTAATAAATTATTATTTTTATAGTAGGATTTTTCGGATTTATGTGCATATTAAATTTTTTTGTGAGAATCCTAACGCAAAAAATTGTCATTATTATGTTTCTAATTTCCTAGCTCAGTATTTGTGTCGGTAAGTAATGAATTGATACTAGAATTTATTACAATCTTGACTTGTCTTAAAACAGACTTTTCTTCCAATTTTTCGTGATTATCTTTACGAATCTTAACTAGTTTCGGGTGTTTTCAGTTTAAACTGTGTCAAGAATTCGTTTGTTCACGAAAAATTGGGCAAAAACATATAATTTTTGTTTATCCTTCCAATTTTTTTAATTTTTTGTTTCATTTTGGTTTTGTCTCATTTTTATTTATTAATACGAACAGTGCTTTTACAATTTATTTGTTTCTGTTTCGGTTTCATTGATAATTCAATCATTAGCGTTTTCAGAAACTAGTTGGGATGTCTTCTTTATTTTTATTTTTCTGTTATATTATACATTAGATACATCTTTCCAATTCACTTATTATTATTCCGTTTTCTTTGATAGATTTTATGAATTTAACTTTGTTTCTCAAATTCTTGACTAAAAACTAAAATTTCTTTCAGGAAAAAACATATTAACAAACAATAAAATTTCATATTAAATTTTTTTCCCATCTTGTTCTCATTTCTATTTGTTAGTTGTTGTTGTCATAAAAAAATTAAAAATATCTTCACTATTTTTATTTATTATTATGATTATGCAATTTTTATTTCGTTTTTTTTGTTAATTTATTATAGCTTTATTTATCTTGACCTGCAGATGAAATTTCTTTCAGATAAGGCAGAATAACAAACAAGACGATTTCAAGATTGATAAATAAATACTGAGACATTTCTAACATGTACTGTTTTTCTTATTTTATTGCCTCCAGGGTCTATTATCTTTTAGTAAAAATTGTGAATTTTTACATCCATTTTGGAGCGTTCTTTCTACCTTATTTTTCAAAAAGGATGAATTTATTTTTTTATGAAGGTAGGTACAGTCGAACAAACTGAAAATGACACCTTATTAAACCCTGCTGTAGATGTATTTTTTTAATGAAAAGTCACCAATTTTTTATGTTTAACTTAATTCACCAACGTTTGAAAACTACAATTTTCACATAACATTTTGACAAATCTAACAAAAACTGATTAAAATCTAAGTTGTTTCGATGTCAGATCTAAAAAAAAACATTTGAGTAGTTGCAACATAAGCATAAATAAGTCGGAATTACTATTAAATAACAATTAGTTCTGAATAATTGCATTTTAAAAATTTTAGAAAATAAAAATAGGTAAGTAATAAAAAAAATCAAGTTTAAAATAAAGAAAGCCTATTTCGTGCAAAAATTATGTTACGTAATTTAATTAAAAAAGAATATCAAAAAAATACGTTAATAATAATTTATCTTTTGTCAATTTCATCTTATTAAAGCAAAATTTTCTTTAAGAAATAATTTTTGGTAAATTGAGATAGGTTTATTGAGGCGTCATATTCACTTTGTTTGACTGTACGTTCTTAAATCACTTATTCTCATGTTTTTTTTTAGAAAACAACTTAACTTTGTTTCTCAAACAATAAAATTTCGGACTGAAAAATAATACTAAAACATTTTTTTTTTGCATTTTGTTGATGTTTCATTTCCTATTTGTTATTTCCTACTTTTAGTTTTTTGTTGTTGTTTTGTGTGATAATAATTGACTCAGTTTGCGGTTGTTTTAAATAATTTGTAGCAAGTTGATAGAGGTAGATTTGGGTCCATCGACCCGAAACTTTGGCCAATTTCGTATCATTCCCTCCCGTTGAAATAATCTGGTCCGATCTATCATTAAGCCTCAGCGTTTAATTCTTAGTTTTTGTTTTGGCGTCCGTCGTCGTCGAGATCTCCCTCGTCCAAGTATAAGTAAGAAAAAAAAAGAAAGATCGCGCGTAAAATTTTTGTTTCGATAAATCTGCAAATTGGCGGTCGGGTCCGGCAATTAAACCACGTGACCCTATAATTACCGATAATTTGGTTGTGTGGAAAAGGGCCGAGTTTTCGGTGAGAAAGAAGTCGAGAGGGTCTTTATGCATATGCAAATTCGAGCGCGTTTCGTTTTATTTTCGCCAACAGATTTATGATAACATAACTTGTCAGTTACCTGCTGGCCAAAAAGCCTAACAAGAATGTACCTATCCACCGTGGTAAAATGCCCGATTCGAGATTTTACTCTATAAACTAATTGTTGGGTTAATTGATCCGACGATTAACTCCAACAACACGGAATGGTAATTGCGATGGCGCTGATGGGAGCTTGGGTGATTTGGGCTGTTATTAGCGCGTTAGCGGCTACATTGGAAAATAAACAGACCACTGATAAAGATTCATTACGATGGGTTGGGTTCGTCGCTTGTGTTGAAGTCACCCAGAAAATATTACTTTGGGTTCTAACAAATGTAAAAACCTGTGAAATACACACTGCCTCACAACATTTTATATGCAATATTGCCAATTACTTTCGAAAAAACCCATTTTTTATTTTTTTATAAATTCGTTTATGGATTGTCAAAAAAAAAACAAGAAATAACGAAACGTTTCAAGAAGAAACTCAAGTTTTAGTGCCACCAAATATTTTTCAGAGTAGAGTTGGGTTCGTCGCTTGTGTTGAAATCACCGAAAAAAAAATAAATTAAGCTCCAATAAGTGTAAAAATCTGCAAAATAAACATTGTTCTACAACATTTTGAATAAATTATTGTCAATTAGTCACGTTTTGTTAAGGTTTCAAGAATATATTACTGGAGACTTTGACGATTGAATAGGCGACGAACCCAAATCTTCAAAAATCTACTACAAATTATTAACATTTGCGAACACAAACATTTTTATCAGAATAACCACAAGAAATAAAAAACATTTCAGGAAAAATGTAGTTTCAGCGATACCAAGTTGTTTTCTGGGATTTTGGGTTCGTCGCTTATGTTGAAATCACCGAAAAAATAAATTTTTAAGCTCCAATAAATGTTAAAATCTGTAACATACACACAAATCAACTACAATATTGTTAAATAATTTCGTTATGTTGAAGTTTTTGAAGTTTATTGCTTGATACTTTAATGATTCAATAAGCGACCAACCCAAATCTTTGAGAATCCTTTACAGATCATTGCAATTTACGGACAACCACATTTTTATAGTTTTATCATCAGAAAATGCAAAAAATAAAATACGTTTCAGAATAAAACAGTAGTTTCAGCGCTACCAGACTGTTTTCTAAGATGTTGGGTTCGTCGCCTATGTTGAAATCACCGAAAAAATATATCTTTAAGCTCCAATAATTGTAAAAATCTATTGTTTTACAACATTTTGAATAAAATCTTATCAATTAGTCTCGTTTTATTGAGGTTTCTGGAGTACATAGCTGAAAACTTTGTCGATTCAATAGGCGACGAACCCAAATTTTTAAAAAATTTTTAAATTACGCTTTGCGGACAAATAAATTTTTATCGTTTTATCATAAAAAATACAAGAAATAAAGAACGTTCCAGGAAAATAAAGTGGTTTCAGCGCCACCAAATTGTTTGCAGGACAGTTGGGTTCGTCGCTTATATTGAAATCACCAAGAAAATGAAACTTTCAACTCCTAATCAATGTATAAACCTGTAAAAATACACAATTTTGTAATGGTAATTTTAATAAAGTGTTCTCTTCCACATTGTATGAATTTTTGATGCGTACTAGCAGAGACTTCAACGACTCATTATAGGCGACGAACCCAAAACCATGAAAATTGTTTATTAAACAAAACGACGCAAAGTTTATTAAAATCTAAATTAATTAAACATCAGTTTCATTTAATTTAACTAAAAATTTCTGAGATTTTCCATAAATATTGGAAATGTTGGGTTCGTCGCTTGTGTTGAAATCACCAAAAAACAACCTTGAAAGCTCAAAATTTTTCAATAATCCTTATCCTAAATTTGTTTGATGAGGTTTGGAGGAGACTTCAACCACTTATCAAGCGACGAACCCAAAAAAATATTTATTTCTAGAACAAATAATAATTTGAGCGTCGCTACAGTTCGTCAAAGTTAAACCATTTTGTATTCCTGCTCGCATTTAGCTCTAACAGCACTTTCTCTCCGAGTGATTGGCTAAGTTTTTAAATCACGACAATGGTTTAATGTCAAATCCTTATCTTGTCAAGATTACAAACATCCGACAGCTACCATTACTGGTTCAAGCGTAGGTTAAGGTTAAACCAGATTAGATATCTTCGAAATTGGGTTATTGGGCGCTTTATTCGTTAACAAAATCACAAATTTCTTTCAATAATTTCCGGAAAGACACAAACCGTTGCAGCGTCGATTATAAATTCCGCAAGCAGCGATTATATCACTTCCAGTTTAGCGTTTAAAAGCTGCTTTAATGCGAACGAGAAAATGAGAAACCTCTTCATTTGCAGCCATAACTGGCCATCAAACATTTATTGTTCAAATTGAATACATGTTAATAACGTGCCAACATTTCTTCTATTAGAAAACGTTATTCGAGCGATTTTTTCAACCACTTTGTGAATTTTATTGCCGCGTTAAAATAATTAGGTTGGTCGGCGACGAAAATCCATTAATTTGATTTGGATTAGATCAAGTCGTTCAGTTAATGACGTTTAATGACAGTTCGGAGAAGTGTCTCCCTTGATTCTAACACTATTATGCTTCCGAGAAAAGACATAAAACGAAGATAAAGCCGAAAAATAAATACGTGGGAAACAAAACATATTTTTTACCCCCCTGGCCAAAGTTACCCCACCTCACCCTACATATGAATAAATATAAAAAATGTTTTTCGAATTTTGGTTTTTGAACGACCTCAGCCACGAACGTTCCTCAGCTATTCAGAACACCTGACTAGACATGGCCAGCCACGGATGACTAGATCGGTAGAACAAGTTTGTTCTCATATTTATGATTTTGTCGGATGTCTCCTGTTCGCCACTAAATCATCCTTAGGCGACCGCGATGCACCTGAAAAATGCCTCCCTCTCCTCCAACAACAACGAAAAAAAATCGCGTTATTTTGTTTATGGCGATAGAAAAGTCTTCGATTTGCCGTCCAAGTAGGCCATGATATATGGCCGTCAGGGAAAGGACCTCCTGCTGGAGCATCGTGGAGGTAACGCGCACATCTCTACACCGGCGACAAATTGCCCGGACTTTGTGTGGCATGGTTTCAGCGACGGCTGCTGAATTTCAGCAGGAAAAAAAATGAAAAAAGTTTTTTCTTTAAATAATTAATTTTTTTGCTTCTTAATCTTTATTTATTCTAATACTCTAAACCTAAACTTTGACACCCCATTTTGTATTGCATTGTCACGTAGATTACGTAAGTGTGCAAAATTTCAGCACAGTCGGACAACAAACTGTAAAATAGACAGAAAATATTGTCAACTAGCCTCGTTTTACTGAGGTTTTTCGATATATTGCTGGAGACTTTGACGATTCAATAGGCGACGAACCCAAATCTTCGGCAATCATTTCCAAATCATTACCATTTACGGAAATTTTTTTATCGTTTTTTCATCAGAAAGTGCAAGAAATATGATGCGTTATAGGAAAAAATAGTATTTTCAGCGCCACCAGTTTGTTTTTTAAGATGGTGGGTTCGTCGCTTAAGTTGAAATCACCGAAAAAATTAATCTTTAAGTTCCAATAAATGTAAAAATCTATAAAATAGACACAATTTCACAACAGTTGGAACGAAATATTGGCAATGAATCTTCTTTTGTTAGGGTTTTTAGAGTATATTGCTGGAAACTTTGACGATTCAATAGACGACGAACCCAAATATTCCAAAATCTTTTACAGATTATTAAGATTTGCGGACAAAAACATATTCACCATGATAAGTTTCAGCGACACCAAGTATTGTTACCTGAGGTTTTGTGTTCGTCGCTTATGTTGAAATCACCAAAAAAATAAATCTTTAAACTTCAAAAAGTGTAAAAATCTGTAAAACAAACATTGTTCTAAAAAGATTTTGATGAAATATTGTCAATTAGCCCCCTTTTGTTGGAGTTTTTGGAGTACATTGCTGAAGACTTTGACGATTCAATAGGCGACGAACCCAAATCTTCGAAAATCTTTTACAGATTTCAGCCAAAAAAATATATAAAAAATGTCGTCTTAACCTAACCTTTAGCATAACTTTAGTATTGCATTGTTAGGTAGATTACGTAAGTGCGCAAAATTTCAGCACAGTCAGACAACAAACTACGAAACAGACAGACAAAGCTCTAAAAACGCGTTATTTTCCTCAAGTTGAAGCAATTGTTCGCACCTTGACTTCCAGTTTTCTGGCACAAAAACGTGGTTTCGTTATTTGCAAAAATGCCAATATCATTTTAATTGATACAAAAGTGGGGACAAAAACTTCAAAGCTAAATAAAACATAAGATAATGAAAATTAATTGAATTATGGTAATTTAAAACTTGATCGTGTGTGCGTTGAATGAATTAAATCAATGAGATAGCGACGAGTCAAATATTTGTTTCAGGGGAAAAAATGTCGAATGTTTTTGCTCGTTTAGTTGTTGAGAACTAAAACGGTGATTAGAGTTTTTTAAACCGCACCAATTTTCAAATAGAAGCTAAAATTATAGGGCGCTGCTGGGAATTTGCATCGCGCCAAAGAGGTGTTTTGTTAAACTTATTTTTTTAATTATTACATAAAAACTTAAAATCCCAGACTAGTGAAACTTTCACCACTTTAAAAAAAAGTTTCAAAGTCAAATATCTTTTTAAGTAGGTAGTTATTAACTGCGTCAAAAAATTAAACTAAGCAGAATCGACCAATACAAGTCACCCTGTACCATTTCTCTTTATTTATTTTTTTCATATTTGTTTAAAAAACTCGAAAAATTCGATTAACTCTGATCTAAATCTGTATTTATTAGAAGTACTAACAACTGTCGGAAAAAACCCGTTTCGCATTTTCCGATAATAATGATTGATATTTCAAGAACAAGATTATTCCATGGTAATTTAGTTAAATGCGTTTAGTAATTTATTCTCAAGTACAAATCTGGTCTCTGGACATTTTATTCTAAGTGCAACCGTAAAAAACATGTACCAATTAAATAACACCACAAAGAGTCGTGTAATTCCATCATTATCACTCAATTCGAGTAATGCCTGAGAGAGGAAAAAAAAGTTTTGCTTGTTGGCAAAGTCGGATTCTTTAAAGATCTTAAACATCTTCGCCTAAAAGCCAACTTTATAAAATATCCATATTTAAATATCTCGTCTCGGATCGAAGTCGATAAATTTAATTCGACCATAAAGTTTACGACGTATACGCGTCTTAAAAGCTCAATCGGAATAAATAATAAAAAACGAGCAGCAAAAATGAAAAGATATTTGAAAAAGGCGCACATTTGTGTTCACCCCGTGGACGGGCAACGGCCTTTTTGATTGGTAAAAAAAGAGGAGGCGTGATGAAGGAGGGAGAGCCACTCTGGGCCTATTATTTTTAACGAATTACAATTTATTTGCGTTCACACCGACTCAGTTTTGCGCTAACTAGGCGAATTTATGTCATCGATTCAGATAAGTTACACCAGCCCGTTTCCGACAATAATAATTATTAACGGGAGGGCAAGAGACGAACCTTGAACCAGAGATGATGTCCGCAGGAGACGCTCATATTCGCATTTTTTCTGCCTTTGTGAACGAGAGAGAGAACGCCACACGCCACCTCCTATCCTCCGGCCTTTATTATGTATAACAATGTAGAAAACTCTATCGACTTGCCTTCACTGAAACGACACCAGCAGATTGGTCGCAATACTACATATTTCTAACACTCTACGAGCTTTACGTCGGTCAAAAAATCAAATCCGGGTTAGGTTTTGTGTGAAACAGTTCTATTCTATAAATAAATAAATCCATAGCTCTCTAGAAACAAAGCACAAAACCAAAAAAAAAAAATGATTAAAATGGTTTAATTTAACTCGTTTATTGCATTGCTAAACTCAGTTTTTTTGAAAGATTAGGTTAGAGATGACGCGGGTTAGGTTTTTTTGTGTAATAGTTCTTTCTATAAATATATGGGTCCATAGCTCTCTAGAGACAAAGCATAAAACCAAAAAATGATTAAATTGGTTTAATTTAACTCGTTTATTGTATTGCTAAACTCAGTTTAGGTTAGAGATTACCGAAATAGCACCAGGTCTAGCACTGCCTACATAATTCTGGGTTTTTTCGAAAGTTTAGGCACTTCTTAAATACAGAAATGTAATTTTTTCGCAAAATTTCCTTAAAAGTAAGGTGAAAGTCACATTAATTTTGTCATTTTCGTGAGTTTAAGCACATTTTTGAGGTCACAATAAACTGTTTTCGATTAATTTTGCTGAAAATGACAAAATTTGATCCAAATTGATGTTATTTTAATTGGTTTTGCTCGATTTAGTGCGTCTATTTGAGCGAATGTTTTTCAAAAACAAACAGAAAAATTACCAAGTTTGGTCGAAAAATGTGTTATCTTGATACTTTTTAAGGAAGTAAATACGTAATTCAAAGCTATGTAATTATGTGCTCATTTTTTTGAGAAAACAACCGATAAAGAAATTGTCTATGAAAATTTTGAAAATTAACTGAAAATTAAATAAAAATTAACCGAATTTTTACGAAATTAGACCGAAAATTCTACGTTTTGCGAAATTTACGACACGTTTTAGAGCTAAAATCTCGCTAAACTGCCCAAAAAATCACCAATATAAATTCAAAAGTATCTTATTTTCGACTTTTTTTAATAGATTTTCACTCAGAAACGAAATTATTTCGCAAAATTGCGTTAAAAATAAACTACAAAGTCGGTTAATTAAACGAAACTCAGGATATTTTAAACTTTTCGAGTTTTTTTGAGATAAAAACGAAGTTCCTCGCGAAAAATTTACCTAAAATTGAATGAAAAAACACGGAATTAGTGTTTTTAGTGTTTTAGTGTAAACTGTTTTATTTTGCAAAAACTTAAAACACTTAAAAAAACACCAAAAAAGTGGAAACTGAAGTTAGTGTTTCTCGATTAAACCCATTTTTTGAGAAAAATTTGATCAAAATGAGCCGAAAATCCTCAATATTTGGTCGAAATGCATGTTGATCTTTGAGTTAAAAGTTTAAATTTATAGAGAAGTCGCTTAACAAAACCAATAAAGCGATATAATTAAGTCAAAAATTACATAATTTCTAGTCTTGTTAACCAGAGTTTTTTTAAGATTAGATTAAGAAAGACCAAAAAAGGGAATTTTAAACACGTTTTTGAGCTAAAATCCAAGTTTTTTCCCAAGATTTTGCTAAAACAGACCAAAAAATTCATCAAAATAAATCCAAAATTATAGCGTTTTTACTTTTTTTGAACAGTATTTCGCAAAATTTCGTTAGCAAATAAACTAAACTGAGTCCTATTTTAACCTTCTTCGAGTTTTGTTGAGACAACTAAGTTTTTTTTAAAAAAAAGTATCTAAAAGTGGATAAAAATACACAATCTTAGGTCAAAATTCATGTTCTGTTTTTGAGTTAACAGAAAAATCACCAAATTAAGTCAAAAATTACATAATTTCTACATTTTTTAGGTGTTTATTAGCATATTTTTAGCTAGATACCAAAACGTTCCCAAAATTTTATTGAAACCAAACCAAAAAATTAACAAAATCGGGCCAAAATCAAGTGTGATTTTTCTTTAATTTTTGACTAAAAATGAATAAAAAATCACCAAATATGCTCGAACTTAATGAATTAATTCCTGTTTCACTCGATTCTGTTTCATCAAAAATAAGCTGGAAAATAACAAAATTCTATCAAAAAAGCAATTATATCTCTTTTTTTCGAGCTATTAAACAACGTTTTTAAAATCGTAGGAGAATTTGATTAGTCTTAATTTAATTTAGTGAACTAATTCGAATTAAAAAAAAATTCATTATATCAGCGATTTTTTGGAAATTTCTAAGGCGTAGAACAAAGTTTTTTTTTAAATGAATAATTAAAAAGGTTTTAGAATGAGTTATTGGCCAATAAACTTCATAAAAATTATCTTTTACTTATTAAAACGTATTACTTATATTGAAACCATTTAAAAAATTTGTAAAAATGTCGAAAAAAAGACAAAAGTGCCGAGTTTTAGGGGGGAATTTAAACCGAAAAAGTTAAAGTTCGGTGTTTTTTGCAAGCAATTGGTAAAATAATTTCATAATAATAATTTTTTTCCACACATTTAAGAATTGTTCGTTTTTTGAAAAAAGTGTGATGAATGTGTCGTGTACATCCGGCATGGGTTCGTGTCGTTTCGCGTTTCCCGATGGTCGGATGGGCAAGTCAGCAGCAGCCCAGCAGCAGCAGCAGGCAAAGAGATGCATAACTGTGGCTCTGAGGACGTATACGTATGTGAACCTGTCTCAACAATGCCTTTATGTTTGTTAATTAGCTGAGAAAAACAGAATCGGTCGGATGCCGAATCCGTGGAAGGCCGATTTAAAAAATTCCCCACTTGAAAAAAAAGCTTTCGGCGCAGGCCATAGACCACGTGATTCGGGGAAAGCCGCCATAGGATAACCCAGACTGGAATCTGACGTTACCGACGGTGGTTTTTGTCCGGACTAAATGAGCCGACATCGGGCATACTAATGTCCGCAACGATACAAATGAATGCTGACAAATATTCGGCCGGTTCTTCGCATCCGCAGACAACACGGAGCTACAGCTCTCATTACGTGGGTTCTCACCAAAGGGAACACAACTGATGGACTGACGCATCACTTAAATGATATGCACACTTTGATATGCGATACCAGCGACCGAAAACACGAAAATGAGCAAAAAGATAACACGTTTCAACTCGAAAATTTTAAGTACTAGAGCAAAACGGTTTGCCAGCGAGTGTAACAAAATTTTGATTTTTTTTTACCTTCAAAAAATTAATCTAGGACAGTTTTATAGACTTTTATATGCCTTTACAACCCACTAGAGTTGATAAAAGTCCCCAAAAAGTCCATGTGTTCGATTTTTTGATAAATGATTTTTTCAATTTTTGTCGCGATTTTGGTCAATTTCGGGTACCCGGAACATTTATCGAGCAATAGCTCCGGAACTATCAGAGATAACCCCATGAAGTGTATTATCGTTGGAAAGCTCTTTAAATTATCTATCTTTTTCAAAAAAAACATTGTTCTCCGACTAACAGTTTTCAAGAAAATTGCAGATAAATGCAAAAATTGGTAAAATTTTAAAAAATTCATAACTAATAAACTATTGGGAATTTGGCAATTTTCTCGGTGCCAATCGATTCCCCGGATCATTTTGCATAGGTATGGATCAAAATAGTTACACTTTTTCGAATAGTTTAGCCATAAATGAGAAAATAAAAAAAATTAAAAAAAAGTTAACACCCCCCCCTTAAAATCGGTCAATTTTTAAAGTGTCTCTAAATCAAATAAAACCGATTCTGTCTTATAGATTTTGATGTGCTCTTTCCGATCTAAAAAAGCGTTTTCTCCTAACTCTTTTAGTTTGGCCGTAATCGGCGTTTGAAAATTGAAAAATTTTTTGCGAGATATCGCCTTGAGTCCTATGCCATTTTGTAGAGTTTTTCATTCCGGATGTCCTCCATTTTTCCGTTTCTCGATAACTCTAATAGTTTCGCCGTAATTGGCGGTTGAAAATTGAAAAAAAGTGAAAATAGAAACCTTTTTTGCGTTTTTCTCGGAAACTGTAAGACTTAGAGCAACGTACAAAAAACCATCTGATAGCGCTTAATTTTATCTATTTTTTCGACCAAACCCGGAGCCGCTCCGGGCAACGGTTCCAGCTACAGAGGCAATCATAGTTTTTCACTAAAAAAATTCATAAAAAAAAAACTAAAAGCCGTAGAGCACTGCGGTTTGTTCCATTGAATTCTACGGCTCATTTTACATATTATATCAATTTTTCACAGGAATTAAAAATTTTACATTTTTTGCCTAAATTTAGGGTAGCCATTTGTCATAGTGGAAAATTTTATTCAATAAAAAAATTCATAACTCGAAAATTAAAAGTCGTAGAGCAACGCGGTTTGTTCCATTGGATTCAGCGGCTTTTTTTCTGTATTATACCAACTTTTCACGAGATTTAAAATTTTCAATTTTTTTGCTCAAATTTCCTGAGTAATAAATTTGTACCCACACTTACTCTTAAAGTGATGAAGAAAAATTTTTTTTTAAATTCACTCCAGCAAATTTTTATGGACTTCTTTATGTCTTAACAACCCACAAAAGTTGTTTTTAGTCCACAAAAAGTGCATATGTTCGATTTTTTGATGTTTGATTTTTTCAATTTTCGTCGCAGTTTTTGTCGATTTTGGGTACCCGGAACTTTTGTCGAGCAATAGCTCCGGAACTATCAGAGATAACCCCATGAAGTGTATTATCGTTGGAAAGCTCTTTAAATTATCTATCTTTTTCAAAAAAAAAATTGTTCTCCGACTAATAGTTTTCGAGCAAATTGGAGACAAATGCAAAAATTGATAAAATTTAAAAAAAATTCATAACTAAAAAACTATTGGGAATTTGGCAATTTTCTCGATGCCAATCGATTCCCCGGATCATTTTGCATAGGTATCGATCAAAATAGTTCCACTTTTTAGAATAGTTTAACCGTAAATGGAAAAATAAAAAAAAATAAAAAAAGTTAACAAAATCAAATAAAACCGATCCTATAGAAAATAAAAAAATGAGCACAAAAAGTGATCAAAGTAACTTCTAGAGGAGGATTATACGATCGCAAAGCAACAAGTATTAGTTTATATGTCCAGTGTGACATTTGATTTTCACGTAAAGTGATACAATCTGACTTGTTTCCTCAGAAGTCCGGATCACCTGTTCGTATTACCTCTCTGTCCCCTAATATAGTTACCTGAGGCAAGCGAGTAGTAGTGAGATGTAACTTTCCCTACATATATGTATGTATATTATGTAGTAGGTATTCTGTATAAAATTAATAATATTAAAAAAGTGTAATTTAAATTCAATCGCTTGGCTCCGTGTTTGTGGTTAATTGTCAGGTCGTTAATAAGCCCGCATCAGATTTAAGACTAGCATCAAAACGAACATTTATTGGCCCCCTATTAAACCGATTCGGTCCACCATAAAGCAATCATCGTCGAAATAAAATAATTTCGTTTCGGTTCAAGGTTCTATCAATAATTTTCGAAAATTTCTCAATAGAAAAGATTTATCGCGTCAAAAGCACCAAATTGGCCATAAGGTATCCGTCTTGGCAATAAAAAGAGAGAGCTTTGGGTCCATAACCTGCACGAAAGCGCTATACTGTCGTCATTCCCTCATATTTACCTGATATTTATGTTTAATTAGCGACGTACACGTGTTGCTCGCCTTGCGAACAACTCGCTATATTTATTTATCACCGAATCTTCTCCTCAATGTAAATAAACAGTTATTGGACTCGAGTCAGGACATTCTTTCTTTCTTTCTTTCTTTCTTTCTAATGGCGCATTTGACTCTTGGTTACATTCGATTTTTATTATTAAAATTCTTTAACGAGACACAATAATGATCACATTTCGTAAAACGTCTCCAGATGAGAAATATGAGAATTGTTAAATTCAACTCGAGAATTTTCTATTGTTGGCCACAGGAAATGTCATGTTGGACAATGAAAAATGTGCCACCTTTGTTTACGTCAAATTTACGGACGCATTAAATTATTGTTTCAAAGCCATTATACAGGGTCCCCCAAAAGTATCGATACAGTTAAATATTATAAGAACTGTTACTGAAATCTTGTATACAAGGTGATTCTTTTAAAGCCTACATTATTTTTTTTTAACTTCTAACATAGCTAGAGCTTTAAAATTTTGTAGACAAACTAAATCGACAATTGTGAGTTCAATTAAATTATTTTCAAAATGACTGAATTTTCGGAAATTTGAGAATTTGGCGCCAACTTTAAAATTTTAAATCGTAACCACCTATTTGTATTGCATTTTTAAATTCGCCTTCAGGAACTGTGCAAAATGTAGCTTAGTTATTAGTACTTATCTGTCATAGTTTTTAACGTATGTGAATTTTTCTAAAAAAAATTTTATTTGCAGGAGTTTATTTAAAATATTACAGCCCTTGAACTCTTGACAATAAACGAATAATTCTTTTTGCATTTGATTACCAAAGATTCGAAGAATGTTCCCAAATTTTCAAGATTGTCAACTGTCAAATTGCAAGGCTTCTATGATTTTTTGAAAATGATGATTAAAAAATGATTATAAAACTGTTTTTTTTCAAATGAAATGACCCTGTTTTTTAATGGCAGTCAAAAGAACATCAATTTTTATGCAGACTTTTATTAACATCTTCAATATCTATCTTTTACAGTTTTTGAAATAATCGCAAAAAACAAAATTTTTGATCATTATTTTCATTTTTAATCAAGTAAACTTTGGAAAAATACGATAAAATTGTGCTATTAATTAAAAGAAATGTCATATTTGTTCACGATTTTCACTCAAGAAGTTCAAAATTCGATGGCAGACTGACTGAGTTACTTTACATAATTCACTAAGTTATAATAAACTATAATTAAATATTTTTGTTTTATTGCTTATTCGATAATAAATCAGCTAAAACTAAATAAAATACTGAAGTTTGACAATTGTTGACCATTTTACAAGGTCTACTTGATTAACTATGAAAATTGCGAAGTAAAATCCGTTTTTTGTGATTTTTTTCAAAAACTGTAAGAGATAAGTATAGGACGTATTGATAAGTCACCATAAACATCGATATTCTTTCGATTGCCGTTAAGAAAATAGGGTCGTTCCATTTGAAAAAACTGAATTATAACAGTTTTTTGAAAACCGTTTTGAAAACATCGTACTAGCCATGAATTTTGACAGCTGACAATTTTGAAAATTCTCGAAAACTCTCCAAGCCTTCGGTTATCGAGTGCAAAAAAAAAATATTCACTTATCGCAAAGGGTTCAAGAGCTGTGGCATCTTAGATAAACCCTTGCAAATAAAAATTTCAACAAAGAAATTGAGATATGTCAATAACTATGACAGATAAGTACCAACAACTTGGGTAAATTTTACTCAACTTGAGAAGGTGAATTCAAATTTGCAATAAAAATGTGTGGTTGCTATTTAAAATTTCAAACTTGGCGCCAATTTTTTGTAGTTTCAGAAGCCCAGCCATTTTGAAAATTATTTAGTCGAACTTGGAATTATCGATTTAGACAGTATACAAAATTTTAAAGCTTAAGAATATATAAATTTCATCGTTTCAGATGTTTAGAAAATTTCTATCGCTATTTGTTCTGGAGATACAAGGCTAACTTGATTTTTTCTAATGCCACGAAAAGTCAAATTTCATATTTTTAAGAAAATAATTTAAAAAAAAATTATCAAACTAATACAATTTTGAAAAATGTAAGTAACAGTAAGTATTACATCTGACCCTTTGTACCATTAAAAAAAACAAGTTGGCCTTGTATTTTTAAAAAGTGATGGAATGTGTCCCAAATTTCAAAATTCTAAAAATATTTAGCTGTATCCATACTTTTCAGCGCCCTGTATGCGCACACACGTCATTAAACCGCACAAAAGGCCGTAGAACAAAGCGCATAAAAATCGCCTCGTAAAAACCGAAGAAAAATTTCCATAACAATTCAAAAATCAATAAAACTCTAGTCGGTTTCTTTCCCGGAACATTTAAATGTGAATCAAGCAACCCTTGGTTCCACCCTTTTGCGCCAAGCCCACTAGATGCAAATCAAAGGTTGTTAACGTCTAAGCGGCGCACAACGGCCGTAATTCATGCTCTTGCGGATATGTCACTGCTGTATGCAATGGCACAAACATTTATATAAGTGGGCAAAGCAAAGCGATTTTGTTTTGTTTACGTTGTCGGACGCCCGCTGGTGCGGGCGTACAACGAACACATCGTAAACTCAACGACCAAATTAAAACGAGCAAAACCGACGGTGATTAAGCGAAGGAATCCGAGAAAAATTGCCACGATTTAAACCAACTGGTGCTATTGTTGTATTTCATACTCGTGGCTTCGTCCCTCGTCAATTTGGTTACATCTCACGACTGCCTGCGTTCCGACCGTAACTACATAGGGGAGCTGAGGCCGAATTCGGACGGGTGGTCCGGACTTCTCAGTCAAACAACTATACTGATTCACCAAATGTGAAAATACAAACAAACCCACAATGAGTCTCAAATGACAAAACTAAAAATCCCCCTGTAGAAGTCGCTTTGGCCACCTTTTTGCTGTTAATAATTAATTAGGCGAATTAATACGGTCGTAGCGATTTAAAATTCGATTTTTTAAATCGTGATTTATTTCGAGGGACTTGCATAATTCCGGCGAAAAATCGGCGGATTAATGCTCGACTCTTATGAATAATAAAGATCAAGTTACTCAGCGACTGGTAGGAGAGTAAAGGTGCGTTTATAAGGAAAATATTTCGAGGTCGACGAGGATGTGTCATTTTTTATTATTCCTATTATTAATAATACAGTCACAAAAATTAATTTTACCAACTAGACGCCTATAAATATTATCGGTGGGACGTGGCGTGGCCGCGGGACCTTTACCAGATATCTGTATTCATCTCGTGGTTTTTTACAACGTTTTTTACTCGAGTGACTCTAACGCTGGATCGAGAGAGAAGCCGTCAGCAAACCAAACACATTTTTAAACGCGGTTCTAGTTTTACAAACACGATTTAATGGGCATTTTCATAATCGGGGCGAAATTTGCAATTTTGATTCGACTTGCAAATTAAAATCAAACGTATAAATTTTGTTTAATTAGACAAATTCGAATCAAATTCAATAAGAAAGAATATTTGCAAAGTTGTGCTTTTGCATTTTAAAATATACTTAATTGAAATCCTGCGTCCATATTTAACATAAAAAAAGTTATGTTTCACAAAAAATGGCGAAAAACTTTTTCTTTTACTGTTATTTACTGGCTTACTTTTTAGAAAATTTTGCATAGTAATTAAGTTTTAGCTGAGTAAACGCATAGAAAAGGTAAATTTTTGGTCATTTATGATCAATTTTAGTAATTTTTTCGTTCTAGTTTAATAAAAACAAGAAGAAAACTTCATTTTTGATCTAAAAACGTGTTTGAATCTTCAGAACTTCCAAAAATAATGTCATTTTTGACATAATTCTGTTATTTATTGGCTTATTTTTTAAGAAATTTTGCGCAATAATTAAGTTTCTGTTGAATAAACGCTCAGAAAAGGTAAATTTTTGGTCATTTTCGATCAAATTTGGTGATTTTTTCGTTCTATTTTAATAAAAAAACAGCAAAAAAACTTAATTTTTGGTCTAAAAACGTATTTAAATCTTCAAAATTTGCAAAAATAATGTCATTTTTGACATAATTTTGTGATTTATTGGCTTATTGTTTAAGAAATTTTGTGCAATAATTGAGTTTCTGTTGAATAAACGCTCAGAAAAGGTTAATTTTTGATCATTTTCGACAAAAATTAGTAATTTTTTCGTTCTATTTTAATAAAAACAGCAAAAAACCTTAATTTTTGGTCTAAAAACGTACTTAAATCTTCAAAATTTGCAAAAATAATGTCATTTTTGACATAATTTTGGAATTTATTGGCTTATTGTTTAAGAAATTTTGCGCAATAATTGAATTTCTGTTGAATAAACGCTCAAAAAAGGTAAATTTTTGGTCATTTTTGACCAAAATTGGTAATTTTTTCGTTCTATTTTACTAAAAACAGAAGAAAAAACTTAATTTTTGGTCTAAAAACGTACTTAAATCTTCAAAATTTGCAAAAATGATGTCATTTTTGACATAATTTTGTGATTTATTGGCTTATTTTTTTGAAAAATTCTGCACAATAATTGAGTTTCTGTTGAATAAATGATCAGAAAAGGTAAATTTTTGGTCATTTTCGATCAAATTTCGTGATTTTTTTGTTCAATTTTAATAAAAACAGAAGAAAAAACTTGATTTTTGGTCTAAAAACGTATTTAAATCTTCAAAATTTGCAAAAATAATGTCATTTCTGACATAATTTTGTGATTTATTGGCTTATTGTTTAAGAAATTTTGCGCAATAATTGAATTTCTGTTGAATAAACGCTCAGAAAAGGTAAATTTTTGGTCATTTTCGACCAAAATTGGTAATTTTTTCGTTCTATTTTACTAAACACAGAAGAAAAAACTTGATTTTTGGTCTAAAAACGTATTTAAATCTTCAAAATTTGCAAAAATGATGTCATTTCTGACATAATTTTGTGATTTATTGGCTTATTGTTTAAGAAATTTTGCGCAATAATTGAATTTCTGTTGAATAAACGCTCAGAAAAGGTAAATTTTTGGTCATTTTCGACCAAAATTGGTAATTTTTTCGTTCTATTTTACTAAAAACAGAAGAAAAAACTTGATTTTTGGTCTAAAAACGTATTTAAATCTTCAAAATTTGCAAAAATGATGTCATTTCTGACATAATTTTGTGATTTATTGGCTTATTGTTTAAGAAATTTTGCGCAATAATTGAATTTCTGTTGAATAAACGCTCAGAAAAGGTAAATTTTTGGTCATTTTCGACCAAAATTGGTAATTTTTTCGTTTTATTTTACTAAAAACAGAAGAAAAAACTTGATTTTTGGTCTAAAAACGTATTTAAATCTTCAAAATTTGCAAAAATAATGTCATTTTTGACATAATTTTGTGATTTATTGACATATTTTCTAAGAAATTTTGCACAAAAATTGAGTTTTTGTTGAATAAACGCTCAAAAAAAAATAAATTTTTGGTCATTTTCAATCAAATTTGGTGATTTTTTCGTTCTATTTTAATAAAAACAGAAAAAAAAACTTGTTTTTTGGTCTAAGAACGTATTTAAATCTTCAAAATTTGCAAAAATAATGTCATTTTTGACATAGTTTTGTGATTTATTGGCTTATTTTTTAAGAAATTTTGCAAAATAATTGAGTTTTTGCTGAAAAAACGCTTGGAAAAGGTAAATTTTTGGTCATTTTCGATCAAATTTAGTGATTTTTTCGTTCTAGTTTAACAAAAACCGGAGAAAAAACTTGATTTTTAGTTTAAAAACGTATTTAAATCTTCAAAATTTGCAAAAATAATGTCATTTTTGACATAATTTTGTGATTTTTTGGATTATTTTTTAAGAATTTTTGCTGAATAAACGCTTGGAAAAGGTAAATTTTCGGTGATTTTCGGCCGAATTTGGTGATTCTTTCGTTCTTGTTTAATAAAAACAGAGGAAAAACTTGATTTTTGACCTAAAATCGTGTTTTTATCCAAAAATTTTTGCTTGAAATATCGCAACAATTAGTCTAAAGCGTGCATAAATCACGCTTTAAAGCCGTCGGTTCAAGCGGCCTCAACCTCAAGCCCGACCGCAATTAATTTGTTTAATTAATTTGTTTTAACGAAGCGAATTAATTATTTTTTAATTGCGGGAGTCAGCGACAAAAAGACGAACATCGACGGGTCACGGTTATCAATCAAGTCGGCGGCGTCCAGGGCCGTACTCGCGACAAATTCGGACTTTCCGTTACGAGTTATTAGCTTATAATAAATTATTTTAATATACAAATTTATGCCACTGGGATGGAACGGTAGTTGCTGATTAATGGCGTGATTAGCACACTAGTGAGGAAATTTAAAAAAAAAATAAAAATAAATAAAAATTTTCCTCGTCCTTGCTGACAAATTCCGTGATGGATATCCTTGAGTGGACATTTATCAAGCCCAGGTTACCTAGTTTCATCCGTTTGCGATAAAAAGTGGTCCGGCTATGTTAGAGCCACCCTGTTTATCATAAGCAAACGCGAAATAATTTATTCAATAAACGGTACAAACCGACTTGTCTCACATTTATTATAACTTGTTTATTTTCCGGGACGTTGGCTTAGCCGTAATTAAGACGTCGTTGTCATCTTTTTCAATAAATAATTGTAAATTCCATACTAGTTTACGCCAGCACGTTTTTCATGCCTTATTATGGTAAGTAACTAGCGATTTATTAAATAAAACCGATTCGATTGATTTATCGCCTTATATCTATACCTAGTATTCCTTTTTTATTTTTATACACGTCCCATTTATGCTGTGTTTCAGTTATTTCCACTTTTTTACACACGTGAAGAATTCACGTCATTATAACTATCCGTGTTTGAAAAAAAAAAGATTAAGTTTTAAATGTAGTCAAATATTCGGGAAAAAAACGACTCTGAAACTATAAATCACTTAAATCTTTTTAAAATGGCGAATTACGGCCATCTTAAGTTAAGCAATTGTCGCTTAAAACTTTTAGCAAAATTTTGTTAAAAAAAAAATTTAAAAATTTTAAGAATGGTGAAGCTATTGAATTAAACTTTTACTGTTGGTATGTTAAAATATTTAAATAAATTTGTATAAAATTTAAGTCCAAAAAAGTCGCAATGCAATTTTTTTTGCAAATAAAACACCCTATAATTATTTTGTGCATTTTTTGGTAATACAATAATAATAATAATAATAATAATAATAATAATAATAATTTATTTATTTGTGGCAGTAATATAATTAGTTACAACAAGAAAAAAATACGATAACAAAATTAAAATTTTCTACAAATTGGACCAAATGGCAGCAAAGCTGATCAAGATTTTGGCCCAGACTATGAATGAGAAATAAAAAAAATTAAAATAATGTGATTGAAGAAAAATAAAAAATATAATAATAAAAAAATCTAATTCCATTTAACAAAACTATAGAGAGGAAAAAAACGACTAAAAAAATCATTTTGTAAAAAACATTTTGTATTTGTGTTTAAAATTGCTGATTTTAGAATTTTTTAATGCCAGAGAAACTTTATTGTAGAATAAGTAAATATTATAAACAAAATCCCGGCGAAATACATAGTTGATGATGTAGTAAATTTTGCCAAATTTTTGAAATAATTTATTCTCACTGACAAAAACAACACAACTATTTTAATAATTAAAAAAAAGTACAACATAAAATACCACAGAAAATGTTAACTTACATGCAGTTGTTTAATTAAGTTTAAGTAATAAAAAAAATTTAAACAATTTCTTTGTTTTACTTTTCAAGAATCTTCCTACAATACATGGTGGCCCAGCTCAATTCGCATCTTCTCTAGTTCAGTTATTAGTAAAGTTGGACTTTTAATATTTTGAAGACGTTATTTGTACTCTATGACGTATTTCAGGAAAATATTTTTGATTATACAGTGTCCCAAAAAGTATGACGTCATAAAAATGAATTTTTTATAGGCATGCTATTATTTGTTGGTGCTCATTAGAATGATTTTCTATCTTCTTATATGTCCCTAAAGTTTTTTAATCGGTTCAGAGATTATTGTTAAAAAAATAAAAACCAAAAAATAGTAGATTATTATGTTTATGATTATATGTGTTTCAGAAATAAATTACGAGCAGAAAATGGCAACTTTTCTTTACGTGTATAATACAATGTTTTCTCTTATATATTTGTTAAATTTTCACCAATAGAATAAAAAAAATTATCAAATAAAATAGAAAAATCACCAAATGGCCACTTTATTCGATCGAATAAAATAATAAAGATAATAAAATAGGGTTAAAGAAGATTAAATTAAAATCTCATCGTGGCCAAAAAATTGTGTTTTTTGAGTGATAGCCTAAGAAACATCAAGTAGGCACTTTTCCTTATGCTGAAACTAAATAAAATGGACACAAACATTTGCGCATTAAAGAGACTTGGAATGCTATTATTTAAAAAACATTTGTTCATTAAGCAAACAAATAAAATTTGTTTGGGGGAAGCCATGGCCTTCTGCAATTTGTTGAATTTTTTGTAGCTTTAGTAGGCGTCTACTAGTGAACAAAAAACCGAAACCAGCTTAATACGAAACCAATAGAGAGATAAGAGTCGAACACGATGTTGTGTGTAATTTGTATGTATATACCGAGTGTTTACACGAATCGCGTAGGTCTACATGAGTAGCCCTTGTCTTGCGATAAGCGCGCCATCTGCGTCTGTTTGATGTTTAGTTAGTTATCCGAAATGACGTCCCCACAACAATTCGGTTGTAATGTTGTCGTCCGTCGCATTAATGGTGGTACCACGAGTAAAAACCACACACAACAGCTTGTCCGACGAGAGAAAGGCGGAGCTTGTTTCCGTCATTATCAACTAATGAATTACGGGTGACAATTGCGAATCATCTATATTCATCTGTTTTGGGCCCCGTCCAGTTTTTCTCATCACATCGGCCATATTTTCGACAGTTTTCTATATAATTAGAGCCGGTCTCTCCTTTCGAAAATCTGCATCTAGGCGGCGGGCGCGCGGTCGTTTGCCTTTTCCGAAAGCCGCTGACTTTATTTGGACGAAAATTGGCCCTCGTAAAATTTCATGATAGGGCCTACGGACAATGGAGCGCTGCCTCAAAAACGACTAATTAATTATGATAAGGAGAAACAAATGAATGCGCGACGGCATTAATCAAAACAAGCACGTTGGAGCGAGCAGCTCTTGCATACCTTCTGTCAAAAACTGCAGTCGCGAATATTTCCAACGATGGGAAAAAACACACGACGACCGACGCTATTTTTCGACTTATTTATTCACCAAAAACTCCCCATACCGCGCTTAAATCCAGCAAAAAATTAACGCTTGCATTATTCTATCCACTTCTAAATTTGCAAATTGTTTATTAATCTGATAACCATTTTTTCTTATTCTTGCACATTTAGCAGAAAAATCATCAAATTTTTGTAGTGCTGAATGAAACGTATGAAAGCCTTTTTAATACAGTGGAGTGCGGTTATAACGAACCTGATTATAACGAACTTATGGACAACGAATTAAGCTTAACTCAAATGTGAAAAAAAATCGGTGCAAAATTTTTCATTATATTTTCAGTATATATAGTATATATAGTATATATAGTATATATAGTATATATAGTATATATAGTATATATAGTATATATAGTATATATAGTATATATAGTATATATAGTATATATAGTATATATAACATATATACTTATATATACTATACTATTACTATTTCCTAAAAGATTCATGCTTTTATTACAATAAAAATTTATTTATTTCGTCTTATTTCATATGTAAAGTAAAAATGTTTTCATTTTCAGAGTTTGTTATTAACTGGACTCCACTGTACTTTGGGTGGAAAAAAAGCTGAGAATTTTTTTGTTTATTAATTGATAAGTTTCATCGGTTGTTTGAAATTTAACTTGAGCAAGATTTCTTGTAGTGTGTTCAGTGGGTAAATCACCGTCGGCTGGAATCAAACCGACCTACATTGTCCAGCATTTAGCCAAGTAGGTTGTGGCAGTTGAGTTGAGTAATGTTCTCTTGAGCACGACATGATTTAAGTTAAGACAATTCGCCTCGTTTTTGAGTAAGTGGCGCCCCCGTAGTTAGATATCTGACAATAATTGTCTATTTATAACCACAAGAAATGGACAAGAATGATCGTTACATAATCGAGATTTACAAGTTTATGGATGATTTTCTCTCAAACGCATTGAATCATTCCAACATCTGATGATTGTCAATTTTGTCGTGGTACTTAATATATGTCGCGTGATGGAGTGGTGACCAAAGAGGGAAACGATGTATGGGCGTTGGGATGGAATTTTTATTTCCATTTGTAGGGAAATAATGAAGTGACATGAATGACACATTCTGGAAATAAAGCGTTACAGCAATGGTTTTTGTTCATTGTATCATTGCATTTTACACACTTTTCTGACTTCCTTTCTGCCTTGTAGGCTTAAAAAAATAAAAAAACGCCGAAAATTAATAATTGTCCATTGAACAATAAAAAGCGTAGTTTTGGTTAGGGACGTGTCTAGTTTTTCGACTTTCATATAATATAAAATATAAAATAAAAAATATAATATATAATATATAATATATAATATATAATATATAATATATAATATATAATATATAATATATAATATATAATATATAATATATAATATATTATATATAATATATAACATATAATATATTATATAATGTATAGTATATAATATACGGGCTGTTTATAAAAGAGTGTAGGATCTCAGGTGGTTCTGGAATTCGAAACTGCCGCATTTAATTATTTTATTTCAATAAAATTTATGAAAAGTACTAATTTTTATCTACTCAGGCAACCAAACCAAATTTTTCATATACTAACATTGTTCGCATTTTTTTGGAAAAAGTACCTACAACCATTCTACATTCATTTATAGGCAGACTGTATAATATGTAATATATAATATATAATATATAATATATAATATATAATATATAATATATTATATATAGTATATAATATATAATATATAATATATAATATATACCACAATGGGGTTCACGTATTTATATTTGGCGGAAATTTTACATAAGAAATTGTAGATTCTGAAATGAAAATATAGCTAAATATTTGTAATATATTTTAGAAGGTGTTATAAAATAATCGTAATCTGGTTATGACAGTCAAATCGCAGCCACCCCTGCAAATTGGCCCGAAATTGCCAGGAAACATCGCTACGGTCCAAAACAATTAAAATTTCAACCAGCCAACTAAAATATTGTTTTTATGCGGAAATTGTTTAAATGTTAATTACATGAGGCCCCCGGATGGCAACTGCAATATTACGTAAAAAAATATTTAATTACACAACTCCTACTTGACCGCAACAAAGTTCCAAACCCGACAAAATCAAACGAAAAAAAAAAACCTTCCCATAATTCCTCCTAGAACCTGCTCTAGCAGCGATGCGATATATAAATTAAATAAAACCTCCGACATGACGGCAGGATGTTATAATGCTAAGCAACACTTTTCAACATTAATTAAGACAAATTGGTGGGATTTTCGATGTTAGTTCAGTTCTGTGGCAAGCTTCGATTATAATCGATTAATTGAGAATGCATCAATTAACCGGTGATACGGTTTTATATTCGTTGTGAATTTTTTTATCTGATTGGGAAAAGTGCATTCCATCGAGGATTCCTCTGAATGCATGAGGTGCGTGTTGATGGCCGACCTGTTGCTAACGTTTCCAATAAAAGCGATAATTCGTAAATTATTCGTGATGCGTCATTGGCGACTATTTTACGTGCAGGCACGGATTCTGAATTTTTATTCGACTTTTTTAAACCAAAAAACAATACTCTATAATATATATTTTTCCTATATATTTATAGAAAAATATATTATATTATATTATATAAAAAATAATATATACAAATATAAAATATACATACATATACTATATTTTTCTATAATATACAAGGTGTCTTAGATAGCCCGACTTTGAATTTAAACCGAAAAACAATACTTTATAATATATATTTTTCCTATATATTTATAGAAAAATATATGATACTGTATTATATATAAAATGTTATATAAAAATATAAAATATATATTCATAGAATATAAACACGTATAATATATTTTCTATAATATACAAGATGTCTTAGATAGCCCGACTTTGAATTTAAACCAAAAAACAATACTTTATAATATATATTTTTCCGATATATTTATAGAAAAATATATAATAATATAATATATATAACATATTTTTCTATAATATACAAAGAGTCTCAGATAGCCCGACTTTGAATAATTTTTTTTTGTTTCGCTGGCCAACTTTGTTTAATAATTTTTAAGAGCGTGGGCAATAAATTAATCATTATTCGAGTGGTTTATGCATTTTTTCGCCATGGACGTATGCAATTTCAACGTTGGCGCGACCACAATAATAAGTACGTCTGCCCGTCCATGAAATTTATGTCCATTTAATGGGTCTTAGCGGTCGATGACAATTACGACTGAATTCCATAAAATTCGCAGCTAACGCCCAACGACATCGACGTAAATCATCGCCACGTAAAAATTACAGAAATTCAATTTTGGCACCACTTCCTTATCGCTAAACTAATTTACATTTTACAACCAACTACAAAAAGCCCAACTCGTAAACTGAAACTAACTCGAAAAAACGCCACCATATAATTGTATCTACTGTACTAAAAAAATGCCAAGACAATGCATTAGAAGTGTGCAAAGTTTCAAAAAAATCCAGCCAGTCGTTTGCGAGATATACGCCGGGGCGCAAAGTTTGGGCCACCCTGTATGGCGCGAAAAATTTGCCAAAGTTGTGTGTGGAGAGAGGGCGTGCCGATCGGCACTTGTGCGTTTTATCTCCATTATAAATAATCTTTTCTAACATTTATGTTTATTATAAACGAGCTGCGGAAAAATTAAGGGTCATCTAGGCCGGGTACCCGCATATGAGCAATTTATAGCTAATTAGAATTCCATAGCTTCCGCTTTAATTGCCTATTGATAAAATTTCGAGACGAAAAAAACGCTCGCATCCACAGACCTGACACAATTTCTTGGCATGGTTACCATGCATCTAGTTGGCCGCGCGAGACTACTAGGTGAATATGACAGACAGTAGGCAAAAACTAGAATGTCGTTTGTCTTTTTCCCGTGATACGCATACTTTGCCAATGCACGCCACTGGTTTTGAGACATTTTTTGGCATGTAATCAAATTTCGGGGAAATTTATTTCCCAAAGTGGCTCTAATAAATAAATGGTTGACAATTTTACGAGTGGTTTATGACGTTTTTAAAGCGAGGTTAGGGCATTAAAGCAATTATGGCATTCCTGAAGCCGCAGTGGGCTTAGCTCAAAAGACAGCTTAGTGGCGACATCTGGCCTGAAGTTGGGTACGTCAAGGTACAGGTTTCTGTAATATAAAATAGTGAATTGCAAATTGTCTACGTAATAGGGGTGACCAAAGTGATTTTTTAGTTCTAGTTTAATAAAAACAAGGGAAAAAACTTAATATTTGGTCTAAAAACATGTTTAAATCCTCAAAACTTGCAAAAATAATGTCATTTTTTGACAATTCTGTGATTTATCGGCTTATTTTTTAAGAAATTTTGCGCTATAATTAAGTTTTTGCTGAATAAACGCTTAGAAAAGGTAAATTTTTAGTCGTTTTTGACCAAATTTGGTAATTTTTTCGTTCTAATTTAATAAAAATAGGAAGAAAAACAAGACTTTTGGTCTAAAAACGTGTTTAAATCCTCAGAACTTGCAAAAATAATGTCATTTTTGACATAATTCTGTAATTAATTGGCTTACTTTTTAAGAAATTGGGCGCAATAATTGAGTTTTTGCTAAATGAACGCTTAGAAAAGGTAAATTTTTGGTCATTTTCGACCAAATTTGGTAATTTTTTCGTTCTAGTTTATTAAAACACAGGAAAAAAACTAGATTTTTGGTCAAAAACGTGTTAAAATCTTCAGAATTTGCAAAAATAATGTTATTTTTTGTCAATTCTGTGATTTATTGGGTTCGTTTTTAAGAAATTTTGCCCAATAAAAGAGTTTTTGCTGAATCAATGCTTAAAACAGATAAATTTTTGGTCATTTTCGACCAACGTTCTTGATTTTTTTGTACTAGTTTAATAAAAACAGCAAGAAAAACTAGATTTTTGATGTAAAAACCTGTTTAAATCCTCAAAACTTGCAAAAATAATGTCATTTTTGACATAATTATTTTTTTTTGGCTTATTTTTTAAGAAATTTTGCGCAATATTTGAATTTTTGCTGAATAAATGCTTAGAAAACATAAATTTTTAGTCATTTTCGACCAAATTTGATGATTTCTTAGTTCTAGTTTAATATAAACAGGAAAAAAAACTTGATTTTTCGACTAAAAACGTGTTTAAGTTCTCAAAACTTGGAAAAATAATTTCATTTTTTGACATAACTCTGTGATTTTTCGGCTTATTTTTTAAGAAATTTTGCGCAATAATTGAATTTTTGTTAAATAAACCCTCAAAAAAGGTAAATTTTTGGTCATATTTGACCAAATTTGGTGATTTTTTTCGTTCTAGTTTAATAAAAACTGGAAGAAAGACTTAATTTTTGGTCAAAAAATGTGTTTGGATCCTCAGAACTTACAAAATTATGTCATTTTTGACATAATTTTCTTATTTATTGGCTTACTTTTTAAAAAAATTTGCGAAATAATTAATTTTTTGCTTCGAAAAAGTTCATTTTTGGTTTTTTTGTTCTATATTAAAAACTGGAAGAAAAACTCAATGCAGGTATTTGAGTAAAAACTAATTTTTTTTCAGAAAAAATTTTATTACAAAAAACCATCCTCAGTGCATAAAACATAAAACGTGTTTCCTTTTTTAATGCAAATGCTACCATAATTTCCAAACCCCAATTCGCCGCGCGTCCCCCAATCCCTTTTGTAAAAATTTAAGACGACCGTTCGTTTATTTACATTACAAATCTCTTATTTACAATTTCTTTGTGTCGTTTGCTTCGACCGGATGCTGATTTTGTCCGGGTTTATGAAAAACCGGTCATTTCCGTCTAAATCGTCCCAATAATAAAGCAATTTGCTTTACGACACAAGGATCATTCGACGATTTAACAGTTGGACACCTGTTGGTCTCCGAACGTGATTGTATTCGTATTCCGGGGTTCGAAATTGAAAATGCGATGTTTGGATTCGGGACAGATGCTTCCGGTCTTCGATAACAATAGAACTAACCGAGGACAAGCCGCCTTAAATTGACCAGAAAACTAACACAAGCGCAACTAATTTTAACACCCTTTCGAGCCCAAAAAGAACATTCGAGGATAAATTTTTTTTTAAAAAATAAATAAATACGAAGCATAACGTGAACATTGAGCTTTTTGTACCAAAACTGCCAAATTAAAACACTAGTTTTGTTTCGGGCACTCCGGCCGTGCAGTCGTGCTCGAAAATCGCGCGTCACTTAATTGTTTAATTGTCAAAAAACTGTCATAAAAATGGATGTCCAGCATCCGGCGAGCGTCATAATTGGACCTCCCGTCATTCGCACCCCATCCCTGTCAGGCATAAATCCCTGTCCATTTTTGACCAATTACCGCCCGGAAACGGTGGTGGGGGTGAACCACCCCCAACATCTCGCTCCGAGTTCATGTTACCCTCATTCGGGTTGAAGAAATCGTTAGTGCACCACGTTTCGTGTCCGTTCTCTCATCATCAGTCACGTGCTTGCCGGTAAGTTTGTTTTTTTTATGTAATACCTGTCCCAAAAATTTAGCATTTGAATAAATGAAGAATGAAACGGAAAAAAATGATAATGGCAATTGAAAATCGGTGATAATAAGTTTCCTTTTCCTGTCAGTATGGTCAAACAGGGCTTTTATATAGGCAAGGATACGGATATCCTGTCTATGGACGTCCTTTACATGTGTGCGTTTATTACAAATGTATGGAAATAATGGCCGGCAATGGTCGGTGTGTGGTGGAACGGTTCGGACGTTTGGTGTGATTTTAACTCGTTCATTTTTGGTGTTTGTTGTGGTAGGTGATAGAGGAAAGACGACACCCTCTTTGCTCGAAATATCGATCCGATAATGGCTTTAGCACTCGAGCTATTTCAAGTCAAGCCGACGAACATGTGACGACCAGTGAAGTAAAAATATAGAGCGCTTTTGGCGCCCTTTTGGCAAAATTTTTATTTGGTTTTATTATGTAGTTTAATAAATAAACGGTAAATTAATAGAAAAATAATTTTTAATAAATCGAAATAAACAATAGTAAAATTTGTAAATTCCAAATTTTTTTTTGCTTTTTTGACTTCAAATTTATTATTATTATTATTATTATTTCCGATCAAATTTGAATCTATACACCTCAAAGTAGATGTGTAAATATTTGCAGCAAAAAAGGGGCTCATAAATATTTTAATAAAATTTTAATTAAATTATTATTATTTTTTAATTAATTTCTTTGAAGTCAGGTACGACCTTTAAATAAAAAATATAGAGAAAAAAAGCTATTTTTTACTAACCAAAAATTATAATTTTCAAATATTTGGACGACACATGGAAATAAAAAAGTTGGACGAGGCGGAGCCGAGGCCTAGTTGTTACTTTATTTCCTCCTAACAAATAATAATTAATTTTTAAACGTTTAAATAATACATATTTTCTAATAAAAACACGATTTAAAAAATTTTTAGAAAATTATTTTAATACAAAGTGTTCAAAAATGATTGTTCATCAAGTTGACTATGGAATTCAAATCCATTGTGCCGCTTCGTCATATCCTTTCTTTTTACTCACTTTCTGCATTTTTCGACAAGTGTAAGGTTTGTCTTGATTTGTGTTTTATATTTCCGTGATTTTTGCTGTTGTGTGTTCTTTTATCTTTGGATTCGAATTCGTTTTGTATTATTTTAACCGATTTGTCAGTCATTTCCAATTTAAATTAAGCGGCACATTACGTTCAAATTTCATAGGTGACTTGATGAACAACCATTTTTGAACACATTGTACAACTAATAAAATATTTTTAGATCAAAGGAGAGAGTAATTTTTTTATTTTTAAGTAAATCATAAGGAACTAATTTCCCATAAATATCCTAATAAAGGAATAAAAAAAATTATAATTACATACAGTTCAAATAGCTGAAGTTAATTATTTAGCACATTTATTTTTGAATAGGAAAAGACCCTTTTTTCATTGTCCTGAAGGTTAATATTTTGTCAAAATTATACAGAGTGATTATTCCAAAGATTAAGCATTATGATTAAATTAATTTTTATTTTTTATTTTTTTCGAAAAACCAACTTTTTACACTGTTTACCGCACATTTTACAGAAAATTTCTAGTAACATCAAAACCTTACAACTTTTAGTTAAATTATTATTTTAAAAAACGAGTGCAGGTCAAATATGAAAATAAAACAAAAAAAATATATTTTGTATTTTTAGGGTAACTTTAATTTCACAAAAAATATTAAAAAAATATAAAGACTAATCTACTCTTAAGTGTAATAATTTAATATATGGTTTAAATATTTGCATTTCCTAGCGAGATATATTGTATAATTTTTTGTAACAAAAATTTTTCGTACATTTTTTGTCTCCTTTTCAAGACTAGTAATTCCACAAAAAAAAACGTTTAGAAAAGTAAAAAATATAGACCAATCTAATCGCAGGTTTAATAATTTAATCTGTTAAAATTAAAATTAAAAAAAGATCAAAATATTTGCACTTCCTCGCAAAATATCCCGTGTAATTGTCTTCGAGCTGATATAAATAAATACCGAAAAAATATCTTCTCTAACAAATAATACTTTTAGGTAATACTTTTTTTTTGTATGCATATCTTAAAGAGTAAAAACTCATTAAAAAAATAATTAATAATTACTTATAATAAATTGAATTATTAGTAATTATTTGAAACTTGTTTTGTTTTAAACATTTTATTATTAATATTTTATTAAGAAGAAAACTGACATAAACAAAAACTATATGTTAATTAAAACAGTGACATTATTTTTAAACTGACGACCTTTACACGCCAAAAAATCCCGTTATGATACGAAAACTTTTAACTTTATTTCCTTGCACATAAGAATTTTTTAAAAGGAAACGTCAAAAAAATTTAAAAAATTAAACAAAAAATAAAAATGACACAAGAGGCCAGGTATGCGCTTTACAAACCACCCTATTAGGACCCGGAAGCTGTTAATTATCGTCCATTTATCGGCCTCTACACTTTTCTAACGTCAATGGTGATGAATTCGTCCGGGTCTTTCTTAGGGTAGTTTTAGACACAGGAAGGGGTGTTTCCTCATCAATGCCATTTCCGCCACACTCTCCAACATCCGACAAATCAAAATAAACACAAACAAAAACCATTTTCAGATCCACTACGATTCAAAATAGGGCATTACATGAAGATGGCTTTGCAAACCGCCGACGCCGCCCCCGTTAGATACGGACCCACACAACGGTGGCAGAGACTCTCGTTCGACGACGAGGACAATTTACCAAAAGGTATTAATTTCAAAATCACAAAAAATTGCATTAATTAAGGATTAATTTTTTTTTACTCCCAGATCCCAGACAGTGGACGCGGGAGCATGTGGCCCAATGGATCAGTCTAGTGACCCAACAGCACGGTTTACCTGAAGTACCCTCGTCCAGATTCCTAATGAACGGAAAAGCTTTATGTCTTATGTCACTAGGGATGTTTTTAAGTAGGGTACCGTTAGGAGGGAAGCTTTTATACAAAGATTTTCAATTAAGGCTTTGTGCGGCACTTTACGGCGTCAATCATTAATTATTTCTAGGTTTTTTTTGATAACATAGGGTTACGTAGCACTTGGCAGCAACTATTATACTTCCTGTAATTAGAATTTTTTTCAAGTATTGTGAAATGCCTGCCGCAAGGATTTTTCCTAGTCATGTAAATAAAATAATTTAGTATCAGACAGTGTTTTATTTCTGCGACACCCTGTATATTTGGTTCCTTGCTGATTCAAATATTATCAAATCGGCTGTTAAATTGTTATCAAACTAAACAAAAATATTTTAATTAAAGTCTTCTGCCTGCTTGATTTGTGTTTTGTGCAGGTTTTTCATCAAATTTACGTCTATAAACTGTAAAATATTAAAATAAGTACGACCGTAAACACCCTGTATATTATTAAATTTTCCATAATAACTGGCTTTGTTTTGAGTATCGTTCAGAACAACGAAGTTACGAATATGCAATTATTATTTGAGTTTCAGCGCGCCACCCTGTATATTTTAGGTGACGAAGTCGTAACGAAAATCAGTAATGAATCAGACAAATAATATTTTTTGTTGGTGACGTTTTATTCTTACACAATTATTGTTGCGCCCTTTAATTTCACTCAGTTTGTCATTTGCTTTTATCGCGCGCGGACCTGTCAAAATAAAATCGAAATTTTGCGGTTTAAAATTTTTAAATTCGTCGGTTAGTGCGTTTGTGTGTGCTGTTCAAGAGAGAAAACGAGACAATCCGGATTAAAGGGTTAGTCTGCAATATGTTTCTTATAAATAAATTAAATTAAGATTCGGTTTATAGAAGCGTCATTAATTTAATCCACAATTAAATGCTTGATTAACTGATCACGTGAGCAAATTAAACAAATTTGATTGGTCCATTCGCGTTGTTAACTTTAGCAGCACGTTAAGTTTTAATAAGCTTTATACAAAGTGTGTTAAAATGATTTTCATCTAGTCGCCTATGAATTTCTCATGGAAAATAAAAAATGCCGCGTTATAGTAGAACTAGTGACAGGCACTGAGACATCAAATATTTACATTCTCCAGTGTGTAAATTAGTTCGATATTTTTTTAGTTGCCTTTAACGAAATTTTTAAATGTAATTAACAAACTGACATTTTGTGAATTTCACAAATGACACTTTTGACATTTATTGACAGCAGCTTTATTTAAATAGAGTGGAACATTTTTCTTACATGCAAAACAAACCCAAATTAATTAGATGTAAATCATTTTAACACACATTGTATATTATAACCGGCTTTAAATATGCAATATTTTGAACTAATTTAATGGCACACAAACTTAATTGAATTGTTTTTTTATTTCAGTAGGTCCTTTTAAGACGATCATGCGATTGGAAAAATGCCATAAAGGTAAGTGCATTTTTTATTTATTTTATAAAGGTAGGTGAATTTAATTTTGTTTCTCTTGAACTCTACAACTACAGTGAAAGCTCCGAATAGCGGACACCTCTTCACAACGGACAATAAAAAATTCCCTATCGGTGTCATTTGAGAGCTTTTTCAAATTTTTATCGTCATTTATTTTCAAAATACAAGGCTAGCTTGATTTTTATAAATGGCACGAAGGGTCAAATTTAATCATTTTTAAAAGAGAATTTTTTCTGAATTCAGTGATTTAACATAATATTCACCTTTACTTTCATTAAAAGGTAAAAAAAATAAAAATTCAAAAATTTTCTGGAATAGTTAAACTAAGTTAGCTTTGAAAATATTGTTATTAGCGATACGTCACTTGTATATTAGCCAAAAATTAAACTTGAGTGCAATAATAGTACATTTAAGTAAAACTGAGCGAAAAAAATTCTCATGGGAGACATCTTTTGCAGCATAAAAATCAAGTATTCCGTGTTTGAAATTTCTTAATTATAACGTGTTCTTTTTTAGTTAAAAGTGTTATTTTAACAATTATTTTTAACCTGTACTTATTTTTTGGTTAATGAGCTAACGTTAGATAAAAACAACATTTCCAAGACTAACAAAATTTTACATTTTTCAAAATTTTCGATTTTTTTTAAGTTTCGATTAAATTAAGGTATGAATGTGATATACCATAGAACTCAGAAAAAAATGCTCTTCTCAAAAATAGTAAATTTGACCTTTGTTGCTATTTAAAAAAAATCAAGTTAGCCTTGTATCCGAAGAACAAATGGAGATAGAAATTTAATAAACAATTGAAACGATAGAATTTATATACTCTTAAGCATAAACCAAATTTCAATATATCGTGATAAATATTTAACTGTATCCATACTTTTGAGCGACTCTGTATTCAAACACTAATATTTCCCTACAAGGTAGAATTTAAAAATTGCCAACCCTGCCGCTTTTTTGCCACACAAAGTAGCTAAATCAAGTGTGACTTTATTTTTAAAATAATAACAGGACCAGGTGTTTTAAAAAACTGTAACTTAAGCTCATTAAGTTTTATTTAACAAAAATACACTCAGAAAGTTTCAACAACTTATTTCTCACATAAAATTATTTGAAAATCGTCAATTCAGTCGCAATTAATTGTACAAATTCCACAAGGAAATAACGCCATCGGCGCCACTGGCTGCCATAATATTAGCATCCCAAAACCTGACCGGCTTTACTGAAAACTGCACATCGGTCACAGCCCCCTTATGCTCGTTCAAAACGACCAAAAGCCTGAGACTCTTCCAGGAGAAGAGCCTCAAACTCCCGTCCCAATTCCCCGCCACAAAAATCTTCCTATCATCCCGCAACTTAACAATATTGCACCCTTCATTCGTGATGGAAATTTCGCATTTGAGCGTAATATTAAAACTCTTATCAATTGTAAAAATCTGGAGCGTGTTCGAGGCGTTCCCGCAAATACCGCGCCCCGTCACCGGGTCAAAAGTAAGCGACGTGATACATTCGCGCAGTTTTAAGTGGCCGCAAGGCTGCGCTGTGGTGTAGTCCCACAGGACGATGTCCCCCGTCTCAAACCCCCCCAGAATGTAGGTTTTCCCCCCGAGCTCCACCTTCTGGAGGCACATGACGTTGCCCAGCTGGTGCTTGTGGGGCACCAGACGGGCGGTTTTCGACATGGTTTTAATGCTGATTATGTCGAGCGTGCTGTCCTCTTGGGGCACGATGAGGTTGTCGTTGAGGAGGATACTGCGGCAGTAGCCCCCGCGACAAGTGTAGCTTGTGGAGAGTTGGTAGGAGGAGTTGGTAATGGTCCAGAATTTGACCATGCCGACTTTTTCCTGTGTGATTATGTCGTGTGATATGGAGTGGACGGCCTGGATTGACTCGCCCATTGATTGTTTGTGTTGGAGGCGATTAGTCTGAAGGAAACCGCAGTTTTTTCTAACCCCACTTTTACTAAAATAATACTACGAGAAATTACATACCTCCAAGTCCCAAAAGTACACGAAGCCGCTCTCAGTCGCCGCCAGCAGTCTCGAGGCGTAGTCTTCGGTAGTTGTGGGGAAGCAAAGACTGTGAATGTGCCCCATGTCGCTTTTTAGACAAAAGACAGGGTCGGGGGGCAAAACCGCCATCGTTGTGTATATCAATCGACGAAAATCACTTAATTTACATATTCACTATCTTTAAACGATTAGTCCAACGTTTAATTATTGTTTTACGCAAAAACATTTTTTTTTACATAACCTCACTGCCACTAGACGCGTACAACTGGTTGCCTATACAACGTCCCGTTAGACGGAATTTATCACCAAAACGTGAAAAAAATAGGGCTTATAAGTTATAAACGAGGACCGTAGTTACGATTTTTCCAGTTTTGCGTCATTTTATTGCAAAATACATTGCAAAACTCACGACTGTGTGGGGAATTTTCGTTTTAAGACGATTCGTTTGGCGGCATTGGTGACGCTTGAACAAATGAAAATCAAATTTTAATGTAATTTTTGCCACAATTTTGTTGAGTTTTTCAACGAAAATTGTGCCCCAAAGTGGGGAATTTGTGCGTGTTTGATGTGCAAGACCTTAGGGGCTTTATGGACTTCCTTCGGACTCCAGAGGTAAGTCCTAAAATGTCTCATAAGCGGCGCTTTGGTTTCGGTGTTTTTGGCTTCGTTTTTACACGCCCGGCTATTTTTTGCTCGTCTGTTTGTTATAATTTATCAATTGGTGCCGATTTTATCAATTCCGGAGGTCCGGTTATTGTTAATTTTGGAAATTGGCAAATGTTGCTGTCTCTTTCGCTCTCGAACGAATTGCCTAAAGTGCAAGTGAGACGGAGAGATGCCTGCTTTTTCTTCAATACAGGGTGTTTCACTTAATTTGGATGTGCAAACAACGTTACTATTTTGTGTTTGTCCTCTCGAACAATTAACAATTTGGACAAACAGGGGCTCATTTTTTTAATACAGAGTCGCTAAAAGATTGCTGTCTAGTGACATTATTTTCCAAGCCAGCTTAGTTTTACTTTTGCAAAAATATAGAATTATTTTTTTTTAATTTTATTTTTTTTTACTTTTTAATGAAAACAAAGGTGAGAAAAAAATTATTTTTTTTAATTATTAAATTTGACCTTTCGCGATATTTAAAAAAAAATAATTTAAATTAAAAGAATTCCTTATGTAAACATAAAGACTTAAAAATAGACTTTCGCTAGAACTCGTTTATTTCATAGTCGAAAATAACAGTCGATTTTGTCCTCAAAATACGTGGTTTCTTCCCGAAATCGCGAAATATCCGCCTCCTTGATCTCGTCCACATCCTCACATTTGCCGCCTTCGACGCAAATTGGTAATTTCCCGTTAAGCGACCGCGGGAATTCGCACGAACTCAAATGTTTGTACTTCCTCAAGTTGGTTTCAATTTTAAACAAACAGTCACAATTCCACGGATTACCATAAAGCCCCAAATCAGTTTTTTTCTCCCAGTTGTTAAACTCCAAATTGGTCAGTCTATTAAAAGTCAAAATCACCAACGGAGGAGAATCAGAACTGAACACTTCGGTGGCCACATTTCGTATGAAATTCGAGCTAAAATCCACGAATTCTAAAGTTTCGTGTTTGTCAAACCGATAGTAAACTTTCTGAATTTGGTTGTGGGCAAAATGTAGGTATTGGATGCGTGTTAAGGGGGCGATGTCCGGCACCGTTTTCAGTAAGTTGTGTTCGATGAAGAGTTCTTTCAAGTTGTGGAGGTTTTGGAAAAGATTGCTTTCTAAATCCTCCAGATTGTTGTGATTCAGCTCGAGTTGTTCCAAATTGTCTGGGAAGGCTCTAGCTTCAATAAAACTCAAGTTATTGTGGTTTAACAAAAGCCACTTTATCCTAGTTTCCAAAAAAGCGGTAGTGATGGATTCGAGTTTGTTGCGTGACAAATTCACTATCTCCAGACTTGTACCTTTGAAAATTGCGCGTCCCAAATGGTGAATTTCGTTGTTTTCTAAATAGACTTCGCGGAGATTTTCTAATTTTGCGAAACTGTGGTCCCGAATTGTTGCAATTTTGTTGTTGAAGAAGTTCAAGTGTTGTAGCAAGTTGTTGCTAAATCCGAATGCATTTGAAGTTATCAACTTGATTTGATTGAGAATTGTCAAAGATTTTGTTCGAGATAGGGCAATAATGTGTTTGTAAGTCAGAATGTGGTTTGGAACTTCGGATTTGTAATGATTTGAGCCAATCAGGACATGTCTCCAACTTACAGCACCGTCAGTTTGTAGTTCTTCAATGTCGATTAAATCGTCACATATTATAACATACGACTCTTCACAGAAAGCCAGTATTAGTTTCAATGTTAAAGAAGTAGTTACAACGATCAATAAAAACTTATACATGGTGACTAGTACCTACTTATTAAATAAATCAACTGTTTACTTATAAAATTATAAAGGTCAAAATGTTACAAAGATAATTTCGCTTATGTGATAAAAACAATTTACACGTTTGCTTTTACATATTATATCAATTTTTCACAGGAATTAAAAATTTAAAATTTTTTGCCTAAATTTAGGGTAGCCATTTGTCATAGTGGAAAATTTTATTCAATAAAAAAATTTATAACTCGAAAACTAAAAGTCGTAGAGCAACGCGGTTTGTTCCATTGAATTCAGCGGCTTTTTTTCTGTATTATACCAACTTTTCACGAGATTTAAAATTTTTAATTTTTTTGCTCAAATTTTCTGAGTAAAATACACTACCTTCAAAGAGGTGAAAAAAAATTTTTTTTAACTCACTCCAGCAAATTTTTATGGACTTCTTTATGTCTTAACAACCCACAAAAGTTGTTAAAAGTCCACAAAAAGTCCATATGTTCGATTTTTTGATGTTTGATTTTTCAATTTTTGTCGCAAATTTTGTCGATTTTGGGTACCCGGAACTTTTGTCGAGCAATAGCTCCGGAACTATCATAGACAACCCCATGAAGTGTACTATCGTTGGAAAGCTCTTTAAATTATCTATTTTTTTCAAAAAAAATTATTGTTCTCCGACTAATAGTTTTCGAGCAAATTGGAGACAAATGCAAAATTTGGTAAAATTTTAAAAAATTTATAACTAAAAAACTATTGGGAATTTGGCAATAGTTTAGCCATAAATGAGAAAATTAAAAAAATTAAAAAAAAGTTAACAACCCCCCCCCCCCTTAAAATGCTAAAAGATTGTGACAGAGAAGACAATTTTCACATTTTTAAAATAGCAAAAAATAAATTGGACAAAGAAAGATTACTTTTTATTTCCTTCTTGCGACTGAAGTACGTATGACAATAGCGCTTGTTTTTTGCATATTTTTCAATCTCCAATTCAGCTGTAAATGTGTAGTTAAAAAATTACACCTTAAACTTTGACACTGATTATTTCAAAAATAACACATCACAATTTTCCTTAACACAAAGGCAGTTTAACGAAGTTGTAAGTCAAAGCGGTTTCTTTAGATGAATTCTTCGATTAATTTTACGCATTATGCTATTTTTTACTTTAAATTTTTTTCCAAAAATTATTCATGATTTAAGAAGCTGACCGAGAATTTTTACGGTTTTTGAGCCCCTTTTAAAGAAAAGTTGTTCTAATACGTTTTAATTGCTCAAAACCTCAAATAATTTAAAGAGTTTTAACCATTTTAAACGTTTGAGTTGGTACCTAACCCGGCGCATCCACCAAAATTGTAACGACAAATTTTTTTTACTGACGAAAGGCAAAAGAAACGCACCCAAAAAATAAATTTGTTTATTAAACAAACCAACGAGTAATAGTTACAGGCGATTACTGTACATTTATACTTATAGGAAGAGCACCACTTTAACATACGTGATAGACATACAAAGACCTTGACCTGTCTCCTAAACCCGTTCTTCTAAATTATCACAATATTTAATTACACCACAAGAGCGGTTCGATTAACATTCGTAAAACTCCATTTCTGGAAAATACTATCGGCACAATTTTCCACAAGGACTCCTTTTCCATTTTCCACTCCAGCACTACTTAGGCATTTCCCAGACGTGGGATTATAGATTGTTCCATTTTTATAAAACATCCAAAATTGTTCCCTTTTATGACCATGACATTCCGTCAATTGTACCTCTCGCACGCCAAACGTTTCGGCACAGAAATTCTCCTTCCTCAGCTCACCTTTAAAACTCAGGGAGAAATACTGCGACATTGCCAAATATGGGTGGCACTGGTACAGTCCCAAAGGCCCGATTTTATCCTCCCCTAGCTGGAGGTCATCCAGACACATCCCATAATCATTCTGGACCTGCCCATGGGCGTAGACATTCTCATCCGGGATGAATTTTTCGGGATAGACATTTTCCAAATACCATTTGAAGCTCTTACATCTTAATTTTTGCCTCAATTGCTTACGATGTGTCAAATCCCCAACCACTGGATTATTCTCCAAAGCTGGTTGGTACATGAAAAAAAACCTCTTGTAATCATCCATCCACACATGGGCAAGTCGCGCCGTATTAATCCCATGGGTGTCCTTGTTATCCGGGAAGGAATACGGGTGAAAATCCCGGAAAATGTGCCCAACCCTGGAACAAGGCACCGTTTCCAGACGTCCCCCACACTGCCATATCCGGAAACTCATTTCCAAATTCTCCCCACCCCAGCCATCCATCTGTTCATCGTAAGACCCAATTTCCCAGAAAAACTTCCGGTCTATGGCAAACAAACCCCCGGCCATTGTTGGTGACTTGACCGGAGTCAGTTTATGTTTGTCTTCTTCGTTCTGGATGTCAATCCAGGTGAAATGACCGGACCACGAAAACCCGCCCACTTGGTACGACGTGTCGCCATTGGTTGAATAAGCCAAGGTGTTGGCTTCAATCACGTCGATGATTGGTACAAGGACGGCGGTTGGTTCTTGTTCAATGCGGGAAAGGAGGGGTTCCATCCAATCAGTGGTCGCCTCACAGTGGGCGTCCAGGAAAATGAGGACGTCCCCTGTGGCAATGCGCGCCCCTTGGAGGCGGGCACGAATCAAACCCATGCGAGTTTTGAGGTGGATGAGGCGGAGTTTGGTCGAGGAGAGGCGGGTCTCGATGTAATAATCCAGAAGGCCTTTGAGGCTTTCTGGAAAAAATAATTATTTGAAAATATTTCTGATTTTTTATTATTTTGGCAAAGTGTGACACGTTTAAGATTATTTGCAAAAAAGTTGACAGTCACCGTTCTTGGTCACCATAAAGGTAAACTGATGATTTTCTCCTCTAGATTTTGTCAATTCATTTTGGAATATAAACTACTCGAAAAAAAATTACATATGGTATTATTTTTCCAGCTTCTGTAGATTTTTCCTCAAAATTTATAATATCTCTAACTTTTTTTGATCAGTTTATATCGTTTGTTCCACTTTATTTTTTAAATAAAAAAGTTACAAGGTAAGTTATAAATACTTTCTAAAATGGTTACTGTTTTTAGATAATTTTTGACAATTTTGAGCAATAAATCGTCTAAAATCAACTTATTTTAACAAAATTGGTTATTGAATCATCTTTTTCAAACACCCTAAAGCCATTTTGTTTTTTCCAAAATGAGTTCTGTCCTTTTTAAGTAAGGAAATGTCCAAAATTAAGTGTTTTTCATGTGAATTCTAAATTTTAAAGTGGTTAAAGTATAAAGCGATTTCAGCTTTTATATCGCGAGTTTTTCCGTTTTTAATTAAAAAAAAAATAATGTTTTCAATTAAATTGGTACTCAAATAGTGTTTTTTGCGTCAGAATCATGCGATTTTCTGTTTTTGATGGCAAATTTTGACATTTTTGGGCAAGTAATCGTCTAAAATCAACTGATTTCAACAAAACCGATTACTGAATCGTCTTTTTTAGACAGTCTAAGATCGTTTTATTTTTTTACCACAGCGATTTTGACGTTTTTATGCAAGAAAACGGCCAAAATCAAGCGTTTTCATACCAAAATTGTTGCCTAAATAGTCGTTTTTAGCGTTAGAATAAATCATCCAAAGTCAACTGATTTCAACAAAAGTGGTTTAAGTATAAAGCGATTTCAGCTTTTATACAGCAAGTTTTTCCATTTTTAAACAAACATTCATCAAAAAATTAGTGTTTTTAATTAAATTTGTAATTAAATAGTGGATTTTTGCGTCAGAATAAAGCGATTTTAAGTTTTTGATGACGAGTTTTGAAATTTTTTGGAAGAAATCGTCTAAAATCAACTGATTTCAACAAAACTGGTAATTGAATCGTCTTTTTCAGACAGTCTGAGGCCATTTTTATTTTTTCGACAGCAAGTTTTGTGGTTTTTATGCGAGAAAACGGCCAAAATCAAGCGTTTTCACACCAAAATTGTTGCCTAAATATTTACTTCAGCTAGTTTTACCTTTTTTTGAACAAGAAATCGCCTAAAATAAGTTTATTTCAGCAAAATTGATTATTGAATCAATTGTTTCAGGCAAACTAAAGCATTTTTAGTTTTATTTTCTGCAAGTTTTGTCGTTTTTAAGCAAAGAAATCGTCGAAAGCCAAGTGTTTTTACCTAAATTGTTGCTCAAATAGTCGCGTAAATTCGACCTTTGCTAAGTGATTTCTGTAATATGCATTAATATGATTGGTTGACACTTTCTGAAGGATCTCGTCATTAACTTTATGACCAATAAGAATGCATTTATGGCACAGAATTTATTAGAATAGTAAAAACAATTGCATTAAAAAAATTGTTGCGTAAAATACTCATTCATTTCTAACTGTAAAAAATAATTAGCTGTTCTCACCTCGTGAATAAAACATTTTTCCCAAATTAAATTATAAAACAAGCGTCGTTTCCTTAATTATTATAGAAAAAAAATACCTTCAGTGCTTGCATCGTCCACTAGAATAATTTCCTCCAGTAACTCTTTGGGCGTTTGTAAAATCACGCTCCAGACGGTCCTCAAAATAACGCTCAAAAGCTCGTTATAAAATATCACAACAACAGAAGCTTTCAGTTTCGGGTTATACGTAAAAGTCTTGCATCTAAAAACCACGTTTTGTGAATTTTTTCCAAAAAATCGTAAATTTACTTAGGATTTCTTGGGTCCCTTAATTTCCTATCTAACGGCATCCTGTCACTCAGGACCGTATTAAGTGCGAATTTTTTCAAAGCCTTTTCTCCCTCTTTGGCATCCTGGCCCTCCAGAAACGCCGCCTCGCCGTTGTGCCCCAAATTGGGGATAATCTTCCTCTCATAATCCCTAATTTGTTTCTCGTAAAGTCTGGCCAACTTTGATACAGGTTTAGTCGGAAGTTTTTCGTTGAAATGTTGCAAAAAAAGTATTAAAATTGCGATAATAAACACCGCCGTAAAAACTTTCAAGTAGATGCGTTTAACTCGTGGGCATTTTACTAACATTATTTGGACACTCTCGAGCCAAGTTTCACTTATCTATCAACGCATATTCCCAATTAAGTGTGTGCTACTTATCTAGGAAAAAAATTGACTTGTTGGCACTTGACTAAATTCGGTTTTTGTCATTAATTAACACGAAATTACGCAGTCCGGTTAGTTGTAACTCACTGATTAACGAAAAACGCGCCTTTGGTGTGTTTTTATTCAAAAAATTCAAAAAAACTCGACTGAAAAAAAAACGAAATTTTGAGGTTATGTCACCGGTTGACGTTCCCATCACTGTTGCCAACCCAAAGTGCGATCCGGTCCAAAAACCTAATTAGTCGCTTTACAAACACTCCTCCCGTTTTTTTCCAATTAAAATCGGTCACGTCCGCTGAAATGTGACCCAACCCTAGCATAAAATCAAATCTATTCATAGAAATCAATTTTCCGTCATGATCAAGCATGTGTTGGCGGCGTCTGCGCGCTGCATTTGTTTTGTGTGTGTCATTTCTGTCATTTTTAATGGCGGAATGTTTGTAATTAAAATAATTGTGAAATGAATAATTTGTGTGTGATGGGAGCGTCGTTTCCGGTGAGTGGTGGCGTCGCGACGCTTGCGATACACAGGCTCGGACTCGCCCCGCTATAAAACTTTAATTGAAATTGGTTTCGTCGGTGATTTACGGGGCGGGTAGGGCGCCCTTTAACGTCTTAATTAAACTGTTTTGATTAAAATACCGGGTTTGTCTTCGGTAATAAAAAAACAGTTAATTTAATTCGAGACTTGGGGATAGCTTGATTAATGTTTGCTGCGATTTCTATAACAGATGAAAGTTAGATTAATTGAAATCATGAGGGGGCTCCGGTGTCGTGGTTTAATTAACAACGACACCTGCTGGTAAAGGAGAGGCTTGCACGATTTGGTCTAGTTGGCGTAGAGAAAAATGAACGTCAAGTGTTTTTTCACAGCCAACTTGAACATTCGGGGTTGGTAGTCGTGGAGAGACAAATGACAGGCCTGCCAACGGCGACTTGATATCATCTATTTCCTTATCAGTTGATGGTCACGTTTATCGCAACTTTCCTAAATTTGAATAAAAATGAGAAAGTAGTTCTTGGAATCGCGGCCCTTGAGAAAAAATGAATTGTTATGACTTTGTGTGCGACAAGAAATGCTCGAAATAAGCGTAGAAAGTTCACTGACTTATACAGAGTGATTCAAAAGTGGCGTACAAACTCTTTTTTAATATATTTCTTATTTTTTAATAGTTACGCACATCATTGATTTTTAGCAGGCATTTGTTTAATTTTGCAAGAGCTGTCGTTTGAAGCATCAAAAAATTAACTTAAAATTTCAACTTTGAAGACCTATATCTCGTGATAAAAGGCTCGAACAATTTTTTGTTATAGGAATTTTTAATTCAGTTTGATCTCCTTTAACAGTACCCGAGAGATTGTGCAGTACTTTTGAATCACCCTGTATTTTTTGGCAAAGTGACGTGAATTCAAAACGGGTGTGTTTTAAGTTGTGATAAATTTTTTATTACTTTTTTCGCGGTCTTTGAAACTTGTCAAACTTTTCAATCCTCCTCATAAATATCTCGACGATTCTTCCAAGTTTCATTGAAAATTCGTGCCGTATTTTCCTCCCCTTGTCTGATAAACGCATTTCTAAGATTAATGTGACAATTATTCGGGAATCGGCTGTACATTAATTTCGATGTAGAGTCACGTAATCGAGCTTCATACGTCGAAAAACGTGACACAAATTCGTAAATAATAGTCCGAGTTGACCGCTGCTGTCGAAGTTTTTTTTTTTTTCGTCACAAGCAAAATAATCTTTTAATTCTTTCATGAAGGGGAAGGGATGATATTTGACCTATTTATTTTTTCTCGCCATCAATAAAACTGGTAAGTGCTATTGGCAATAAGCATCGAACAGTTGGCAACGGTTTTTTTTTTATTGTAATGGGTAGCCACAATAGAAGTTCATTTTTATGCCGGAAATTGTGAATTTTTGATGATTGGAAATGGATGAGGCTGAAAAAGCGGTATTTATAATAAATAAAAAGAGGTAAGGCTTTTGGGAATTGGAGCGACAGTTTTGTGCAAGCCATTTGGTGTTTTTACGTATTTTTTTACAACGTAAATACATTCAGTTCCAGATTTAATTCAAAAAAATATTTTCGACGAAATTATATGTTTTTTGCGCCCAAAAAACGATTTTTTTTTAGATATATCACTCTAATAAACAGGCTAAATTTATGTCAATTTCTGTTTTTGAATGTGTGATTTTTGGCTAATTTTATCGAAATTTTTTGAACAAGTCAGTTCTTAGCTCAATAACGTGATAAAACTTTCGAAAAATGTAGGTAATTTTGGACCTTCATTGACAATTTTTCAGTTTATTTGAGCAAAAAAGCGAAAAAAGTTTGTTGTTTTGCTGAAAACTGTGCTTAATTACTTATTACATTTTGATTAAATAAGCAATTGTTGCGTATTTTTATTCTTACTTACAAAAGGAGCTAAATCTAGAGCACAGATTAAAATAATATGTCCTTTTCGACGTTCATTGGAAATTTTTCGCCTTATTCTAGGGAAATATTTCGTAAAATGAGAGAGTTTTTTAGGTCAAAATAATGTAATTTTCAAAATATAGTGAAAAAAGTGAGATTTTCGTTCATAAAGCGAGGTAAAAATTAGTGTAAACAGGCCGAAAAAGCCTGTTTAATTTTGATCTAATTTAATTATTTTTGACGAAATTTCGCAAAATAAACGACTTTTTAATTAAAAAACAAGATATAAATCCAACGAAAGCGACGTTAATTGTGTTATTTTCAACACTTTCTTTGTTTTTTTATTGTATTTTCACGAACTGATACAAAAGAAATGAGTTTTTCGAAAAAGGTGAGAAAAGGTAATTTGTTTTTTTCGATCTTTACGGGTGACTTTTCGGTTTTAACCCAAAATATGCTTTTGAAAAAGGCAAAAAAAAATATTTTAAACTTTTACTTTTACTGAAATTATTCTAAACGGACCCAAAAATAGTCAATTTTAACGAATTTCTTACTCAAAATCAAATAAATTTTTTAGACATTCGAATTTTTGACTCTCTTGTGATTTTTTAGAATTTATGCGTAATAAGTGCCTTTTTGGACCGAAAGATTTCGAAAAAGGTAGTAATTTTGGATTTAAATCAGTAATTTATCGTTGTTTTAACAAAAAATCGCGAAAAATATGAGTTTTTTTAAATGTACTTAAGCTTACAAAATAGGCAAAAATAATGATTTTGCAGAAATTATCTACGTGTTTTTTTGTCTTTCAAACTTTAAACAATTGACGCAAATGCAATTACATGTTTAAAAAAATTATCTCTTCTATTTTTAATATAAAGGTGGCTATAAGTGAATTGAAACGAGCGATCTTAATATATTTCACAGATGTAAGACATTTAAATTTAAAATTAAAACAGATGATTAAAACACTAATAGAAATTTGCGTAATTGTAGACACAATGGACGACTGTGAAAAATTCTGTTTGTTATGTAAATACCTGTTATCTTTAGCGCCCAATATTTATTGCAACTTATTCAGTTTATTTAAATTATTTCGTTATCTGTTATTTATTGTCGTGTCAAAAGAATTTCAACAAAAGCCACTCCACACAATCCTTCATTGTCAGATTTATGACGAGCAAAAATAAAAATTACGTCGTTCCTTGAAAATTTTTTCCGAGCTTTGGTAATAATCCAAAAATACATCGTTGACATTGGTTATATTTGGAGAACAAAGAAACGAAGAACTCTCTCCGAACAAGAGAACAAAAAAACAAGAACACAAATTTATCGACTCGTTCACATTGACTATGTAACAGTGCGTGACCCAGAATTTACATCATAAACGCAAAAGACGAAAATTGCCAATTTGATAATCGAAAACCAACCCAGTTTTTAAAAATTTTCCGGTTCTCACGAGTACTAGATCGATTTTTGCAGCACACCCACAGATCTCGCTCGCCGTTAACCCGAAGGGGGCACACATCGCTCTCACGCTTCACACAGCGCACCATAAAAATGCAAAATAGAATGCAATCGGCATATGTGTGCATGTAATTAGCGTAAAAGAGAGAGAGAAAGGCGGCTTGAAACGAAATGTCAATTAGGGGCGGTAGTGGCGGCGGCAGTCCGTCGTAAAAAATATGACATATTCGAGACTATAAAGTGTAATGGGGGCGGCATTTCACATGCCAGTAAGTGGCCAGTCGACCGAAGACGTCGACATTTTCGCGCCGAAAAGGTCGCGACGTCATTTGAATGTTGCGAAGTAATGAGGGGTCACGCGGATTTTGTTGGTTTTCGGGTGGAAGTGAGGAAGTTGAACGAGAGTAGTTGGTCAACGATGGGGCGCTCTCGCACCGGGATTCTATTAGCTAATGGGTATTCCCAATGGGGTGCTTCGCACGCAAACGTTACGTATTATATGGTTTTTTCGGACCGAAAGGGCCGCAGACACGATAACGATATGATAAGGACGAGGATTTTACTCTTAGATAAGGTTAACGTTCGATGCGATTTGGAAATTTTTCAAATAACTGCATTTGCATGCGTCAATTGCGCTTAAATTGACGATAAGGTCACCTATTATGAAGGCATTTCCGGCATTTTCCTGTTCTAAAGGTTACGTTCCTGTTTATAATCCCAAATATGAACTTTTGCCACCAGAAAACCCGACTTAACTTCTCTTTTGCTAAAAAGCTATATCAGTGTTAATATGGAATTTTCTTCATTTTTCTGTTTTGGAGGTTACGCTTCTGCTTACAATCCCGCTCATTAACTTTTCCCACCAAAAAACCCGACTTAACTTCTGTTTTGCTAAAAAGCTATATCTGTGTTGATAAGGAATTTTCTCCATTTTTCTATTCTAGAGGTTGCGCTCCTGTTTATAATCGTGAATTTTAACTGTCTTCACCAAAAAACCGGACTTAACTTCTCTTTTGCTGAAAAGGATATTTCAGTGTTGAGGAATTTTTGAAGGAATTTCTGGGTTTTCAGTATTCTAAAGGTTATGCTCCTGCTTATAATCTCGAATATTTACTTTTCTCACCAAAAAACCCGACTTAGCTTCTTTTTTTCTAGAAAGCTATATCAGTGTTGATAAGGAATTTTTTTCATTTTCCTATTCTAGAGGTTGCGCTCTTGTTTATAATCCTGAATGTTAACTGTCTTCGCCAGAAAACCGGACTTAACTTCTCTTTTGCTGCAAAGGACATTGTAGTGTTGATAAGGTCAATTATTTTGGGGAGTTTTCGTTTTTTTTTTCTATTCTAAAGGTTACGCTCCTGTTTATAAGCCCGAATATTAACCGTCCCTACCGGCAAACTCGACTTAACTTCTCGTTTGCAAAAAAAGCTATATCAGTTTTTGTCGGGTAGTTTTTTGGGCGAAACTTTTCCAGTTCGTGTCAGGTGCGTTGTGAAATTCCGCTGCCGCCGTTCGGTGGCGGCGGCGATGGTGGCGTCTTGCTTGGCCCACTTCGTCGCTTACAAACCGGCGCCAGATCCGTCTGGATGTGGCGTCAGTCTCCGTCCCGACGCCATTAATTCAGCAAACAGTGCCTAATGATTGAATCAACAGTGTGTCGGGAGAGGAGAATTGTTCTCGGTATGCGCGCCACATGTTGGGCGCCAATCGTAAAATTATAGCAAAGGGCAGTAAAACGATGCACGAATTATCGTCAAGGGAGCGGCTGTATAAAATATTGCCTGTGATTTGGATAATAAGCTCCAAGATGGAGTACGGATGGGATTATTTGTCCCAACGAGGCGAAAAAACGAAACTAGTCACTTGTTATTGACGTGGGATAAATGAGATTTTACATAGATGTAGGGGACTAACAGGGAAATAAAACTGGGATGGCTGTTTGTCGGTATTGTTTTTTGATGGAGCGATTAGTAATTTGGCTTTTTGGCGTCGCGGGCCAGCCTGTATACGGGGGTTTCTTTTCTCTTCAACCCCCATATTGATCGCCTGTTGCATTTCGCAAAGGGCGCATGCTCTTGCCTTCAAAGCATGTCCTACTCTCACCGATTTGTTCCTGCAATGCCAACTAGGCCACGGCTCTCAGCTGACTTCGTTCCGACACTTCTTCGACGATGGATCATCTTCCAGGTGAGTTTGATGCATGTGTTTTGCTTTCGATGCACTTTCCGACAATCGAGTGTTCTAAATGAGCGAAAAACTCGTCTCGATTCGTATCAAGGATCACTCTATGTATATATTCCTACACCAAGTGAAAATTTCTTTTGACTAAAGAGAAAGGTCATCATCTATGTTGAGTCTTACATCTTTTTCAAGTGGCCAATCGATATAATCCTTCAGTCCGCATTAAATTGATGCCACGTGACTAAATCGAGCATTCGGCCTCAGTCGAACGTAATAAAGACGAGAATTTCAGATCTGAATGTTGCGGCAGAGCTTATCGCTAGAGATCGTATCGCAAAGAGTGTTATACAGGGTGGCGGATTTTTTCCCACTTCCGGGAATCGAAACGAAACGAACGGGGTAAATTAGATGGAAAACTTGCGGGGTTGACGAACTTCACAAGTGGTTTAGTTCAGGAAAACTTTTTTTCTCCTCAACTGTCTTTTAAAGCCCAATAGTCCAAGTCTGGAGAGGCGTTTTTGTCTTTTGTCAATCCTCGATTGCCCTTTTTATTCCTACCCTAAACCGGTTCTTGAGAGTTCCAACTTAAGGATTTTTATTCAAACTTTTGATGCGATGATACGAGCGAAGCGAGTGATGTAACCGTGCGAATGAGTAATGGCCATTACGTACATTACGTGTGATGTTTTGTCATCATTAAGACTTTAGGATGACGTCTAAATATTTTATATGACAGATGAGTGATTTATTTGTCGTCGGTGGAGTGAATAATTGATTCTTATTGTCGAATAGACGAATAGAGAGTTAAAACCAAATGAACAAACGTTGTATGTTTTTTATTTAGAACCATCTCGTATCTGTGAATTTTCGCCGGGCTCTCAAGTCGGCCCCTAAATAAGTCCCATTATTCAAAATTATAATTAAAAGATTAAGTTACGCTTTTCTCGAGCCGGATTCGTATTCGTCGAGTTTTCATTGTTAGTTGCGGCCTCATTATTTTTAATATGCGAGGATTATGTAGCAATAAATGGTTTATTTTTTAAAACGTGCATTGATACAGCGACAACCAAAACAGTAGTTAAATCGTGCGCTTCATGGTCGTGACGGTTTCAAAAGACGACTCGCTGGTGCCGGTAATCGTGTAAATCCAGCCGAATCGAAGACCGGTAACAGCTTCTCTTTGCTTCCTCTTAGTTGGTCTTTTTTCAACGGCTCGGTCGGAAAATACGTCGCTCCGTAAAAATCTAATCCCTGCTGAAGCAGTTGGTTGTACTCGTCCAGGGAGGCTACGGTCACCCGGATCGGGTTCGGGGTACCTGGGGCTTGGTCCAGCTTCGGGGACACTCGCGTCACTTCGACCTAAAAACGGCGTTAAAAATTTTTTTGCGCGAATTTTTCACACCTACCACTGAGGAGTATCGGTATAGACTGGCGCGGATGTCGTCTTCGGGCAGGTCGATGGGCACCTCGTGCACCAGCATCGAGAAGGTTTTCTGGGGTCGGCACGGAATGTTGACTTTTCGGTACAAGCGTCCTCCGGTCACTCGGTGGAAGCCTTTGCGGAAAACTTGCTGGAAATCCTCAGGATCGGAGAATTTGAAGAGGATTCCCGTTGCGGTCTTGGTCAGACTAAAGCTTCCTCTGAAGTTGAGTTTATCGCAAATGTTGGCCGCCTTGTCCAGGCTTAAGTCGTGCGATGGTGTTAACAGGAAGGCCCCCTTGGTTAGGAACCTTGCCTGGTCGCTCAGTTCACTGTTATCGTCGTCGTTCTCGCCCATCGCGTCAGGGAAGAACAAAGACATGTTGCACTGGTGCCAACATAGTTTTTTTGGGCTGGTTCTTCCAGCGTTGGGTTTTATACACCATGACTCGTCCTACGCTAATTTCTAATAATTTGCCAATGGCGTAATTCGCCCATTAAATGGTCTAATATGGTTCTTTTGTTTTGGCGGATAATTGGACGCGGTTTTTCTCCTCTTCTGGCATTGGTTCAATTGGATAAATTGTTCGATTTAATTGTTTAATTAGGCGCGACGGTTAAATTAAGGGTGGAGCGATGGCGTCATCGAGGGGGTGAGCCAAGGAGGCAAAGTTTTAAATTGATTTTCAGCGAAATAAGTAATACACAGCGCAAACAATTGGCGGTTTTAATCCATATTGACATGATTGAGCGCATTTCAAGTAACTTGATAGCATAAAACCGTCCAGGTCGAATATTCCTAATCTATTTCCCAAAAAGAAGCAGCCTAATCCGTTTCGACAGTGGCGTCGGTGCCCCGCCTCTAATCGCGTTAATTCGATAATCTCGTCGAAATCGGTCCCCGGCCTGGTGGCGGTGTCATTGTGGCGGCGGGCCCCCGATATCTTATTTCCTTTTGGAATGGACGAGCGTCCGGTGGTGTCGTGCAAGCGACGCACCCAGCAATTAGGCGTCGCCGGCGTCGTCCGTCCGCGTCCACCAATGTCTCTAATATAAAATGAAAAGCGTGTGTATTCCTGCCGCACCCCGACGTTCGTATGCCGCACCTTTTCGACTTCCGCAAGGCCGCTCCTTTGCATTAACTAATAGCCGAGGGCTTGGCCCTTGCCGCTACCGACGGTGATGAGGACATCGATAACTTTTCACTTTTCACTCGTCGAGGATTCGCTTCGCTCGCTCGTGCGTCACAATTGATAGAATCCCCCCAGTAGGTCGTATCTAATAACGTTTAATTAAGACCACGCGTCTAATAAAAATTGTTATCTCGGGGAAAAACAACACAAAGTCACCGAATTAGCTTTAATTTATTTAAGGAGTGGCCTTTTAGATTAGTTTATCGTTGTCGGGGGTGTGCACGCGATAAAATAGCGCTTCGATTGTTGTAATTTTTTTTTTTTTTTTGGGGGTTGTACCTACACCTGTTGCCCACATATGTGCGACCTTTGTCCTCCCCCTTTGTGTGTCAGTGACCTACGATCGATAAATTTCCATTGTTACAAACATTCGAGCGTTTAAATTTTGCACAAATACAGCGTCTTAACATTATTTAGAATAGAAACTATTTTTTTAATGAACGTTCTACGGATGTCTAAAGGTTAGGATGCGAAACGACGAAGAAATAAAACGTTCCCGTCTTTGGTAGTTTCGTGAATGTTGCCAGAGAGCGCAATTGTTCCATTACTGTCTAAGTTTTCAGAGCAATGGTTAACACATAGCAAACAAAAAAATACAGGCAGATAAAGTATTAAGTTATCAATAGTAAGACATAAACATAATGCAAAAATTTTATCATAGACTATATTTAATTTTTTTTTTTAATATTTAGCAATTTGCACTCAACCCCATATTTTTCAAAACACTGCGAATACGGTTACAGATTCAGGAAAAATGTTAGGAAGAAAGTTGTAGAGAATTAAATTTCGTACAAAAAAGTCCGCGAGACCATATTTCTATCTTCAACCAATTAGGCCCTAAAGTCATTCAAAGACGCTCAAGCGTCGGATTTGCTTCATTTTGCCGGTGGTCAGGTATTCAAAGTTAATTTATACCTAAACAGTTGAAGATAGAAATATGGTGTCGCGGACTTTTTTGTAGAAAATTTAATTCTCTACAACTTTGTTCCTTACACTTTTTTTGTACCTTCAACCGTATTCGCAGCGTTCGCAAAAATATAAGGTGGAACGCAAATTGAATCATTTTTGGCGCACCGTTGCATATTTATCAAAACGCTGGGAATACGGTTGAAGATACAAAAAAATTATAAGGAACAAAGTTGTAGAGAATTAAATTTCCTACAAAAAAGTCCGCGACACCATATCTTTATCTTCAACAGTTTAGGTTTAAATTAAGTTTCCGTTACTTGACTACCGGTAAAATGAAACAAATTCGTCGTTTCAATGTCTTTAGGGCCTAAACCGTTGATGATAGACCTATGGTCTCGCGAACTTTTTTAAAGGAAATTTAATTCTCTACAACTTTCTTCCCAACATTTTTCTTGTATCTTTAACCGTATTCGCAGCGTTTTGAAAAATACGGGACGAAGCGCAAATTTTAAATAATTTTTTCTCATGTTTCTTATGAAAATTTTAATCGCCAGTTTTTCCCAATCTGTTAAGAGTGCAAAGCTTCACATTTCTGCATTTTTTCCAAGTAATAAGAATGGTTTTTTTTTACTCCGCCGTACTATTTTTTTCTGGGTTCAGATTTTGTATCTCAATTCGTCTCCTAACTTATAGTCCGGCGTAGTCTAGAGAAAGACAGATTAATGCAACATGCCGTCAGTTGAATAAAGATCAGTTTTTCTCAGTCTGTTAAGAGCACAAAGCTAAACGTTTTTGTATTTTTTCCAAGTAATAAGTGAACTGGTTGGATTTAGTATTTTTCTGGGTACAGAAAATTTGTGTCTCGTTTCGTCTCCTAACATATAGTTCTCCGTAGTTTTTTATTATTTTTGGACGTAATTTTCCATACTGATGACTGGCTAGTTTTCATTGACGAAAATCTCGGAAAATTGTTTTTTTTTGTGATTTTACGTAGACAATTTGAGTGGTTTGGATACAGGGTGTTGTGCGAAAAGCCAATTCGCTGCGAATTTCAGGCTGTGAATGTTGATTTCCGGCGATAAAACGCCCTGTTCCGACGCTAAATTGCGATCGATGGGCAAAACCGTCAAATTAACGTGCATTCCAATGATAGATTTATTGTCGTTTGGTTAGTTTGTATTTTTTTGACCGTTTCGCCCAAAAAAAAAAAAACGCATCAGCGGGTGCCATCGTTAACACACACACTTCATACACACACAAGTCCATTACTCGTGCCCTCCCCCTCTTTTGAGGCCCTTTTATGAAACTTAATGATCGGAAATTGGCTCCGATAGTATAGTTATAGTCGCGGGTTATCACCCCCTCAACGTTGACATTTATATAGACGTACTGTCACCGTTGCGTAATTATGAAAGATTGCATCCAGCGATAGATATATAAGTCTGGAAAAAGTGCGGCTCGCCGATCGATCGATCGTCTCAGTTGTAAAATACGAAACCTTTTTCATTAAAAGTGTTTGCCAAATCGATTTATGGGTCCAAGAATACGCCGTCAAACATTATCTGCCAACATAAATTACGTTTATGGCAGTACAAACATGACGCCCTCTGTCCAACCGACGTCTAATTAGAAAAATCGACCACGATTCGAAGGAATTTGACAAGTTTCGTTCCCAAGTTTAGACAATCTGCATATAAAGTGTGTGCCACAAACTCGCCAACAACGAAACTTGGACGAAATTATTAAAGCGGCAAGTTTGTGTTGGAATCAAGACGGAGCGCGGTAACGATGTTAATCGAAAACTAGACGCAAATGATAGTTTATTGAAATTAGATTAAACGCCACAACTACCAGAAAACTTGCAAGTAGTTTTAACGATGAGAGAAAAAAATCGAAAACGATTTTTGTATTGTATTTCGCAACGTTAGACGTTCATTTAATTGTATCGTTTGCCATAACTCGATTCTTGAAATCTCTTCTTTGCTGTAAACTTAGTGGATGTTGTATTGGTGTCGTATTATGTCGACGAAAAAAACAAAAAAAAACAAAGTTTGATGGGAGGTCATAACGTTCGGAAATCGAACGATCGTGAATTGCACGCAGCTCACACACAAAATTGTTTTATTGTTTGTTCCAAGGCCTGGTTGGTGTGTGGGTCAGTTTGATGGAAACATGGGAGAGTAAAGATTAAATAACCATTAGATTAATTTTATTACTTTATTGGTTAATTATGGTGCAAGAATTGTTACTCAAGTCGGTCGTGATCGTTTAAAGCTTCCAATTATGGACGTGGTTGGCTTAATTAACTTTTCCAAACTTGCGAGCTTAAAAAGTCACAAATAAAACAATATATACAATATACAATATAAATATAAATTAATTCTATTAATTAATGATTTTTTGCAATTGTTGCTCCTTTGTTCCCTGTGATTTCGAATTTCCAAGTTTTGACTGTTTTGTACAGTCACGTTCAAAAAGAATGCCACCTCTACCAACCAGGCCAGACTAAAATCTTCTATTCTATAAGTTTCAATAAACCAATCAAATGTACACATTAAACGTATTATATCGAAAAGATGGGTGGCTGCCGTTTTTAGGGGTGTCATTTTTTGTTATCGTGACTGTTCATCATATGACATTAATTTTTCTTCGTTTTTTTTTTCAACAAAATCTTAACTTAAAAATTTAATTTTGAAGAGCTGTACTTGTGAAAGAAGGTCAAACAATTTTTTGTCATAAAAACTTTTCTGGAGATTGTCCGACACTTTCGAAATGACCATATCACCCGATTAGAACACGAGCACTGAGCGAGTGTCGTAATTATTCAAGTCTACTTTTAAATTTTTTTATTTTATTTTTGGTTAGAAGTTTAGAGGTAATCTTTTTTTCGTTTAAATTTAAAACTTTCTTAACGGTTTCAACCCTTCATCCCCGTGCGTATCTGCTCCTGACGTCGTCGTTCGTTCAGACGTGCGTAACGGAGAGCGAACACCGGAAACACGGAAACAGCTGAACGGCAAAACCGACGTGGGGCAGATGCACGTCGCCACCTGTCCCCTTTGTCCCCGAAAACATTATACTTAACCCAAGAAAAAAAAAATTGTTCTAAAATCATCGCAAAATTAGTGGTTGTTGCGTGGGCGTATAACAAAACGTCCTTGAACGCAATTATCCGTCATTGTTTTTAATTGAAAGAGTTAATCGTCGTTCCCCCTTCCTCAATCATCTCCGTAGAGGTGCAACAATGACTAAGAGTGATGTCAACATTGTTACAATAGACGATTATGCAAGGATTTTTCTTTTATGTAACGCACGCCACTGAATCGGGATGATGAATATTTTTCTTGTTGCGAAAATGTACAGATACCAGTCAATTATTCTATTAATAGGCCCACATTTTTTTTTTTTCGAAAAACTCAAAGTCGTAATTCTTGGGGGTGGGGGGTGAAAGCCACCCCTGATTTTAATTGCGTCATCGCGGAATTTCGACCTTGATTTTTGCGCCGACCATCCCTCGAAGACGACGACCATCAAAAGGTGTCTCACAGCGCACGCAATCGCTTCCATCTCGTTGATTTTTCGGCTACGTCGTAGTCGACGTGCGCCCGGAATCCCGCGATCCGGACCATTGTTGCGGGGGTGTGCTAGAGAAAGACACCAATACTATTGACGTAATCCCGGAAGTGTGAACGAAAACGAACGAAAACGACCGAAGCGGTTCGTTTGTTATAATTCTGAGAGATGTTTCCAAAGTGTTTCGTCAGTTGGATGTTGGAGGCGGAGCGGTAAAGAAGTGCGGGGGTGGGCGGAGTTTTGGGGGTGTGTTTTCGTCGTGTCTGATTTATTTATATTTTTTTGGATAATTTTTAATCGGAATATTTTTGTTTTATTCTTCGGTATGTAAATAATTTTTGTGTAGAATTTTTTGGAGTCATGTGACCAAACGGAGTTTTTTTTTGTTTCAGGGTACGTTGGGGCGAAATTTTCGGTAAGTTTTGTTGAATTTGAGTAAAAATTTCAGTGTCGGATTATGTCAACAATTGCACGTAATTACGTCACCTTGTTAAAAATTGAATCACCGGTTAAGAATGTAATCCTTTTTTTCGTTTTTCTTGTTGACAAATTAACAAACGGCGCTTCACTTATTAACGGCCACTCCTCTAATAACGGACGCTACTGGAATACATAATCGGTCATTGTTGGAACAATGGGGCCATAAACAAAATCTTGGTGGAAATTGTCGGAAAAATAACGGCGTTTTATGGCCTTTTGGAATTTTTTAATGAGTTCAAAATTGAGGATTTATTCCAAAATTTATATATAGAACATTTTACAGGTTATGTCATCGTAATAACCGGGCATCAATTGTCTCGTAATTATTCTAATTTTACCCACGCGACGAATTTACATAAATGATTGCGTTTTTAACACATTTTTTTTAAGGAAAATACCCCGACAATTTTTATGTACAGTGGCTTAAAATTAAAAGTTCGAGAAACACGACATTTTATTTTTCACTCAGTGTACATTATGTAAACATGAAAATAAACTCATTCAGCTCGCTATTTTTGGTAAAAATATGGAAAAGCAATAAAAATTACTAATGTGCAATTCAAATGTGAAAAAAATGCTATAACTTAAGGTTAGTTAGTATTCCAACTTTTTATTAGTCGAATCTAAAAACAAAGTTCAAAAATTGCACTTCTTCAGTTCTGCTAGACACTCTGTATAACAAATAACAATATATTATTTAACAATAATAATAATGACTCATAAATGTTGTTTTTAATTGTTGGAGTATGTAGATGCACAGTTGGTTCCGAAATAATCGGCCAAAATCGATTAAAATATTTGGTTCGTGTCCCTAATCCGCGTACAGTTGGTTCCATTAAAAAAAGATAATGGCACGTCATGACTTTTGCAAGTCACGTCTGAGCTTAATTGAACGCTCAGCGAGTGACAAGCAAAGACAGACGCCCACTCGCAGTGATGATTTTTTTTTCATCGATAACGTGATCCGTTAAATTGTGGGTGTTGTCGTGCGATTGACAACAACGTCGATGTCCCGTTTTGTGTAAATTTACAAATTGACAAGTTGTAAAAGCGTTTGGAAACATCCGCCGGCTACTAACTACCTAATTAAATCTATATACGAGAATATAATTTTATGTGTGGTCGACGCTCTCTAAGCTCTCTTCTGTATAACTGTGTACGATTTTCCCACGATAGTGAAAGTTATCGATTGGTGGTTTGATGAATTTTTAAAAAAGCTACGGATTCTAAACGAGAAATTGAATGGTTTGAAGGGGTTTTGAAGTTTTAGGTTTTTGGGAAAAGAAAAAGTTTGGGACGGACGAAATGTTCAAATATTTGATCGGCCCGCGTTTGCTTACATAATGCCAGCTTAACACAAGAATTTCATTTAAACTTATTACCAAACTACGAGGTGATCAAATTTTAGAACAAATATCAAACTGACAAAAAATACTAAAATCTAAGGAATTTAAGAGTAATCTCTTCTGATATGACTGCTTCATTATATCTACTAGTCTCTCTGTAGATTATCAAATTATTTATTACAAAAATAATTTTTGACAACCATTAGGCGAAATTTGTAATTTTTTTGACGAAATTTTCCAAAATACATTAGTTTCGTGTCTAGAACCAAAATAAATCTAACGAAAAGCACCAAAATGATGTTATTTCAGACCTTCATTAATTGTTTTTGACAAATTTTAGCGAAATATTTACATTTAAAAATCGTGATAAGACGCTTAAAAAGGGAAATTTTACATTATTTTTGATCTTTTTTACCTTACTGGAGGGAAATTCCGTAAAATAAGGGAGCTTTTAACTCAAAGTTACGTGATTTTCGACTTAATTAAGATATTTTTCGACTTGTTTTCAGGAAATATCGCAAAAAAAATTAGTTTTTTATTCACAAATTTTGGCGAAATTATGCGAAACAAGTGAGCTTTTAGATTAAAAAAACTTGTTACATAGCTTGAAAAGGCAAATTTAACATTATTTTTGTCTTTTTTTACCTTATTGGAGCGATATTTCGCAAAATAAGGGAGCTTTGAACTCAAAGTTACGTGATTTTCGACTTAATGAAGAAATTTTTCGCCTTGTTTTCACGAAATATCGCAAAAAAGTGAGTTTTTCGTTCATAAAACGAGCAAAAAAATTCTGGACCAAAGAACGTCAGCTTTGAAAAACGGGAAAATCGTGGTCTTATCGACGCTTTTATTATAAATTTTTGACTGAAAAATGTGCCATTAGGTCAGAAAAATGCCATTTTCGATTTTTCGATCCCAAAATGTGTTAGTTTCTTGTTTAAAACCAAAGTAAATCTTACGAAAATCACCAAAATGATGTCATATTAGACCTTCATTAGTGATTTTTGATGAAATTTTGGCGAATTTATGCGAAATAAGTGAGTTTCTAGATTGAAAAGTCGCTTGAAAAGGCAAATTTTACATTATTTTTGTCTTTTTCACCTTATTGAAGCGATATTTTGCAAAATAAGGCAGCTTTGAACTCAAAAGTTACGTGATTTTCGACTTAATGAAGAGAGTTTTCACATTGTTTTCACGAAATATCACAAAAAAGTGAGTTTTTCGTTCATAAAACGAGCAAAAACATTTAGGGCAAAAGAACGTCAGCTTCGAAAAAGGGGAAAATCGTGTTTTTATCAACATTTCTGTTACAAGAAAAATGTGCTATTAAGTTCGAAAAATGCCATTTTCGATTTTTCGATCCAAAATGAGTTAGTTTCTTGTTTAAAACCAAAGTAAATCTAACAAAAAACACCAAAATGATGGTCATTATACACCTTCATTAATGATTTTTGACGAAATTTTGACGAAATCATGCGAAAAAAGAGAGTTTTTAGATTAAAAAAAATATTAAGTCTCTGGAAAAGGCAAATTTAACATTATTTTTGATTTTTTTACCGTTTTAGAGGGTTATTCCGCAAAATAAGAGAGCTTTTAACTCAAAAGTTACGTAATTTTCAACTTAAATAAGAGATTTTTCGACTTGTTTTCACAAAATGTCACAAAAAAGTGAGTTTTTATTTACAAAACGAGCAAAAAAATCATGCCAAAAGAACGTCAGCTTTGAAAAAAAGGGGAAAATCATGTCTTTTACAACACTTTCATTATAATTTTTTATCTGTTTTGCCAGTTTTTGGCTGAAAAACATGCTATTAAGCTCGAAAAATACCATTTTTCGATATTTGCTCAAAACTTTTGAGAAAATTTCGCCAGAACAGTGCGCTCTTAACTTAAAAATTTGAATTAAGCAAAAATAATGACTAATTTTTGAGGGAAATCCCGGAAAAAATTTGTTTCTCATTTATGTTAATTAAAGCAAAACATCAAAATAAAAAAAAATCGCCATATTAGAAAGAAAATTCTCAAAAGAAGTGAGTGTTTATGCAAAAATCTGATAACTTTTCGGCAAACCAAAAATATTTTGACCTAATTTGCCCAAATTAAATTTCTTGCCCAAAATTAAAATAAATTTAACAAAAAAGGCCATTTTCTTCGACCACTTATGATTTTTTGGCGTGTTCTAGTGAATTTATGCGAAATAAGTGTCGTTTTTGCTGGAAATACTTACAAAAACGGTCGGAAAAGGCAAAAGCAAGGTAATTTTTGAGTTTCACAAAAATAATGACTTTGAACTATTACCAGTAGCTTTGTAAAAAATATTCCTTCTCACTCATAAAATTCTCAAAATAAGAGTGTTGGGGTCGTAATAGCTGCAAAAAACATTGCTTTGTGCCACTGCGAACTTTTAATGAAACAATAAATTATCAAGAAACCAAATTTGCAGCGACAGGCGTGTTTTTTTTGTTGTTAAAGTTTGTTGGCAGTATGGTTAGTTGAATTTATTTTTTTAATCATCCTGTATAAAGCAGTAAACCGTGGTCGTCTCGCCATAATTCGTTCGTGAGGTCACCTCTTTCGTACAAAGATAGAACTCTCCGACTCTTGTAATAATATATCGAAAAGTGCTTCCAGATCAGCGTCTATTTTCGTAACTTATTATCGATACTCGAAATTAGTACGTGGGCTCCGCCATTGCTTGTAACTTTACGATCCGTACACGAATCAATCGGGGGGCCCCTCGTTGTCCCGTTATTTTTATCTGAAGGAGAGTGAACACACGAAAAAAATCTCCTGTACCGAAAAATTTTCATACAATTATGGCAATCGTTCCAGTTATTAATGACGCTTTGTTCCTCTATTGTTATTTATGTGGATCACGATGCACGATTTTATTCGAATCGATTCATTATTCTTTGTAATTGTGATTTCACGACGTTCGTGGTGGATTTTTTAATTTTTTTTACGTGGGGATTTGTTGCATAAGAAGATTGAACTTTCGTTCGTTGAGTAAATACATGTGCAAGTGATGATTTACTGTGTCCGTTGGAAGTGACAGGGGCGACTCGTGGGCGGGCCGACGGGTAATTTCTGCAATAAATGTCGCTGCGAGATATTTCGGACGTTTATCTCAATGTGAACTTTTCAAATGGACGAGCGTTGCGAAATTGTGATCGCTTGGTAAATGGCTGAGATAATATACGGGATGTTGCGCAAAACAGATGTCTGTGCAAAAGAAGTAGAGTTTATGAGCGAAAGGGAAAGGAGAAGAAATAATAAATACCAGTTAAAATTTTGTCGTCCACGGTGTAAAAAAGTGTGAAATGACCTAAAACACCCGAAAGTTTCTCGCTTCGGCGTCAAATTAAAAGTCATCTCACGATCGCGCCTCACTTATTTACGACTTCATCAGAGTCTGTGAGACGCGTTCAACTAGTCGGCCGGCGTCGCGACGCCGAAACGTCCGAGATTTGCATCGAACAACCCTCATAATGGGATCAAACGGAATACCGCCGTCGACCCACTGCTTGCTTTTCACTAGATGACGACTCAAACACACAGTGAAAAAAAAACGGTTTTTTCTTCGTTCTTTCTTTTGGTAAAATTCGAGCAAAATTATAACGTGGCGGTGAGGCCTTGACGACAACGACGACGATTTTACACAGAACAGGATTTTTTTCTGCCTTTTTTTTCTCCAAGTGTTGCGGCTCTTCGTTACGCTATTGATTACGAACAAAGTCACCCGAGGCGGAAGTGATGCTTATCTTTTTTTCTGAAGACGTCTACAGGGTGTGAACGTAATTTTTCGACTTGCAAAATTCAAATTCAAACGTTACATTTTTTTTTAATACGCTTTGCGCATCTAAAATTATTTTTGAGTACACAGGATGTTTAAAAAATGTGTTATGGGTAATAAAAACATACGAGTATGCATTAAAACATTTTTTGATGTAACTTTTATAATTTTGACGTTTTTTAACCAAATAATAATTGTATTTTGAGGAAAACAACAAAAAAATCTCAATGTTAATAATCTACACACTGTTCAAAAATGCTTGTTCATCAAGCCACCTATGAAATATTAACGTAATTTGCCGCTTAATTTAAATTGTGAATGCTGTTAAAGTGGCAAATTCGTCAAAATAATGCCAAAAAGGCTTCGAATCCAGCAACAAAAAACACCAAAATATAAAACTCAAGTCAAGACAAACCCTACATTTGAAATAACTTTGTCAAAAAATGCAAAAAGAGAGTAAAAAATTATAATTCAAAGATTTGACTGAGATGACTATTTCTACTCAGAAACTGCAATAGACATTCGAATTCCATGGTCGACTTGATGAACAACCATTTTTGAACACATTGTATAATAAAATATACACAGAAATCTTATTTCAACCGTATACAAGGTGGGTTTGTTAAAAGTATATTTTAAATCAGTGTTTGTTATTATGTAAATAGTATTTCCTTTTCCTTTGGATGTAAATTTTTTTCTGTTTCTTTTTTTTTTTTTCTTATAATTAATCCAGTTAATTATTATTAGTCAATGTACAAAAAATCATTATTTCTTCAGTCATTCTAAAGGAAATGATGATGCTTAAATGTTATTTTGTGAAAAAAATGCTTTAAAAACATCAGTACACTTAAAAAATTATTAATTAATTAATAATTAATTGTAGAAAAAAATTGAAAAAAAATAAATACAGGATGTTTAAAAAATGTGTTATAGACAATAAAAACATACAAGTATACATTAAAACATTCTACATTTTTTGATGTAACTTTTATAATTTTGACGTTTTTTAACCAAATAATAATTGTATTTTGACACAGACATGTGTTAAAAGTATATTTTAAATCAGTGTTTGCTATTATGTAAATAGTACTTCCGTTTCCTTTGGATGTGAATTTTTTCACATTTTTTTTAGTTTCTTATAATTATTCAATTTAATTATTATTAGTCATTGCACGAAAAATCATTATTTCTTCTGTCATTCTAAAACAAATGATGATGCTTAAATGTTGTGTGAAAAAAATGCGTTAAAAACATCAGTACACTCGAAAAGTTAATTAATTGTATAAAATTAATCCATTAATAAAATTGATTGTACGAAAAAAAATTGAAAAAAAAAATAAATAGGTAGAGAAATTAATTTCTGAAGTATTTAATATAAGAACAGTAATTAGTATTCGGACTATAGACACTTATAAAGGCGTTAGGATTAAACATGGTTGGATTAGAGAGGTTTTACTGTACTCTGATTTATTTTTCTTTTTATTCAAAATATTTAGCGGAAATAATAAAATTACCACTTGTTTCAGTTTATAAAATCAGGGTACAATTCAATTTACTTTAAAAAAAATAATTATACAGGGTGTTCCATGATTTTTTCTTTAATTGTTTTTTATAAGAACAATAGTCATTTTCGTAGATTATACGTTTTAGAATTAATATCTTAATATTCGAGTTGTAATTGAAATGCAATTTGGATGAAGAAAGAAAGAAAGAAATTGCTATTTTTTCTGTATCTTTAGTTTATTAATTAGGAAGAGGGCTTTTACTCACTTGTTTTAATTCATTCGGCCGTTACTCTCGTGTTTAATATGAAAATTATTTAACACTTTCTTTTCCATACATAATTCTGACTTAACCTTGCCTTAAACTTGAACTTGAAAATAAATTAATTATAAAATCCTACAACGATTTTTTACATAACAGCTGTCTTATTAATTTACCACTATAATAAAAATTATGCAACTACTTGATAATGTCACTTGATTGTTTAAATTCAATTACGTCACATCAACATTTCGCATATTTGTTCTACAGAGTGTTTGAGTGAAAAAAAAATTGATTTAGTATAAATAACAGTAATTTCGCGATCTTGATCGCTTTTAGATTTCGTGCTTTCCCGTATTTGGGTTGTAAACAAAGCCGAAAATTACCGTAGGCGATTCGCACGTAAACTTTACGATAACACCTCTATGTTAATTTAATAATAAAATCGCACCGAAAAAAAAATCATTTCACGCATTTATTTCTAAAACGGTACTACAAGTTAGGCGACTTTCCCGTTGCATTCGATTAATTGAATGAAGCAAAACGATTAATTCACATTGACGTGAATTGTTAAAAACGTCCGGTCCTGTATAGCGTGCGAGACAAATAAAAGGGTAGTTTATGTGTTGAGTTCAACGGAAGAATTTTTTTTCACTGTTTAAAACATGCAACGTACAAATATTTTAATCGATTTTTACGCGAGGAGAAAATTGTCTTATTTACTTTTCGTTAAAGTAAGTCGGTTCGTGTGCAAAGTCGACGCTTTAAATTAAGTCGACGGAGCCAATTATTAAATTGTGAAGAAAGTTAATTGACAATTTCAGACAAATTGCCAACTTTGGGGCGGCAAAGTAACGACGGATTTTTTTTTTTTTGGAAATTTATTTCCAGTTGTGCAACAAAAGCTCAATTCTATCGCCACCACGAACACAAAAATCGAAACCGATTCAAGCGTAACGCACACAATTTTGACCTTAACCTTCCATGACATAATCCGACCGGACGCCAATAAAACACCATCGCCTCCTCCAAGGTACTAATTTCTATTGAAAGCTGTACGTTACATAAAAAAGCGATACAAATCACAGTAGGCCGTTGCACATTCATTTGTCAACACACACAGCTTGCTTCCTATTTTTTTAGTCTAGTCCATCTCGTTAACGTAACGACGTAACGCGGAATAATTACGTTGCGTGGCGTAGTTTCTCCTTTTCGGGAAGACAACGAGATTGTTGTTGTTGTTGTTGTGCAACGCAGCGCCATTGTGTCGGCGGTACTGGGTTGCGCAACTTGAGAAAATCATCGATTTGTGGGAAATACATTATTTTAGAATTTTACAAAAAAGTCGTACAGATTTGTCATTTTTTGATCTGTTGGCAAGTTCTTTGTTCTGATGCGACAGATGTTGGCCGATGAAGACTCGAGGCAAAAAGTTGTTTCAGTTTGGGTTAATTTTAGATGTGAAGTACCGATCTGTCAAAACATAAATTGACAGTTGGAATAAATAATATTAAAACTGTCGAGTGCCTGAATGACTTTTTGCCACTTGAAATTGTCAATTTTTCCACCCTTGTCTCGCTAAAGACAAAAATATCTCCGCCCTCGCATCTATTGATCCCGTTAACCATTTCAAAAATTCACCAGAACCGGATCCAGACACGCTTTTTGCAAATTAACAACACACCATTTTTTCCCAATACCGTAACTCTCAAAGTTACGAGGTATAATGATAAAAAAAAAATCAAAATTGGAGGTCGCCGACGGCGCCAGAGCGTGACATGTGCATGTGTACACTCGCAAACGAAAAAAACGCGCAAACTTTTCAACGTGGGTGAAACACTGAAACGAATCAACAAGTTGCACACGTGTGTGTGCGAGATCCTTTCGATAATTTTTAATGATTGGAAGGATAATAATTGACAGGTGTGCGGGTAAATAGATCGTTAAAAGGACACGCGTGTCCTTCAAGGAGGGAAATCCGATAATTTAGGGACATTCGAACTGTGATAAGTGTTTGGTTACAAATTGTGTTTGTTTTGGTTCAGGTTTAAGCGAGGGGATAATGACACCTTGTATACAGGGTGGGGCACCTAATACTGCCAAGCCTACAGCTCGGTTTTTTTGGTCCCCTAACGTTTTATTTTCATTATTGAATCTCGTTGCGTTTAGATTTATTGAGCTTTTAACGGTTCGTTGATAAATGGTTGGTATAAAAAAAGCGGAAAAAATGATTCATCTGCAACTATTTAAATTGTTTACATAGACCGCCATCATGTGTATGTGTACTCATTTCATTGCTTGTAATAAATTAAGTCATTTCTATTTTTATTTTCTATTGTGAGGTGGGTTTCGTAAAGATACGAAAAACGGAAACCGCAAATAAAAAATGTCATATTTTATCTAATTAGAAATTAATTTAAAAAATTGACAACGGTTCTTTTTCCTCATTTTTTTACGTTTTTTTTAATTTTAACAACTTCCTTTTAAATTTAGCTTTCTACAGAGTGTTTCAAAATTCTAAGACCATCTTTTGGGTATTAATAAATGATAATCAATTGAGTTAAAGGTTCCTATGACAAAATATTGTTTGAGTCCTTTTTTCATAAGATATAGCGCTTCCACAAGGCATTCCTTCTAGCGTTAGAGAGATATTTGTTAAAAAATTACAATTCGACAAAGTCGCTAATAAATTAATTAATTAAATTAATATTTAAAAACTGAACGTCTTTATAAATTATCATCATTTGAAAGTTGGTCAGGTCAGGTCAGGTCTGGTCTTGTCTTTAACAGTTATATAATCTGAATCACCCTGTAGTTATAATTATACAATTATGTCGCCAACATGCAAGTATTCTTTGTATTATTTTGTTTTTTCCTTTACATAATGTCCAAGCTAAATTGAATGTGTAAAAAAATCAGTTACTAACTCGAATGATTCTCCAGTTTAACGTAATTTGTGGGGATTTTTTTTATATTTTTTTATTTGTTATTTCTTATTCATTTTCTCTTTATCTTTTACATTTTTCTTTCTTGTTTCATTTGTTTATTCGCTTAAATAGTAGTTGCGTCAGTTAATCTACTATTTCCTTTATCTAATATTTTTTTTATTTGTTATTTCACATTCTTTTTTTTCTTGTCTTTTACACTTTTCTTTTTTGTTTCATAAGTTTATTCGGTTAAATAGTAGTTGTGTCAGTTAATCTACTATTTCCTTTATCTAATGTTTTTTTTATTTGTTATTTCTTATTCATTTTTTCACACTTTCACACTTTTCTTTCTTGTTTCATTTGTTTATTCGGTTAAATAGTAGTTGCGTCAGTTAATCTACTATTTCCTTTATCTAATATTTTTTTTTATTTGTTATTTCTCATTCTTTTTTTTTCTTGTCTTTTACACTTTTCTTTTTTGTTTCATAAGTTTATTCGGTTAAATAGTAGTTGTGTCAGTTAATCTACTATTTCCTTTATCTAATGTTTTTTTTATTTGTTATTTCTTATTCATTTTTTCACACTTTCACACTTTTCTTTCTTGTTTCATTTGTTTATTCGCTTAAATAGTAGTTGCGTCAGTTAATCTACTATTTCCTTTATCTAATATTTTTTTTATTTGTTATTTCACATTCTTTTTTTTCTTGTCTTTTACACTTTTCTTTTTTGTTTCATAAGTTTATTCGGTTAAATAGTAGTTGTGTCAGTTAATCTACTATTTCCTTTATCTAATGTTTTTTTTATTTGTTATTTCTTATTCATTTTTTCACACTTTCACACTTTTCTTTCTTGTTTCATTTGTTTATTCGGTTAAATAGTAGTTGCGTCAGTTAATCTACTATTTCCTTTATCTAATATTTTTTTATTTGTTATTTCACATTCTTTTTTTCTTGTCTTTTACACTTTTCTTTCTTGTTTCATTTGTTTATTCGTTATAATAGTAGTTGTGTGCATTTTTTTTGTGTGATTTTTTCTCAACGATTGTCCTTTTGTTTTGGATATTGTGTCATTCCGAGTCGTTCAACTTTTTTATTGTAAGATCAATCACAAGTAGAGATTGCAGATGCGACTATCTAAAATTACATTGCGTGGATTGCCCGTCTAATCAAAATTTCTATTAAAATTTAAATTATTCCTGCAACACGAGATGATTTTCTTATTTAATTTTTAAGCTTAATATTTTTCTCCGAAATTGGTAATTTATTATTTAGCCACTGATAAAGCAACGTTAACGTACGTAATGGAAAATCCTATCATAAAATTCTATTCGTCGTCAGAAATTTCCACTTAATTGTGAATTTGCAAATTTTTTTAAAAAATTTACATTTCTAAACAAAAACAATGGAAATATTCTGCTTAGTTTCTAATTTCTAGCGGTGGTTTTTATGCGATTTGAGTGCACATAACATCTCGGCCGAACATTATTAAAACTCCATCATGCAAAAAGGTGATTTAATTTTGACGAAAAACTTTTTGCAATCGAAATTTACCTAGCTTTTAATAATCGTCTCGTAAAGAAAATTCGTGAAGCGCGAGCGTGGTCTGTGTGAGGGCTTTAAAAAGGGCTTTGATCAGGAATGAGGACGGGTATCGCACACTGACCGATTTTATTGCTGAAACGAGACGTAAAAATAAGAGGATAAGCCAGGATCTGGACGCGTTCGGGAATTTATAAACACGTCGTGAAAAGGATTCGACAGGTTGTGACGATGGATATTTTCTGTTATCTTCTCTCTTTGTCCATCCAATGGCTTTTGGTAATAGTGTGTCCTTGTCTAGCATCCTTTGAAGCACAAACACCCGGTATATTCTCGTTTGCGGGTCTCGTCGGCGTGACGCAGACCTCTCTTCTTCCTCCCGTGTGTCTTGAAAGGTTAATGTTTCGCTCTGAACTTAAACTCCAAACAAAGAAGAGGTTTGACCTAGTGACTTGCGGGACCGCTCCGTACACCATCATTTTTTTTCTTCTTCTTGTTGTTGTGTCTTATTTTGGTTGTTTTTCCGCCCGCGCAACATCAACTTTCAAATCTCTTTTTCGTTTCAAAATCGATGATTTCGCAGATCGGCGGTTTATTTTTGCTTTTTAATTGGATCTCGGCGGCGTGTTTATTTTTTCAGGTGATGCGTTAAGAAGGAAGTGAAGATACGATGATAGATGATGGGAGGTTTGCCAGTCGTTGACGGGCTTGAAATCTTGCTCTCCCGTGATTATTTCGTAAAGGGTGAGCAAAGTTTCAGGTGTGTCAAAGGCTTTGGATACACAACGATGGAATATGAAGTGGTGGGTTTTTTTCGTATGTTGAGGGTAATTTCTCAAGTGGCTCATTTTTGAGCGAGGGAATGGAATTAGGTTTGCAAGTGCGGGAGTAATAGACGGTGGAGTAATTATTGTTTAATGCAGACGAAGCGGTTGGATTAAAATGCGTTATTAAATGTTGGGTTTGTGTAATTTTTCAACAAATTACGTTTCTGTTTAAATAATTAGAAGGTTTTGAAAGAAATCACTCTCTAATTTTTTTAATAATTATGTTCTATCTTTGTCCAACTGACGACATGTTGCATTAATCTGTCTTTGTCTAGACTACGGTGGACTATAAGTTAGGAGACGAATTGATATATAAAATCTGAACCCAAAAAAATAATACGGCAGAGTAAAAAAAACAATTCACTAAATATTGAGCTTTGCACTCTTAACGGACTGAGAAAAACTGTCGACTAAAATTTGCATAAGAAACATGAGAAAAAAAATATTTAAAATTCAAAATTTGCGCTTCGTCTTGTATTTTTCAAAACGCTGCGAATACGGTTAAAGATACAAGAAAAATGTTGGGAAGAAAGTTGTAGAGAATTAAATTTCCTTTAAAAAAGTTCGCGAGACCATACGTCTATCATCAACGGTTTAGGCCCTAAAGACATTGAAACGACGAATTTGTTTCATTTTACCGGTAGTCAAGTAACGGAAACTTAATTTAAACCTAAACTGTTGAAGATAAAAATATGGTGTCGCGGACTTTTTTATAGGAAATTTAATTCTCTACAACTTTGTTCCTTACAATTTTTTTGTATCCTCAACCGTATTCCCAGCGTTTTGATAAATATGCGACGGTGCGCAAAAAATTATTCAATTTGCGTTCCACTTTATATTTTTGCGAACGATGCGAATACGGTTGAAGGTACAAAAAAAGTGTAAGGAACAAAGTTGTAGAGAATTAAATTTTCTACAAAAAAGTCCGCGACACCATATTTCCATCTTCAACGGTTTAGGTATAAATTAACTTGAAATACTTGGCCACCGGCAAAATGAAGCAAATACGTCGCTTGAGCGTCTTTGAATGACTTTGGGGCCTAAATGGTTGAAGATAGAGATATGGTGTCGCGGACTTTTTTGTAGGAAATTTAATTCTCTACAACTTTCTTCCCAACATTTTTCTTGTATCTGTAACCGTATTCCCAGCGTTTTGTAAAATATGAGTCAGAGTGCAGATTGGTAAAGGTTTGAATTTTTTTTAGTATAGTTAGTATAGTTTACGATAAAATTTTTGCATTATGTTTATGTCTTGCTATTGAGAATTTAATGCTCTGTCTGACTGTATTATTTTGTTTCTTAATTTTTCTGAAAACCTAGATGGAACAAGTGGGGGACGTTTTATTTGTAGGTCGTTTCGTGTCCTAACCTTTAGATATCCGTAGTCTAGAGTCAGAGAGAAATTATTTTTATGAATGAATTACCTCTTGACGTGTTTATTTGTGCAACAAACTGATGTAAATTTCAAATAATGTCTATTGTGCCCATTTTTGTAAACTTTTCTCGCTACTGTTTGACCCTGAACCGGGCCTGAACTTGAAAATGAGCGTTATCTGTGCTGATACATCACAATGATAGCACCCACTGTATATATTACACAAAGTATTCGTTTTTTCACATAATAGCTGTCTGGCAAATTTATTACTATAATAAAATTACATAAGTACACGCTAAAAAGTTTATCAATTAGCAGAAGCCACTAAACCATTTCTATGCAAATTTTCGTAAATTACGACACGCGGTAATTGAATTATAAATTTTTCTCGTTATTTTTGATTTGTGCGAGAAGGTTAAACGATTGGGAAATTTGAACAAACGGTGTGAACATCCGTCACAAGTCGCCGACTTGCCAAAGTGTTGAAAAGCGTTTAAAGCGTAACAAGAAATTCATTTTGTTATTTTCGCCGGTAATTACAGTGTTGTAGTTATTGGTGCATTTCTCTCTTCTATTTTCGAATGCAAAATGGTTTTTCGACGCAAGTTGAGCGTGAAACCTGCGTTAGCATTGCGATTCTGCTCAAACACGCGAAAAATAAATAACACTAATCGAAAGAGATGACTTTTAATATCCACGCTTTTTCGATTGTTCACTTTGCGGAAACGACGATAAAAAATCTAAATCATTCAAATCGTCTGCGGTCGCGCTTAAACTGTGCATTTTTTTATTTTTGCGTTAGCTATTGACATGGTTTAATATCCGGTCGGGATTCTTTTGGCATGCCTCCTCTACAAGTGATCGTAAAACTATTTTTCATACTGTACACAATCTCGGAATAGAAATTAAAAATAGGTTTATCGATCCTTCCGAAATAATTGTGTGCCATTCTTCATTTTTTGCGCAACCAACAAATGGAGGTTTAGGCAACCAGTTATACACCCGCGCATCGGGGGATGCCTGCCGTCGACACGCTTGAACTTTGTTTTTCCTGTGCATTATTCTAGGTGAGCAAAGATTCAGGTGTGTTGACTAACTCTCTCATCAGAATGCTCGCCGCCACTTAAATAAAACCCAGCGTTTGTCTAAATATTTACGTTTATTCTCGTTATCACAGTAAAAATATAGGTACACAAATTTACACAAACAAGGACAAGAACCATACACGTCCATGTAAATAAGTTGATATGGAAACTGAAACTTCAGCTACGAAACAGGGTGAGTTGGGGACTGTTTGCCCAATTTTTGATGATTTTTTTGACCATTTTTTTCGTAAATTTTGCTGAGGACTTGATTTAATTAATCCAGAAATTGCCAACGCCCCCAACTCACCTTAGAAAAATCAGGTACAACCTACCACACCTCGCACTTGTTTTTGGGGTTCATGGGCGACCCCGCCGGGCACTGGAACACCTCCCCAAACTCCCTCAAATTGCTCAGAGCCCCAATGACCCTAAACCTGGCCGGAGAGTGCGAATCTTTCTCAATTTGCAAGGACATGGCCTCCTTGGTCACCGTCGAGCACCAAACTTGGGCAAACGCCACAAAAAAAAGTTGCTTGTGGTTCAAAGTGAGCCCTGGGAGCGTTTCGGGCTCCGGCCGATCCTTCATCAGAGTCAGATAGGCGTGATATGCCGCCTTTAAACCACCGTTATCGGCAATATTTTCGCCCAAAGTTTGATTCCCGTTGACGTTTTTCGCGTTGATGGTGTATTTATTGTACTGGTCCACGACGCATTTTGTCCGGTTTTTGAACAAGACGATGGTCTTGTTCTTCCACCAATGGTTCAAGTTACCATCTTTGTCAAACTCGCGGCCTTGGTCGTCGAAGCCATGGGTGAGTTCGTGGCCCATGACGACACCCATGCCCCCGTAGTTCAGGCTGGGGGGGAACGTGGGGTCGTAGAAGGGGTTCTGGAGGATGCCGGCAGGGAAGACCATCTGGTTTTTGGTCGGGGTGTAGTAGGCGTTGACCGTGGAAGGGGCCATACTCCAGGTTGTTTTATTGACGGGTTCGCGGATTTTTTCCAAGTTTTTGCGTAAATTGTAAAAGTTGATGTTGAGGTTGTTCTCAAAGTAGGTGTCGCTGCGGACCTCCAGGCGGTCGTAACGGTCATCAAGTTGCTTGGGGTCGCGGATAAACTCGGGGTAACCTGAGGATATTTTTATTTCAAACTAAAAATTTTCATGCCCAAAAACAGTTATTGTCAAAAACTGACTATTCAATTTTGACAATTTTGTCAAAAATAATGAGCATTGGAGCCAAAAAGCTTGGAATTTTCCCGAAAACGTGGGTAATTTCTTATCGAATTTCCAAAATTTGTCAAAAACAAATTGTATTCAAACATTTTTCTAAGCGCTGTCAAAACAATAGCTTAATAGTTGTTGACAATAATTCCACTTAAGACTTGAGTTTTGTCAAAAATTGTCAAAAACACTCCATATCTGGCATTTGACAAGCGTTTAGACCGTCAAACGCAACTAGCCTTTTGGTTTTGGCTAAAATTTTCTATTTTGTTAATTTTTTCCGAAAATACGTCAAAAGCAAACACTTTATAAGTGTCAAATACAGACTGACAATTCCAGTCAAGTGGGTCGAATTTCGTTGAATTTTCTTCGTTGAGACAGTTTTCTGTGTACTATTTTTTGTTCAGAATTACGAATTAATAAAAGAATTAAACAAAAAAAGTTACTTTTTATGAATTGTCAAAAACAGATTGACAATATAATTCAAAATCAAACTCGAACTGTCTGGAATGATTTTTATTTTAACGAAAAAAAATATTTTTGTTATTAATTCTCCAATAAGAAACAATTATTCTTCTACTTAAGACTCAAATTTTTGAAATAATATTTTGTTGATCGTCAAAAATACCAATTGTTTTCCAAAAATTGTCAAAAACACTCCACATCTGGCATTTAACAAATGTTTCGACCGTCAAACACAACTAGACTATTGATTTCGGCCCAAATTTTCCAGTTTTTTAAGACAATGTTTTCCGAAAATGCGTCAAAAACAAACACTTTACAAGTAGTGTCAAATACAGGCTGACAATTCCAGTTCACTTGGCCCAAATTTCGTTGAATTTTCTTCGTTGAGACACTTTTCTGTGTACATTTTTTTGTTCAAAATTACGAATTAATAAAAAAATTAAACAAAAAAGTTACTTTTTATGAATTGTCAAAAACAGATTGACAATATAATTCAAAATCAAACTCGAATTGTCTGGAATAATTTTTATTTTAACGAAAAAAAAATCTTTTTTGTTCTAAATTCTCCAACAAGAGACAATTATTCTTCTACTTAAGACTCAAATTTTTGAAATAATATTTTGTTGATCGTCAAAAACAACAATTATTTTCCAAAAATTGTCAAAAACACTCCACATCTGGCATTTGACAAACATTTCCACCGTCAAACACAACTAGACTATTGATTTTGGCCCAAATTTTCCAGTTTGTTAAGACAATGTTTTCCGAAAATGTGTCAAAAATAAACACTTTACAAGTAGTGTCAAATACAGGCTGACAATTCCAGTTCAATTGGCTCAAATTTAGTTGAATTTTCTTCGTTGAGACACTTTTCTGTGTACATTTTTTTGTTCAAAAATACGAATTAATAAAAAAATTAAACAAAAAAGTTACTTTTTATGGATTGACAAAAACAGATTGACAATAAAAATCAAACTCGAACTGTCTGGAATAATTTTTAATTTAACGAAAAAAATATTATGTTTGTTCTAAATTCTCCAATTATTCTCCTACTTAAGACTCGAATTTTTGAAACAATATTTTGTTGATGGTCAAAAACACCAATTGTTGTCCAAAAATTGTCAAAAACACTCCACATCTGACATTTGACATAAACGTTTCGACCGTCAAACACAACTAGACTATTGATTTTGGCACAAATTTTCCAGTTTGCTAAGACAATGTTTTCCAAAAATGTGTCAAAAACAAACACTTTATAAATAGTGTCAAATACAGGCTGACAATTCTAGTTCACTTGGCTCAAGTTTCGTTAAATTTTTTTCTTTGAGACACTTATCTTTATAGATTTTGTTAAAATTAAACAAAAAAAACTTATTTTTTATGGATTGTCAAAAACAGAATATAATTCAAGTTCAATAATTTTGTTTAAAATAGTAAATAGAATAGAGTTCACCTACCGATCATGTCCGAAATCGCGTCCGCCTTGATCACAGCCGCCTTCCTCGTATCCTCATCCATCCACTTGAGTTTGGCAAAATTAGCCTTGAAGGCGTTCCTCACATTATTGATCATTTCCTCAGCTTGTGTCTTCGAATCGAGATTAAAAACTTCGCGAACAAAAATAGCACCAATCGCAAAACCCAGAACATTATTTGTGTCTTGGACACAGTACCGCCATTGGGGCTCTTCACCGCCCTCTGAGCCCATCAGAGCCTTTCTCAGGCCCTTGTAGGCGTCTCGAAAGGCCTTCGAGAGACAACCAGTAAACACGCGAACGGTTTGCCAAACCAGATAATTGTTTAAAGTGCTGAAAACACACAGCTGGTTGGAGCAAATTTATCTGAAAATCACAGTTTTACCGCCGGCCAAAATTATTTTAATGCAACACCCTGTATATTTCAACTACCCCAAAAAAAATTACGAAAATCAATGAATCAGACAAAACTCTTTACAGTGAATTACCTAAACAGTAAACAGATAATGTTTTTTGTTAGTGACGTTTTCGCACAATCATACTCTTTATTACACAATTATTGATGGGCTGCTTTATTTTAGTTCCGTTGTCACAAACATAAGCAGGTAAGTGTTAAAATATTTAGCAAGATCTAATTAAAAACAAGGCAAAATGCACTAAATTAATTCAGAACAAAGCACTAAATGACATATTTGTATCCAAAAATTCGATTATTTTGCCAAATTTGGTAAAAATTGAACTTTTAGACACTTTTTTTTCCAATCGTTTCGCAAAATTTTCACGAAAAGACGCTGACAAATCGCCAACTTTTAAGCCTAAGCAAGTTTTTCAAAACAAAACTGTTTTCTTTGCAAAATCATGCTGTTACAGTCCGGAAAATCACTAAATTAAGTCATTTTTTAAAGCGTGTTAAACGCAGTAAGACGAAAAACCTAAAAAAATTAGACCAAAAAGGAACGTTTAAGCAATTTTTGAGTTATTTGCTCAATTCTTTCAAGGTATTTTGCGGTCTAGAGTGAAACATCGCAAGTTTTCGGTCAGAAAAGCAATTATTTTGTGGAAATTTCGCGAAAACTGACTGAAAAATCACCGTTTTAGAGCGATTTTCAGTTAATGAGAAAGTATTGTACCAAACGAACATTTAGGGCGAAACGAAGTGAAAAATTCCGTCTAAAATTCGTTAATTTCATGAAATTTCATTAGGAAAATCAGAGAATTTTCTGTAATTCATTTAAATCAATAATTGTTTCAAAAGAAATGGAACTGCCGTATATTTTCCAAAACGCGATTTTTGAGACATAATAATGATTAAAGCTTCAGGGTTACACGGAAAATGCGTTATTTTCTCTAAATCTGTGAATATTTTTCAATAAAAACTTTACAAATTCGGGAAATTGTGCAAAATTAAACTCAATTTCGCCTGTTTTAAAAAGTTATAACATTTTCATTGGTGAAAAATGCGTTATTTTCCACTGAGAAAAATTTAGAGCCTGACGCGGAGTGCGTCAAACATATATTACCCTGGATTCGTGTATCCGGTGTTCCGCCGAATGGAGAATGATTGTTAAAAAATGCCTTATTTTGCACTGAGAAAGTTGCTACAAAATTTCTAATTAAGTCAAAAATGCACCAAACACTTTCACTCACAAATAAAAGAATCATTTCAATTAGACGCAAAATAAAAACGGACTTTTTCTAAATAAAATATTCAATAAATAAACTTGCATTTATATAATTTTTTTAGACTTCATTCCGACTCCCAATTTTAAAAAATATTTATAATTTCAGAAAAAATATTTATTTAACGAGTTTGGGTGTAAATCGGACGCTTTATTTCACGAGTGGAATATTAAATCACGAGCGAAAACGAGTGGTTTATCATCCACGAGGTGAAATACATGAACCGATTTACACAAAAACGAGTTGAATACAACATTTTTTCTTCGAATTAAACTCAGTAAGGCTTAAAATTGCTCTAAATATGTTAAAAATAATCTGACGTTTCGTATTCAGAAATATCATACAGTTGTCAAAACTTCCTTACACAGGAGAAAAACCGTAAATTTTGACCGTGTCGAAGCATAAAATAAATTTTATCATGTAAAAATAATACGTAATTATTACTAATTTACTATCTGTTTTTTATTTTGTATTTTAACTTTCTTTCAACAGGTATTTCATAAATATTATAGGAACGTTTTCTTTGTACACCATAAAGTTTTACAACAGATAATGGTGTTTAAGATACGCAACCCTCACAATAAGATATTTTGACAATTGGGGTAATCACTATAAAAATTTAATGGTGCACAAAGAAAACTTGTATTATATCATTTTTTAGAAGTTATTACCAGTTATTTTTGGCGGCCGGTAAAACTAGTTGCAGTAAAACTTACATATTGCCCTCGGGCGTACTTTGATACTCTTTGATCAGACTTGATAAGTTTTCTAAATACTCAGGCGCGTACACTACGACTTTTTCCTTCTGATTCACCTTCCGCCCCACGATTTTCATCGCATTTTCGAAAAAAGCCCGCCAATCCAACTGAAAAAAATTTTTTTGAACCCTGACACGAAGCTGAGAACCTTAACTTACAAACTTGGCCCTTTGCCTGAGCTCAGCTAACGTCATCAAATGATAGAGCGACTCTTCATCCCTCCTCATCTCATTCGGTGTCGTAATATTTGCTAATCTAGTCTCAAAATCTATCACAGCTTGCATTTGTTCTTTGGTCGAGTTCACCTCCCCCCCTAGCAAAACCCCAACTTTGGTCATATAATCAAGGTAGGCCTCCAAAACCTTCGAATGTTCGCTCTCATTCAGGTAATAATCCCTCGTGGGCAACGTCAGCCCACTCTGATCAATCTGCAGTATATACCTTGAGGAATTTCTATCGTCCTCCCCCACCATATACGAAAATAACGCCCCAACATTATATTTATTTTGCACCATTTGAACCAAATGCTGGAACGACCAATTTTTCGGGTTAAAACCACTGTCGGTGATACTCCACCCTCCCAGCTTTTTGAGGAGGGCGTGCATTGGCTCCGCCCCCAAGTCCTCAACAGTGTCATTAACGTCCAAACAGGACTCGTAGTACATTTTGGCCTTTTTCTCAGCCTTGGATTTGAGATTTTCGATTGGTTGCTCAAGGACGTGTTTAATAACGAGCTGGTTTTGCTGCTCCAGCTTCATAAACGTGCCCCAGGTGCTTTTACCGTCGGGGATCGGGTTGGCTTTGACCCAGCCATTGCAAGAGTAGGAGTAAAAATCCTGGCAGGGGTCAACAGACAAGTCCATCGCTGATAAAATGTTACTGGCGATTTGGACGCACGATTTGTTCAAGCAGGGGAGGTTATCGCCAGATTGCACATGAATTATCTAAAAAAAGGGCAAAATTTAGAGCACGACGCGGAGTGCGTCAAACATATATATTACCCTGGATTCGTGTATCCGGTGCTCCGCCGAATGGAGAATGATTGTTAAAACTACAATTACGAAGAATAAGGTTGCTATGAGGACCAGAAGGGCCTTTTCGAGCATCGTGCGCTGTTTCCATATGCTGGTGCCGGCATGGTACCGTATATGGGTCGCACTGGTGCTTATACCTTCGGTTAACTGTACACTATTTACACTATCATCGTCTGTGAAGTCGGCGTGTGTGTATCGAGTCATCTGGGGGAAAATTATCAATTGATTTTATTAAAGTGTGGTAAAGGGAGATAAAAGACGGCAACGCGGCGAAGTTGCGGTAATTGATTGGAAAACTCAAGTGGGATTTTCCAACAGAAACCGGAATGGAAAACTGCGAAAATGTACGAACTTTGATAAATCGAATCGATTATTATTGGCATCATTGTATGCTAATTGGCAAAAAACAACGTCAAGTGAAACAATATTTTGTCTTTTTATTTGTACAGGGTGTTCAATTGTCAGTCACCACAAAACAATTAATTTTATCGTGAAAAAATATGCTAGATTTTTTCAATTGATTTAAGTGTCTCCCAGTCATATTTTAAAAAATTTGGGCAATATCTAAGTATCAAATTGTAGTGTTTTTAATCCTCTATTGTTTGCGCTATCAATTATTTTTTTAATCAACTGGAAGTATTTATTTTTGCTCGGACCAAAAGATTTGAGGCACCCTGTATGGTCTTTAATTTTAACCGCGCAATTATTGCGCAAAATTTCAATAAAAGTATGCTAATAAATTACAGAATTATGTCAAAAATGACATTATTTTTGCAAGTTCTGAGGATTTAAACACGTTTTTAGATCAAAAATCAACTTTTTCTTCCTGTTTTTATTAAATTAGAACAAAAAAAATCAAGAAATTTGGTCGAAAATGACCAAAAATTTACCTTTTCTAAGCGTTTATTCAGCAAAAACTCAATTATTGCGTAAAATTTCGTCAAAAATAAGCCAATAAATTACATAATTATGTCAAAAATGACATTATTTTTGCAAGTTCTGAGGATTTAAACATATTTTTAGACCAAAAAAACAAGTTTTTCTTCTGGTTTTTATTAAACTAGAACGAAAAAATCACCAAATTTGGTCAAAAATGGCCAAAAATTTACCTTTTCTAAGCGTTTATTCAGCAAAAACTCAACTATTGCGCAAAATTTCTATAAAAGTATGCCAATAAATTACAGAAATATGTCAAAAATGACATTATTTTTGCAAGTTTTGAGAATTTAAACATTATTTTAGACCAAAAATCAAGTTTTTCTTCTGGTTTTTAATACACTAGAAAGAAAAAATCACCAGATTTGGTCAAAAATGACCAAAAATTTACCTTTTTTAAGCGTTTATTCAAGAAAAATTCAATTATTGCGCAAAATTTCCATAAAAGTAAGCTAATAAATTACATAATTATGTCAAAAATGACATTATTTTTGCAAGTTCTGAGGATTTAAACATATTTTTAGACCAAAAATCAAGTTTTACTTCTAGTTTTTATTAAACTTGAACGAAAAATTCAACAAATTTGGTCAAAAACGACCAAAAATATACCTTTTCTAAGCGATTATTCAGCAAAAACTCAATTATTGCGTAAAATTTCGTCAAAAATAAGCCAATAAATTACAGAATTATGTCAAAAATGACATTATTTTTGCAAGTTCTGAGGATTTAAACACATTTTTAGACAAAAAAACAAGTTTTTCTTCTGGTTTTTATTAAACTAGAACGAAAAAATCACCAAATTTGGTCAAAAATGCCAAAAATTTACCTTTTCTAAGCGTTTATTCAGCAAAAACTCAATTATTGCGTAAAATTTCGTCAAAAATAAGCCAATAAATTACAGAATTATGTCAAAAATGACATTATTTTTGCAAGTTTTCAGAATTTAAACACGTTTTTAGACCAAAAATCAAGTTTTTCTTTCTGTTTGTATTAAACTAAAACAAAAAAATCACCAAATTTTGGTCAAAAATGACCAAAAATTTACCTTTTCTAAGCGTTTATTTAGCAAAAACTCAATTATTGCGCAAAATTTCTTAAAAAATAAGGCAATAAATCACAGAATTATGTCAAAAATGACATTATTTTTGCAAATTCTGAATACGTTTTTAGACCAAAAATCAAGAGTTTTTTCTCCTGTTTTTATTAAAATAGAACGAAAAAATTATCAAATTTGGTCGAAAATGACCAAAAATTTACCTTTTCTGAGCATTTATTCAACAGAAACTCAATTATTGCGCAAAATTTCTATAAAAGTAAATAAATTACAGAAATTTTCAGTCAGTCAGCACAAATTTTATCATGAGAAAATAAGCCAATTACTTGATTTTTTCAATTGATTTTGGTGTCTCCCGGTCATATCTTAAAAAATTTGGGCAAGATCTAAGCATCAAATTGTAGCGTTTTTAATCCTCTATCGTTTACGCTATCATTGATTTTTTTTAATCAACTGGAAGTATTTGTTTTTGCTCGGACCAAAAGATTTGAGGCACCCTGTATGGTCTTTAATTTTAACCGAGAAAAAATGTAAAGAAACCATTTTCTTTAAGAGTAAAGAAGTAAAAATATAAATAGAAAAAATAAATTTAAAAATAAATGAAACATACATTCCGTTACACTTTACTGTGTCAGTTTATTATAGACAAAGAGATTTATGTTCATGTTGCTGATAAATGAAACTGTCAAAATATTTTTACAAAATTGCATACACACCATCTATTTTTAAATATGACATATTTTTCAAAAAAGAACATACCGTAGAATTTAAAAATAGCTGATCTTTTTTATCGTCATTTCTGATGTTTTATCTGTTTTTTTAGCAAACCATATTTTTTGCATTTTTGGATCTAGCTGCTGATGTTTAGTTTTTTTTTACATAAAAACTAAAAATCAATAAAATTTTGTTATTCCATTTAAAAAAAACATAACTTCAGTGTTTTTTTTAATATTGGGACACCCGGTATATATACCACAATATTTTAGAAACATGCCGCAGAAACGCAGCTATAATTTAGAAAAAAGAAAAAGTCAATATCTCTAATAATAAACAAGTTATGGAGCTTTTTCAGATCGTTGGGACACCCTGTACGTATACCAAAAAAATTAAAATACTTTTGAAATTTTTTCTGTTTTTTTTTCTTTTTTTATTTGAATTATGGAGAGCCTTTTAACTGAAATTTTCCCATCAGAGTTTATTCAGAAATTCTTCTTTTAGACATAAAGTGATGAACAGGTAAAGGTTTTACGTTTCAGCCATGGAGTAAAAAATCTTACACAATAACGAAAAATAAGTGGTGGTTTACTGTTACAAAGAGAAAAATATTAATTAAAAAATTAAAAAAAAGTATAAAGTATCACTTTTACTACTAAAAATAACATAATCCACTATTAATTTTCCCAATAAAAAAAATCAAAAATTGAAGAAAAAAATATTGAAGTTAACTCGTAACAATTTCGTCACTCGCTACGCTCGTCCGTATATTTTCCAGAATATACAAAATATTCAGTTAAATTTCAGTGCCAATTAATAAGCTTTTTATTCCTACATCCGACTGTTTTCCGTGCACTTGGTTCAATAATAATGCTGATAAATTTATTTACTGAAGGCTTTAGTGCCCCGAATCCTAATCTAATTGACTTAATCTAGAAAAACAAAGGCTAGTTGCAGCAAATTAGTTCACTGATAAACAAATAATTTTGTTTATTGATCGCTTAACACTTTATGACACTAAATGAATGCTTAGAATTCGAAAAATTCCCAGTAATATCAATTATTTAACCGCCTCGCAAATATTTCTAATAATTAGAGCTCATTGAACAAATGAAACCGAATCTTTTGTTTGCCGATACATCATCCATCCACAACGCACTAGATTATCAATTCGTTTTGCAACAACTCTTTAAATTGATCTCATCGAGCAGGCGGAAACCCGCCGCCTTGATTATCGCACTCCCGATAAAATAAAGCGCAAACAGAAATAAGTGCTACTCACATTATTTCCCCGAAATAAAACCAATAAGGAAAATAAATCGCAGTCGCCTTGGACCGCGCCGAACAAAACACTGTCGGCGCGTCTCTTAATTTAACAACACATGTTGTGACGTCAGATGGCGTCGCTGCGCCATTTTAAATTATTATGTCACAGCCCCCACCACAACCACTGATACAAAAAAGGGATTAGGACTTGGAATGCGCTCGTGTGAATGCGGCTTTAGGATAAATTATTTACGCACCTTGACGCTCATCGTTTCCGAATGGTTTTGCACAACACTTGGGTTTTTTTGGCACTGGTGACGTGATTTAATCGCCGACGCCCTGCGTTCAAAATTTGGGACGCCAGACGACGGCCTGCTCGATTATTGATTGAGAAGTTCACGCGAGAGCGGCTTGCGGAGCGCGCCGTGGTTATTGATCTGGTTTTCATTTGTTTGCACAATCGGGCGCAAATTTGTTTGCGTTGACGACAAACAAAACGCTTAAGAGTTTGCAGTTTTAATGTGCGATTTTTTTTTCGGGTGGATTTTCAAGGCTGGCTCACATAAGCGCCAGTTGCGGAAATTTGAGCGGGAATACGGAGGACTATGAGATAGGAAACGAAACGAGGTACAAAGTCGTACCCAAAAAAAATTGTACGGCAGATTAAAAAAAAGAGGTCGCTTTAAATCCAACCAATTCATTAATTACATGGAATTACATGTTTTGCGCTCTTAGCACACTGAAAAAAACTGACGACTAAAATTTTCATAAAAAATATTAGAAAAAACTTATTATTTAGCAAATTTGAGCGAATAAATAAATAAATTTACCATTTCTGAGCGTTTATTTAGCAAAAACTCAATTATTGCGCGAAATTTCTTAAAAAGTAAGCTAAAAAATTACAGAATTATGTCAAAAATGACATTATTTTTGCTTTGTTCTAAGGATTTAAACACGTTTTCAGACCAAAAAAACAAGTTTTTCTTCTGGTTTTTATTAATCAAGAACAAAAAATTCACCAAATTTGGTCGAAAATGACCAAAAATTTACCTTTTCTAAGCGTTTATTCAGCAAAAACTCATATATTGTACAAAATATTTAAAAAAGTAAGCCAATAAATTACAGAATTATGTCAAAAATGACATTATTTTTGCAAGTTCTGAGAATTTAAACACATTTTTTCACTAAAAATCAACTTTTTCTTCCTGTTTTCATTAAACTAGAACAAAAAAAAATCAAGAAATTTGGTCGAAAATAACCAAAAACTGTCCTTTTTTAAGCGTTTATTCAGCAAAAACTCAATTATTGTGCAAAATTTCATAAAAAGTAAGCCAATAAATTACAGAATTATGCCAAAAATGACAGTATTTTTGCAAGTTCTGAGGATTTAAACACATTTTTAGACCAAAAATCAACTTTTTCTTCCTGTTTTTATTAAACTAGAAATAAAAAATCGCCAAATTTGGTCGAAAATGACTAAAAATTTACATTTTCTAAGAGTTTATTAAGCAGAAACTCATTTATTCTGCAAGATTTCTTAAAAAATAAGCCAATAAATTACAGAATTATATCAAAAATTACATTATTTTTCTAAGTTATGGATGTTTAGCATGTTTTTAAGCCAAAAATTAAGTTTTTTTTCATGTTTTTGGTAAACTAGAACGAAAAAATCACCAAAAACTTAGTTTTTTTTAAGAATTTTGTCAAAAATGTCTGACGATAATGGAACAGCAGCGCCTCTGGCGCCCTAAACAAAACTATCAAGAACGGAACGTTTCCTATCCTAACCTTTAGTTATCCGTAGTTGGCAACAAATTCAAAAAACAATAAAAAATTTCCGTCGAACCGTCAAAATGTCAACACCTTCGGTAAACCCTCCCTTGCCCCCTCTCAAGTGACCCCCATTTGCAGGCCCCCTTGCTCCGACTATGCCACTTTCAGGGCCCCTTTCTGCCGGTTCAGTCGTACTACTGTTACACCGACGAAATCTGTTGTAAGGAAGGCTGTTGTAATGATTTTGCCGATTACAAGTACTTTCATTCCTGGCATTTTTGGTACAAAATTTACGTTGTGTACAAAATTGCGACAAAAAAACGCGAAATTGTTAAAAAAAACACATTTTTAGGCTTGGCGTTGTAGCTTTTGTCCTTCTTTACCGCTACATCTGTTGGTACTGTAAAAGGGCGGAGCGACAAGACAATGTTTTAAGAATACGTGAAGAGGAAACTCTTAATTCGCACGTTGTTAATTTAATGGTTTCTTACAACAACAGACGCAGTGGAAATGGTATTTTGTGGTTTTAAAATTAAGTGTCAAGTACAGTCACGATCAAAAACAATGACACTTCTAAAAACGCAGCCAAACTAGCGGGACAGTTTTAAATTAACCTGTTTGTTGAAATTTATGACCTAAAATATTTTAGTCGCACGTTTCCAGCCCGGTTAGTAAGGGTGTCATTCTTTTTGATCGTGACTGTACTTCCCCCTTCAATTATTTTTCTTTTTCTGGGTGTTTTTAATTCTATTTCCAGTCAATAATTATGTGAAAAATAAGAAAAAAATATTGGCTTAGTGTACTTGAACCAGTGTTGCCAACGTATTTTTTTTATTATAGATAAATTAAATAAATTGTTTAAGATGTGGCACCTAAAGACGATGACGAGAACCCCGACCCCCCTCCCCTCTACAACGTGGCCCTCCACCTCCCCAAGCCCCCCAACACTGACGAAGTCCCCTCCTACGAACAGGCAACTTTGATGCGCCAAAAAAACAATTTAAATACTTAATAAAAGCTTTATTTATTCCCGTAACCTACAATTTCATGTAAATTTGTGTTATTAAAACTTAAAATTATATCCCCTTTGATCAAATGCTTGTATGAACTTTTCGCTTTCGTGGTATTTCTAGCCCATGGCGGTGTTCTCCCAAACTTCGCATATTTAAATTTAAGTTTGGTACCATTTGGTAACTTTTCATTCTCCCCCCTAGGATCGCCAACTTGACCAACAAATCTCCTAGCTTTGGCTTCGTTCATATCGTTCTCGATTTCGGCCTGAAACCCGTCAAATTTCTTCGACATTTCTTCAACATCTTGGTCCACACTGTTATTAAGTCCATTTTGAATGACTTGTGAATTAATATCGAAAAGTTCGTTTCGATTTTCCAAATCTCCATTGTTTGGAATTATACGTTCTTCATTTACGTCACTAAACCGGACGCTCTTTCTTCGTTTAATTGAAGAAAGTTTCAGAGGGGGTGGGGGGGCAACCGGGGTCGCTGTCACGTTTAAAATTAAATCGAAAGTGGCCTCTGGTTCTTCTTTCTGACTGTCATTTAGCGAACCGTTGAAACTTGGATTATCTATAGACTTATCTGTATCTTCACTTTTCTTCTTTTTCTTCCGTTTGACTTCAAAATCATTACTTGGAGTGGAGTCGCAACCATTTGTACTATTAATGTCAAAATTTGGGTTGACAATGGCAAACGAATCTTCAATCTTCCTTTTCTTCTTTCTTCTAACTGCAAAATCGCTGCCCACTTGACTGTTTTCATGCTCACTGGTTGTACAATCAAAGCTGGGGTTGTCAATAGCCACTGAATCTTCACTTTTCTTCACTTTCTTCTTTCTTTTAACTTCAAAATCGGCACTCATTTGACTATCCCCAAGCTCACTTGTTGCAAAATCAAAGCTGGGGTTGTCAATAGCCACCAAATCTTCACTTTTCTTCACTTTCTTCTTTCTTTTAACTTCAAAATCGGCACTCATTTGACTATCCCCAAGCTCACTTGTTGCAAAATCAAAGCTGGGGTTGTCAATAGCCACCGAATCTTCACTTTTCTTCACTTTCTTCTTTCTTTTAACTTCAAAATCGGCACTCATTTGACTATCCCCAAGCTCACTTGTTGCAAAATCAAAGCTGGGGTTGTCAATAGCCACCGAATCTTCACTTTTCTTCACTTTCTTCTTCCTTTTAACTTCAAAATCGGCACTTCTTTGACTATTCCCAAGCTCACTTGTTGCAAAATCAAAGCTGGGGTTGTCAATAGCCACCGAATCTTCACTTTTCTTCACTTTCTTCTTCCTTTTAACTTCAAAATCGGCACTTCTTTGACTATTCCCAAGCTCACTTGTTGCAAAATCAAAGCTGGGGTTGTCAATAGCCACCGAATCTTCACTTTTCTTCACTTTCTTCTTCCTTTTAACTTCAAAATCGGCACTTCTTTGACTATTTCCAAGCTCACTTGTTGCAAAATCAAAGCTTGGATTGTCAATCGCCACCGTATCTTCATTATTCTTCTTTTTCTTCTTTCTTTTGACTTCAAAATCGTTACTCGAACTATTGTCACAATCATATGTACAATTAATGTCAAAATTTGGGTTGTCAATCGCCAACGAATCTTCATTATTCTTCCTTTTCTTCTTTCTTTTGACTTCAGAATCACCACCTGGTTTGCAATCTTCACTATTCCTATTTTTCTTCTTCCTTTTCACCTCAAAATTGTCACTTGTTTCCCGTTCGTCAATCGGAAACGAATCTTCATTCTTCTTTTTCTTCTTTTTTTTGCTAGTTTGAGCGTCACTTTCTTCAACATTTTGCGTTTTGTTGCTTTCTTCGACAACAAAAGTATCATTTTCTTCACTAATTTTGACTCCATCTTCAATTTCTTCTTTAATTGTATTCAAGACGTGCTTTTGCACCTCAACACTGCCACAAAGTGGATCAAAAGCCGGATTACTCAACCCTTCATTTTCTTTTTTAATTTTCTTCGGTGTTTTAAAACCGAATCCATTGTAGCTTTCTTCCTCCGATTCTGACTCTTTCTTCAGCACGCCATTGTTACCAATCACGTAACCGTTCTTTTTCCCAAAATTTGGTAACTTTTTTTTGAAATAATCAACCATAGAACCGTTATGACTGAAATTACTTTTTTCTTCGTGAATTTCTTCAGTTTCGGGCGTTTTTGGCGCCTCTTTCAGGCTTTTTTTTCCGAAAATGTTGGCTAAATCTTTCTCACTACAACGACTCAAGTCTTTGCCTCTGGTGAATTTTTTATAGTGGACGCGTACGCGTGAACTTTGCGATTTTTGCTCAAGTGAGGCGATTTTGACGTCATTTGACTCGGGCTTCGCCCCCGGAAGCGACTGAAGCAAGGCGTTGAAATTACTGTCGTGTTCAGTCCACTGGTCGTTGGTTTCCTTGTACCCCATGCCTGGAAATTAACCTAACTTTTGACAAACGTCAGAGTGACACTGACTACTACCTTTACTGTCATTCTTGTAAGAAATTTTAACGTGTTCCACAATTCCGTTCTCTTTAGCCCCCAAGCCCTTGCCCTTGGACCAGCCCATTTTTTCGAGCATTTTTTGCCCAAATTTACTCGAATCTGTAACAGTTTTTTGGCTCACATAACGTCACTTTTTTATCAGTGGGAAAATAGCCCCCTTGAAGCACAAGGGGTCACGCTAGCGCGTTTTAGTGACTTGGGGGGCTCTTACCGTCACTCCAGTCCTTGCCACGAGGGTTCAAAGACCACCGTTGCTTGACTTTACGTTCGGCAAGCATCGACATTTTGCACAAAAAACCACCACAAATCAATTAAACATGTAATAATTCGTCCAGAAAGTTTATTGTAACAAAAAACGCTATCAATTTGATACAATTTTTTGGTCTTAGAAAAACACGTGTAACGGTTTTGACAACTGTCAACCGTCACATTTTTTCTACCAACCACCGGCGAATAAAAAACCTAAAAAATTTATCACAAAAATTGTGAAAAAAAACGTTTTCCTCACTTTTTAGAAGTAAATCTTGCGACAAACACCGTTAATTAATCGGTAGCCGTGATTACACCGCACTTTGATAATTGCCGCTTGATTTATCGGTGTTGCTTGAGTGAGGTTAGGTTTGGTTTTCTGGGCCCAAAGTGCCCACATTTGCACGAAAAAAAACAGTAACACGTAAAAAATGCGTGGCAGATTCATGACAAACATTGGTTTTTTACCAAATCTAGTTTCTCTATTTATCTGGCACAGTACTGCCAACGTGAAATTTGTGACGATTTATTTTGCAGCGGTTTTTTTTTAAACTATGATAAGGATGTGCAAGTGCACAAAAACAATAATTTTAAAATTAAAATTTAAAAAAATTTAAAATTAAAATTTAAAATCGATTTTTTTTCGACTTTTATTTATAAAAGTGGGCTACTAATGCAAAAAATTGTGTTGCTATAGCACCATCGTGACGTCAGATTGTTTATACGCCAAATAATCGAGCAAAGAGTGAAAGTTTCAAATTTGAAACAAGAATTTTTGAGTTTGATTTACGGTAAGTGTCACTTTATAGCCTTTTTTATTATATTTGAGTGAGTGTTTTCTTTAAAGTGCTTTGCACGATTTGATGAGCTATGGGGGGAAATAAATAAATTGTGACAGTGACAACGGAACCACAAAACATACAAACTTTATTTTTCGGTACAACAACACAAAAGTAATTATGACAATCATGATTTTCCTTAACTATGGTAACAAATTTGATATTTTTTAGTAAAACCAAATGTTTTGCTTGTTGTCAATATAAACCTTAAAGTAGTCTCTTGTAATTAACACAAAGTACAAAGACAAATAAAGATACACCAAACAAAAAGGCAAAGACTTCTTTAACACTGTACATAATTTTATCTATTTATTATTTTTCAAAAAAAAATTGGTGTAAACTTGTACTTACTTTTGGCATTTTACTTTATAAAAATGAGAAATCAAAAAAAATAATATACACATAAAAGTACCAAAAAAATTGTGAAGGCATTCATTTGAAAAAAAATGAAGAAATAAGGTTACTTTACCCAATGTAAGCAGGTAAGTTTAAAAAAATCGCGCAAAAAACTGAGTTTTTTAGCCCGAAAATGCAAAAACAAAACCAATTCCGATTAAATTCAGCGAATTTGTGACGAAATTTCGTAAAAAATTGGCTTTCAAGGAACGTAAAAGCGACCGAATATCTCATTTTCTGCATAATTTAGTAAATAATAAATACATACGCGAAAAACTTTGTTCTTTTACTACATTTTTCAATTAAAAAATATACTTAATGTCTCCAAAAATAGCAAAATCATGACATTTCCAGCTTACATATGAAAAAAAAGACTGTTTCTTTTAGTCCAAAACAGTGTTTACATAAATTGCATTACTTTCAACTCAGTTTGGCTATTTTTTTTTTGAATTTTTTGAGGAGAATGTGCGAAATAATAATTTTTTTTTCAAAAACCCCAAAATAAAATAATTTTTTTGAAACTTTATCCGAGACATTTTCGAAATATTAGAAGGTCAGGTTGAAAAAATGAGGAAGTGCAGCACAATAATTACATTTTTGACCCGACTTGGTTAATTTTTAGCTCAGTTTCACCAAAATTTATCAAAAAAATTGCATTTCTATCGCAAAAACAAAAAATAATAGGCACATTTTTGTTTGTTTTTGAGACGTTTGTGAAATAATTGTGGTTGCGGTGAAAAAAATTAACATAAGTGGGATAATCATTATTACGTTTTCGCCCTAATTTAGTGGATTTTCAGCTCGATATTTAGCAAAAAATTTGCGAAAATTTGCGATTTTGGCTTAAAAACAAAATAATTTTGAACTGTAAAACAGGAAAAAAACAAAAAAAGTGAGCAAATGCGGCAAATAATCGCATTTTCCATCAAAATTTAGCGAATTTTCAGTTGTATTTAGCAAAATTTCACTAAACGGTTGCGTTTTTATCTCAGAATGTTAGTTCAAACACAAAAAATTGGCTTAATTTGGTAAATTTCTGATTGTTTTTAGCACTTTTGCAAGGTAATTGTGCTTCAGATTAAAAAAAATGAACAAATGCGCCTTTACATATCGCATTCTCGACCCGATTTAGTAAATTTAGAGCTTGGTTTAACAAAATTTTACGAAAAAATCGAACGAAAAATATATCAAAATTTGTTCCAATTTATTGATTTTCAAAATATTTGATTTCTGAAATAATTATTGTAGTTTGCGTTGAAAACAAAATAAGAAAAAGCGGCACCAAAACTGTATTTTATTTATCGCAATATTAAGAAAATTTAACAAAAAAAAAATGTGCTTTTGTCAGATAAATGAAAAAAACTGTTCTAATAATAGTTTGGTAATTTTTCGACTTGTTTTGTCAAATTCGCCAAATAATTGCGTTTCTGGTTATGGCTTGAAAAAATCTAGCAAATAGTTGGCGCAGTTTAGCAAAAGTCCACAAAATATTGCGACCAAAAACGTGAAAACTGTTCTATTTGTTGGTTTATTTTTGACAAAATTCAAAATTCAAAAAAAAATCTTAAGAAATGTAATACAATTTTAATGAACAAATGTGTTTATATATCAAAAAGAAAAAAATTGTTCTAATTTATTTATTGATTTTCAAAATATTTGATTTGTGAAATAATTATTGTAGTTTGCGTTGGAAACAAAATAAGCAAAAGCGCCAACAAAACTGTATTTTATTCACTCTAATTTATCAGAATATTAACAAAATTTAACAAAAAATGTGCTTTTATTAGATAAATAAAAAAACTGTTCTAATAATTTCGTAATTTTTTGACTTGTTTTTGTCAAATTCACGAAATAATTGCGTTTCTGGTTGTGGCTTGAAAAAATCTAGCAAATAGTTGGCGCAGTTTAGCAAAAGTCCACAAAATATTGCGACCAAAAACGTGAAAACTGTTCTATTTGTTGGTTTATTTTTGACAAAGTTCAAAATTCAAAAAAAAATCTTAAGAAATGTAATACAATTTTAATGAACAAATGTGTAAAAACACATAATAATTAAATAATTAAATAATTAAATAATAACTATTTTGATATAAAAATATCAAAAAGAAAAAGATTGTTCTAATTTATTTATTGATTTTCAAAATAGTTGATTTGTGAAATATTTATTGTAGTTTGCGTTGGAAACAAAGTGTGCAAAAGCGGCACCAAAACTGTATTTTATTCACTCTAATTTATCACAATATTAACAAAATTTAACAAAAAATGTGCTTTCATCAGATAAATAAAAAAAACTGTTCTAATAATTTTGTAATTTTTTGACTTGTTTTTGTCAAATTCGCCAAATAATTGCGTTTCTGGTTGTGGCTTGAAAAAATCTAGCAAATAGTTGGCGCAGTTTAGCAAAAGTCCACAAAATATTGCGACCAAAAACGTGAAAACTGTTCTCTTTGTTGGTTTATTTTTGACAAAATTCAAAATTCAAAAAAAAAATCTTAAGAAATGTAATACAATTTTAATGAACAAATGTGTAAAAACACATAATAATTAAATTATTAAATAATTAAATAATAACTATTTTGATATAAAAATATCAAAAAGAAAAAGATTGTTCTAATTTATTTATTGGTTTCAAAATAGTTGATTTGTGAAATATTTATTGTAGTTTGCATTGGAAACAAAATAAGCAAAAGCGGCACCAAAACTGTATTTTATTCACTCTAATTTATCACAATATTAACAAAAAATGTGCTTTTATTAGATAAATAAAAAAACTGTTCTAATAATTTCGTAATTTTTCGACTTGTTTTTGTCAAATTCGCCAAATAATTGCGTTTCTGGTTGTGGCTTGAAAAAATCTAGCAAATAGTTGGCGCAGTTTAGCAAAAGTCCACAAAATATTGCGACCAAAAACGTGAAAACTGTTCTATTTGTTGGTTTATTTTTGACAAAATTCAAAATTCAAAAAAAAATCTTAAGAAATGTAATACAATTTTAATGAACAAATGTGTAAAAACACATAATAATTAAATTATTAAATAATTAAATAATAACTATTTTGATATAAAAATATCAAAAAGAAAAAGATTGTTCTAATTTATTTATTGATTTTCAAAATAGTTGATTTGTGAAATATTTATTGTAGTTTGCGTTGGAAACAAAATAAGAAAAAGCGGCACCAAAACTGTATTTTATTTATCGCAATATTAACAAAATTTAACAAAAAAATGTGCTTTTATCAGATAAATAAAAAAACTGTTCTAATAATTTCGTAATTTTTAGACTTGTTTTTGTCAAATTTACTGAATAATTGCGTTTTTGGTTGTGGCTCGAAAAAATCTAGCAAATAAATTTCACTAAAAAATCTCCTTTAGTTTGAGTTAAAACTCAAAAAAATCCTAAGAAATGTAATACAACGTGTTCAAAAATGGTTGTTCATCAAGTTGACTAGATTTTTGTTGTTTTGTGATACGAAACTTTTTGCATTATTTTGACGGATCCGTCACTTTGACGGCAAATAAGCGGTACATTGCGTTCAAATTTCATAGGTGACTTGATGCACAACCATTTTTGAACACATTGTACAATTTTAACGAAATAAAAAACTTTCAGAGTTAAAAAGGCTCAATATCCAGAAAAACGCACAAAAAAACTAATATTTTTCCAGCGAAAAATGGAGTCCACCCAGCTTTACCTCAACGAGCAGCTCGTGACCATAACCGCGGACGCCCACACCGTTAAAAAATTAAATGAAGACGACCAATACCTCGCCGATTACGTGAACAAAGCGGCAAAAATGGGCCAATTCCACTTCCTCTTCACCCACGACCCGAATTTGCGCCGAATCGTCGTCAAACGCGCCCCAGCCGCGCTCCAAACCGTTTGGCACAAAAAAGGCCGGCCGTCAGAAAGCGACAATTTCGCCACCGATCTTTTACTAAAACTTTGCAATTCTGATAAATACTCCACCAGATTCAAAAGCGGCCACAGTTTGAAGAACAAACTGTGGGAGGAAATCGCCGCTGAGATGCGAACGGCGGGCTTTGACGTCGACGAGGCAAAATGTGCCCAGAAATTCAACAGTTTGGCGCAGAAAGGCCCAGAAACGGGCGAGTTGTACACGGAGATGAGAAAGGGTTTTGAGAGTGAGGAGGAGGACGATGAGTGGGTGCCCAGAAGTAATAGAAAAAGGAAAAGTGAGGAAGATGATGCCGATTTTTTCAAGAAGTTGGTTAAGAAAAATTGTAAACTGAAGGAGGAGCGGTATAAGGAGATGTGTGGGTTGATTAGGCGCAAAAATGAGTTGCTTGAAGAGAAGTTGAAGCAGAACCAAGAAATTATAACACTTTTGGGGAAATTGGTTAAGAATTAATTGAGTGGTTTTGTTGTTTTATTGCTTTATTGTGTAATGGAAGACAGTTGGAAGACTTAAAATTAATAAAGCTACAAGTGTTTGGCGCCGATTTCATAATTTCATGCGTTCGTTAACATATTTAATCAAAAAAAAAAACGGAGAAGGAATAAAAATAAAATAAAATAAATAAATAATGGAAAAAAAAAGAACAATTAGTGATTAATTTTTTTATAACCCAGAAAAGTGCTCTCTATTAATATTTTTTCTTCAAAAAAATTGATTCAAAACAATGTCAAAAAAATTCAAATTATTCGTGTGTTTTCTAAAAGTTATACCATTTTTCGGAAATTTTGAACCTTGAACAAATTATTGAAATGTGGGCAAATACATATTTTAAAAAAATTGTAACAATTAATAAATTTTTCTCTAGACGTGAAAAATTTGTCTTTTTTTTATCAAAAAAAGCAAAAAAACTGACTCAATAACGTGATTTTCCTGCTTGTTTTTGACACGATTGTGAAAAACAAGGCATTGAAACTAAAATGAGCAAATAAAGCTGAATTTTCGCCTGAATTTAGCAAAAATTCACGAAAAACTAATAACTGTAAAATTAGCAAAAGCGAAACAATAATTGTATTTTCCGCCTAATTTAGCGAATTTTCAGCTAGGTTTAGCAAAATTTTACAAAAATGTGGCTCAAAAAATGCACTGTGGACCCAATCTGTTGAATTGTAAGCTCAATTTGTTAACAGAATTCCACAAAACATAACGTATTTAACTTAAAAATCGTGCAAAAATGCCCATTTTTCGGTTTATTTTTGACGGAATTTCAGTAAAAAATTGCATTTGTGACAGAAATATTCACTAAAATCTACGAAAGAATTATAGCGAAAAGTGAGGAAGATGATGGCGATTTTTTCAAGAAGTTGGTTAAGAAAAATTGTAAACTGAAGGAGGAGCGGTATAAGGAGATGTGTGGGTTGATTAGGCGCAAAAATGAGTTGCTTGAAGAGAAGTTGAAGCAGAACCAAGAAATTATAACACTTTTGGGGAAATTGGTTAAGAATTAATTGACTGGTTTTGTTGTTTTATTGCTTTATTGTGTAATGGAAGACAGTTGCAAGACTTAAAATTAATAAAGCTACAAGTGTTTGGCGCCGATTTCATAATTTCATGCGTTCGTTAACATATTTAATCAAAAAAAAAAACGGAGAAGGAATAAAAATAAAATTAAATAAATAAATAATGGGAAAAAAAAGAACAATTAGTAATTAATTTTTTTATAACCCAGAAAAGTGCTCTCTATTAATATTTTTCTTAAAAAAAAATGATTCAAAACAATGTCAAAAAAAATCAAATTATTCGTGTGTTTTCTAAAAGTTATACCATTTTGAACCTTGAACAAATTATTGAAATGTGGGCAAATACATATTTTAAAAAAATTGTAAAAATTAATAAATTTTTCTCTAGACGTGAAAAATTTGTCTTTTTTTTCCCTAATTTATGACTCTTTTGTTGCACACTCATTGTGTAACAATTATATGACACATTAAAAAAAAAGCAAAAATTCACATGTATACAGGATGTCCATTTTTGGAGCTCCACCATGGAAATCTCCGTTATTATAAGAGATATTATCTGCAAGAAAATTTGATGTGTCATTTTTAGTTTTTGAATTATTGGAAAAAAACGGAAATTTGTAATTTTCGTTTTTATTTTTTGAAGTAAAAACCAAAAGAACTGGACGTTTTTAACTTGGACATTCTTCAGACACTTTTTTACAAGGAATCTAAATCTGTAATCGTATTTTCCAAGGCGTTCTTGATGTCAGAGTTACAACACCTAATTTTGTTTTTTCTTATGAAAGCCATATCCCCTTTTTGTATTTTTGAAAAGTGTTTTTATTCCTGATAACAACGATGTATCACATGATATGATCCAATCTTATACGCTGATCCAAGTGGAGAAAAAAGCATTTTTGCGAAGAGTGCTTTGGAAAAAACGTCAACAATTTTGTTTTTCATCAAACTAGATTTTAGAGGATTAATTTAATAAGACAAAATTATAAAAATTTATAGAATTGCATATTTAGTTTGTTAAATAAAATTTTTGAAGTTTTTTCCAAAGCACTCTTTGCAAAAACAGTTTTTTCTTAATTTTGATCAGCATGTAAGATTCGATCATATCATGTGATACATCGTTGTAATCAGGAACAAAAAGACTTTTCAAAAATACAAATGTCAAATATGGCGTCCATAAGAAAAACCAAAGTTGGGTGTTGTAACTCTGACATCAAGAACGCCTTGGAAAAGGCAATGACAGATTTAGATTTCTTGTAAAAAAAGCGCCTCTAAAATGTTCTACTTAAAAAGATCTAGTTATTGGTTTTCGTTTAAAAAAATTAAAACAAAAACTATGAAAATTTAGATTTTATTTTTCTCAATAATTCAAAAATGACATAAAATTTTTTTCACATAATTGTTCAGCATAAAAATGAGCAACTTGTCTTAATTTAACCGATCTCTAAGATCCCACTGGTGGAGCTCGAAAAAACGGACACCTATAGACAAAATATAAGATAAGATAGACAACAAACTATTTTTTATTATATCTGAGCGGGTCGTAGATAAAGTTATGGAACCGATAGTTATCGTTTCGTTCGTTCATATACAGATTTGCAAATTTTTTAATAATTTAAAGGGAAAATATAAAATTGTGGCTTTAAATTTAAAGGGGTGTTAATTTCTAAATTAACATAATTTTGCGTTAAAATCGACATTAATGAAGCTTGTTTATGAAATCGGCCTAGTTAATTAAACCATAAGGGATGTACTCCCTCTGGGGGTACATGTCAGGGCTCTTGTGATCCGGGGGGTGCCCATGCAGCAACTCCGACATGAAACTAATATAAGTAATCGCAAGACGAAGAGTTTCAATCCTTGAAAGTCTCTTTTCGTAGGCAAACGTTGGTACCTACAATTATTATTGTTTTTGTTTTTATTTCACTTTGTATTTATTTTTTTTATTTACTTTTCTTCGTAATTTATCGAACGCTTCGTTAAGGTTAAACATCCTGCGTCTTTCCCGTATATTGGCAGCTCGCCGTTGCGCCAAAGTTGCCACTCTTCTGCGTGGCTTTTTCTGGCTTTGGGGGCCGTTCTGGGGGCCGTTGCGCCCCAAACGGTTACCCACAAGGCCCCCACACTGTTGCCGGGGCCACACTGATTAATTTTGTCACAATTTTATTTTTTACAAGTAATAATTAACTACAATACCTAATTCTGAATTAAATGCGGTGAGAATGTCAGGGTAACTGCCCAGGGCCGGGTTTTGCCCCCCGAGACAGTGATGGGGGTCCCAGAGGCCGCTGTACCCCCCGATTTCGTTGGGGTAGTTGGGAAAATCGGCATGCTAAAAATTTTTATTTCGAGTAATTTAATTATCGCAATTTTAATAACGGGTGTCTAAAAAAATTTTTTTTGTAGCCACCCGGTGTAACTTCCCACTCACATTGTTCCCTTCCCACGGTCCATGATCACTAGAAAACGACATTTTCATTTCACTGAATTTCACTGAATCACTGCGATTATTTTTTTAAATGTTGACCACTTGACGCCGTTTGACTGAGTATTTGATTTCAATTTCAGGCGGAATTGACACGAGTTGGCAGTGGTGGGTTTGGATTGGTGGTTGCGAGTCGAGGGTGGTTTAATTGATGCGGTGACCAATCGGGGTTTTGCAATATGTTGCTTCGGGGAGAAGCGATTGTGGGGTTTAAGGACGAGAGGATAAGGCGGGAGGGATTATTGACGTTTTGGGATGAGCAAATTTTGTGTTATTGTTTTAGGGTGTTGGGGAGTTTTATTAAAAATGTGTCCATAAATCATACAAAAATACACAATTGTTAAAAAATTAAAGAGGGGCTTGTCTAGTAACAGTTTTTACGTTACTAGATAAATTTATATTTTTCGGCAGACGTTAAACCCATGCATATTCTTTATATATTTGTAGTCATTAGATGCCTCTATAGCTCTTAAAACTGCTCTAAAGTTAATAGGTTTGGTTTTTTGATGATTGATTTTTCCAATTTTTGTCGTGATTTTAGTCGATTTACGGTACCCAGAACATTTGTCGAGCAATAGCTCCGGAACTATTAGAGATAACCCCATGAAGTGTATTATCGTTGGAAAGCTCTTTAAATTATCTATCTTTTTCAAAAAAAATTAGTGTTGTCCGACTAATAGTTTTCGAGCAAATTGGAGAAAAATGCAAAAATTGGTAAAATTTTAAAAAATTCATAACTAAAAAACTATTCGGAATTTGGCAATTTTCTCGATGCCAATCGATTCCCCGGATCATTTTGCATAGGTAAGGATCAAAACAGTTCCACTTTTTCGAATAGTTTAGTCGCAATTGGGAAAATAAAAAAAAATAAAAAAAAGTTAACACCCCCCCCTTAAAATCGGTCAATTTTTAAAGTGTCTTTAAATCAAATAAAACCGATTCTATCTTATAGATTTTGATGTGCTCTTTCCGATCTAAAAAACCGTTTTCCCCTAACTCTTTTAGTTTGGCCGTAATCGGCGTTTGAAAATTGAAAAATTTTTTGCGAGATATTGCCTTGAGTCCTATGCCATTTTGTAGAGTTTTTTATTCCGGTTATCCTCCATTTTTCCGTTTTTCGATAACTCTAATAGTTTCGCCGTAATTGGCGGTTGAAAATTGAAAAAAAGTGAAAATGGAAAGCTTTTTTTGCGTTTTTCTCGGAAACTGTAAGACTTAGAGCAACGAACAAAAAACCATCTGATAGCGCTTAATTTTATCTATTTTTTCGACTAAACCCGGAGCCGCTCCGGGCAACGGTTCCGGCTACAGAGGCGATCAAAGTTTTTCACTAAAAAAATTCATAAAAAAAAAACTAAAAGTCGTAGAGCACTGCGGTTTGTTCCATTGAATTCTACGGCTCATTTTACATATTATATCAATTTTTCACAGGAATTAAAAATTTAAAATTTTTTGCCTAAATTTAGGGTAGTCATTTGTCATAGTGGAAAATTTTATTCAATAAAAAAATTCATAACTCGAAAACTAAAAGTCGTAGAGCAACGCGGTTTGTTCCATTGGATTCAGCGGCTTTTTTTCTGTATTATACCAACTTTTCACGAGATTTAAAATTTTCAAATTTTTTGCTCAAATTTCCTGAGTAATAAATTTGTGCCTCACCTTACCTTCAAAGTGATGAAAAAAAATTTTTTTTTAAATTCACTCCACCAAATTTTTATGGACTTCTTTATGTCTTAACAACCCACAAAAGTTGTTTTTAGTCCACAAAAAGTCCATATGTTCGATTTTTAGATTTTTGATTTTTTCAATTTTCGTCGCAGTTTTGGTCGATTTTGGGTACCCGGAACTTTTGTCGAGCAATAGCTCCGGAACTATCAGAGATAACCCCATGAAGTGTATTATCGTTGGAAAGCTCTTTAAATTATCTATCTTTTTCAAAAAAAATTAGTGTTCTCCGACTAATAGTTTTCGAGCAAATTGGAGAAAAATGCAAAAAATTGGTAAAATTTTAAAAAATTCATAACTAAAAAACTATTCGGAATTTGGCAATTTTCTCGATGCCAATCGATTCCCCGGATCATTTTGCATAGGTAAGGATCAAAACAGTTCCACTTTTTCGAATAGTTTAGTCGTAATTGGGAAAATAAAAAAAAATAAAAAAAAGTTAACACCCCCCCCTTAAAATCGGTCAATTTTTAAAGTGTCTCTAAATCAAATAAAACCGATTCTATCTTATAGATTTTGATGTGCTCTTTCCGATCTAAAAAACCGTTTTCCCCTAACTCTTTTAGTTTGGCCGTAATCGGCGTTTGAAAATTGAAAAATTTTTTGCGAGATATTGCCTTGAGTCCTATGCCATTTTGTAGAGTTTTTTATTCCGGTTATCCTCCATTTTTCCGTTTTTCGATAACTCTAATAGTTTCGCCGTAATTGGCGGTTGAAAATTGAAAAAAAGTGAAAATGGAAACCTTTTTTTGCGTTTTTCTCGGAAACTGTAAGACTTAGAGCAACGAACAAAAAACCATCTGATAGCGCTTAATTTTATCTATTTTTTCGACTAAACCCGGAGCCGCTCCGGGCAACGGTTCCGGCTACAGAGGCGATCAAAGTTTTTCACTAAAAAAATTCATAAAAAAAAAACTAAAAGTCGTAGAGCACTGCGGTTTGTTCCATTGAATTCTACGGCTCATTTTACATATTATATCAATTTTTCACAGGAATTAAAAATTTAAAATTTTTTGCCTAAATTTAGGGTAGTCATTTGTCATAGTGGAAAATTTTATTCAATAAAAAAATTCATAACTCGAAAACTAAAAGTCGTAGAGCAACGCGGTTTGTTCCATTGGATTCAGCGGCTTTTTTTCTGTATTATACCAACTTTTCACGAGATTTAAAATTTTCAAATTTTTTGCTCAAATTTCCTGAGTAATAAATTTGTGCCTCACCTTACCTTCAAAGTGATGAAAAAAAATTTTTTTTTAAATTCACTCCACCAAATTTTTATGGACTTCTTTATGTCTTAACAACCCACAAAAGTTGTTTTTAGTCCACAAAAAGTCCATATGTTCGATTTTTAGATTTTTGATTTTTTCAATTTTCGTCGCAGTTTTGGTCGATTTTGGGTACCCGGAACTTTTGTCGAGCAATAGCTCCGGAACTATCAGAGATAACCCCATGAAGTGTATTATCGTTGGAAAGCTCTTTAAATTATCTATCTTTTTCAAAAAAAATTAGTGTTCTCCGACTAATAGTTTTCGAGCAAATTGGAGAAAAATGCAAAAATTGGTAAAATTTTAAAAAATTCATAACTAAAAAACTATTCGGAATTTGGCAATTTTCTCGATGCCAATCGATTCCCCGGATCATTTTGCATAGGTAAGGATCAAAACAGTTCCACTTTTTCGAATAGTTTAGTCGTAATTGGGAAAATAAAAAAAAATAAAAAAAAGTTAACACCCCCCCCTTAAAATCGGTCAATTTTTAAAGTGTCTCTAAATCAAATAAAACCGATTCTATCTTATAGATTTTGATGTGCTCTTTCCGATCTAAAAAACCGTTTTCCCCTAACTCTTTTAGTTTGGCCGTAATCGGCGTTTGAAAATTGAAAAATTTTTTGCGAGATATTGCCTTGAGTCCTATGCCATTTTGTAGAGTTTTTTATTCCGGTTATCCTCCATTTTTCCGTTTTTCGATAACTCTAATAGTTTCGCCGTAATTGGCGGTTGAAAATTGAAAAAAAGTGAAAATGGAAACCTTTTTTTGCGTTTTTCTCGGAAACTGTAAGACTTAGAGCAACGAGCAAAAAACCATCTGATAGCGCTTAATTTTATCTATTTTTTCGACTAAACCCGGAGCCGCTCCGGGCAACGGTTCCGGCTACAGAGGCGATCAAAGTTTTTCACTAAAAAAATTCATAAAAAAAAAACTAAAAGTCGTAGAGCACTGCGGTTTGTTCCATTGAATTCTACGGCTCATTTTACATATTATATCAATTTTTCACAGGAATTAAAAATTTAAAATTTTTTGCCTAAATTTAGGGTAGTCATTTGTCATAGTGGAAAATTTTATTCAATAAAAAAATTCATAACTCGAAAACTAAAAGTCGTAGAGCAACGCGGTTTGTTCCATTGGATTCAGCGGCTTTTTTTCTGTATTATACCAACTTTTCACGAGATTTAAAATTTTCAAATTTTTTGCTCAAATTTCCTGAGTAATAAATTTGTGCCTACACCTTACCTTCAAAGTGATGAAAAAAATTTTTTTTTTAAATTCACTCCACCAAATTTTTATGGACTTCTTTATGTCTTAACAACCCACAAAAGTTGTTTTTAGTCCACAAAAAGTCCATATGTTCGATTTTTAGATGTTTGATTTTTTCAATTTTCGTCGCAGTTTTGGTCGATTTTGGGTACCCGGAACTTTTGTCGAGCAATAGCTCCGGAACTATCAGAGATAACCCCATGAAGTGTATTATCGTTGGAAAGCTCTTTAAATTATCTATCTTTTTCAAAAAAAATTAGTGTTCTCCGACTAATAGTTTTCGAGCAAATTGGAGAAAAATGCAAAAATTGGTAAAATTTTAAAAAATTCATAACTAAAAAACTATTCGGAATTTGGCAATTTTCTCGATGCCAATCGATTCCCCGGATCATTTTGCATAGGTGAGGATCAAAACAGTTCCACTTTTTCGAATAGTTTAGTCGTAACTGGGAAAATAAAAAAAAATAAAAAAAAGTTAACACCCCCCCCTCAAAATCGGTCAATTTTTAAAGTGTCTCTAAATCAAATAAAACCGATTCTATCTTATAGATTTTGATGTGCTCTTTCCGATCTAAAAAACCGTTTTCCCCTAGCTCTTTTAGTTTGGCCGTAATCGGCGTTTGAAAATTGAAAAATTTTTTGCGAGATATTGCCTTGAGTCCTATGCCATTTTGTAGAGTTTTTTATTCCGGTTATCCTCCATTTTTCCGTTTTTCGATAACTCTAATAGTTTCGCCGTAATTGGCGGTTGAAAATTAAAAAAAAGTGAAAATGGAAACCTTTTTTTGCGTTTTTCTCGGAAACTGTAAGACTTAGAGCAACGAACAAAAAACCATCTGATAGCGCTTAATTTTATCTATTTTTTAGACTAAACCCGGAGCCGCTCCGGGCAACGGTTCCGGCTACAAAGGCGATCAAAGTTTTTCACTAAAAAAATTCATAAAAAAAAACTAAAAGTCGTAGAGCACTGCGGTTTGTTCCATTGAATTCTACGGCTCATTTTACATATTATATCAATTTTTCACAGGAATTAAAAATTTAAAATTTTTTGCCTAAATTTAGGGTAGTCATTTGTCATAGTGGAAAATTTTATTCAATAAAAAAATTCATAACTCGAAAACTAAAAGTCGTAGAGCAACGCGGTTTGTTCCATTGGATTCAGCGGCTTTTTTTCTGTATTATACCAACTTTTCACGAGATTTAAAATTTTCAAATTTTTTGCTCAAATTTCCTGAGTAATAAATTTGTGCCTACACCTTACCTTCAAAGTGATGAAAAAAAATTTTTTTTTAAATTCACTCCACCAAATTTTTATGGACTTCTTTATGTCTTAACAACCCACAAAAGTTGTTTTTAGTCCACAAAAAGTCCATATGTTCGATTTTTAGATGTTTGATTTTTTCAATTTTCGTCGCAGTTTTGGTCGATTTTGGGTACCCGGAACTTTTGTCGAGCAATAGCTCCGGAACTATCAGAGATAACCCCATGAAGTGTATTATCGTTGGAAAGCTCTTTAAATTATCTATCTTTTAAAAAAAAAATTAGTGTTCTCCGACTAATAGTTTTCGAGCAAATTGGAGAAAAATGCAAAAATTGGTAAAATTTTAAAAAATTCATAACTAAAAAACTATTGGGAATTTGGCAATTTTCTCGATGCCAATCGATTCCCCGGATCATTTTGCATAGGTATGGATCAAAATAGTTCCACTTTTTCGAATAGTTTAGCCATAAATGAGAAAAAAAAAATAAAAATTCGTCGCTCTATCAAATTTTTATGCACTTTTCTGTCTTCAAAACCCTCTACATCCCTTTTAACAGTGCAAGAAAAGCCAGTTGCTTTTTGAGGGGTTATTAGCAGTCAGGTATAAATTCGGTAGACTACCTACCACCCCAATCCCTAACAAGTCCTCAAAACCGCCGTAGTGTGTCGCTAAAACATCCATATCGCTACTACCTGACATCCTTCCGGATTTAAAACCCCAAAAGCCAAACGTTTCGGCATCGCTTCTCGGCCTTATGGCTAAGATCAAAGTGTAGTATCTGTTCTTATCAGCTTAATATCTGATACGCTCCGCATGCGGAGCCAGTATATTAAACTGATTTTTGGAACATGATGAAGGCTAGGAGCTTGCTCCACCTTCGTCACGGGTTGGCCCGGCATTGCAGTACAGTCGGGATCGGCCCACCTAATCCAATACAAACACAATTTCCCCAAAAAATTAAAACTCCTATCTTTTGATTCCACCCTCATGACGTAATTTGTCACAATTCCAGCTACTAAGCGCCGAAATGATAAATCCCTCGTCAATCTGATTTGTTTTGGATAGGGTGTATTAGGCGTTATTAAAATCAACCCCTAAGTTTTCATGCTCACTTATGCACGTGCACTACAATAAGGGATGAACTGACACAACCCCAGCCATATGATATTTCAGTTCGCGTTATTATTGTTTTCCAAATTGCACTTTTATGGAAATTGGGCGAAAAATGACGACTTTATTAGTTTATTACACAAATAAATTAAATCATCGAAATTAAACTAAAGTATTGTGCTGTATTATTAAGCCGGAGATAATTCTGTTGTGACATAAGGGTCGAATTAGGGGCGTTTAAGCGTGTAATGAGATTAACTTAAGCGCCTTGAATTAAATGTGGGGCCAATAACTTAACGAAATTGTTTAGAAATTCTCATTTGTCAATAAATTATAACTATAAAAAATTTTAGGAAAATCCTCTTGAATGTTTATTCCCAAAATTTCGTTGAAATTCCGTCACAAATTATTTAAAAAACACTAATTTAATGTCAGAATGGTTATTACTATAGCTGTCGTTATGCAACGAGCGTATGCGAGTCATTAATTTTTTTGTACTGTTTTTTAAGCAATATTGTCGCCGTAATCGGCAGTCAAAAGGTAAAAAAATAAAAGAAAAAAATTGGTTTTTAATTTATTTATTAGTTTTTCTTCAGCTTAAAAAATACAAATTACAATAAATGAAAAAAAAATCAATCCATCCGCGTCTTCAGATCCCTCACTGTGACCTTATCCTTCTCACTGAAACAGCCAAATTAGCCCCTTCACTCTTACCTCTCCCTCCAACTCACATGATATAAACCACAGCCCCCCACCCCGAAATGGCATCCCGATCAAAGGCATTAATCAGCGCCTGCGACGTGGTCTCGAACAAATCATCCGGCCCCAAATTGGGCTCCCACAGCGACTCGCACATCCCGAAAAGCTGGCTGGAGGCTGTGCCCCCCACCACGAAATCATTGGGCTGATTGGGGCACCCGATCAAGTCCATGTTGCAAATGTACGGTTCGTACGTCCCCGGGTCCAAACCTGCCACAATTGGCTCAACGAAAAACGGCCCAAATCTGTTTTCATACAACATGTTTGAAAGCATAGCACTGAAAACTTTGGGCGACATTGGACGGTTCTCCTTCAATTCGTAGAGGTTTTTCCTGAAGCGGAGTTTCTCCATGACGGTTTGGGTGTCAGTGGCGAGGCCGGGCAGCCCCACGTAGAGGTGGGGGCCCATTTCGAAGATTTTCTGGAAATTGGTGGCGATTGTCTGGGCTTGAATGCCGAAACGCTTGTCTGACGCGATCGAGACGCATTTGTCGCCTTTCATCGCCACCATGGCGCCCCCATTGTATGCCAAAATCGACTGAAATTTGGGGAAAAGAGCTTTGTCATTTCACCTAACCTCAAAGTGTCAAAGTGGTTGGCAGACGCCTTCTGTGTAGTGTCTATCACTATGTATTGGACTTACCATGTTTGTAGTGTTGTTTAATTAAATAAAATTGGACAATTTTGGGTAAAACTGGGGTAAAAATACAACTTGCAAGTTTATAAACACCGCAATTTAAATGCAACACTAGGTGGCGTGTGTGGAGGAACACAGTCGGTAAAACAGGGTTAAGCCCCTTATTGAACGTAATTTGTTCCAAAAATATGAAATTAATGCTTAACATGGACTTACCTGGATATTATTCGACATATCTGTGATGTTCTTGTTGCTTTTCACTAGTTTTTCTCAATAAATTGTCTTGAAAGACGCCAGAAGTGACACAATTCAAAAACAATTGCTGGCGAACGCACACTTGCACCAACGTTGAAAAAAATTAACGCGCATTTAAAAACTTGGTTTTCACGTTTCGCATATTAATAATTGCAAACATTGTCACGTTTCGTAATGAAATCATCGTGAAATATATAAATTAAAAATCAAAATAACATTTCGTTTAATTTTTGTCATTACTGTACTCAGTCGGTAAAACAGTAGGCGCTGCTTTAAAATTTCCAATCCGCAAATAACCAAATAAAAAACGCTCTGAATTGTTTGTATCGTTGTTAAATCAGATGGAAACGTAAAATATGGGTAAAATACACCTTCCAAGTTTAAAAACAGTGAAAATACAACCCAGAGCACCGGGCCGGTAAAGTAGGGAATTGCCAACCGACAGTGCCAAATGGTTATAAAAACGGAATTTTCCGCAAAAAACTTGAAATTAATACTTAAATCTAACTTACCTGGATATTGTTAGTCGTTTCCGTGACTTTCTCGTTGTTTTTCACTAGTTTTTCCCAACATTGACGACACACACAGTGGAGACGCTCCGAAAACAATTGCCGGCGTTCACACACTTGCACCAACCTTACAAAACAAACTGGCGGGCAATAATACGAAAATAAAAAATATTGTTTCCTCGTATTTTTTCAAATTATTATTATATTAAACACAGTCACGTTTTGCAACAAAATCGGCGAAAAAAAACTACAATTTGTCCAATTTTTGCCGATATTATAATTTGTCGGTAAAACAGTAACCGCTCGTGTCAAATTCCCGTTTGAAAATGAGCGAGCGTGTCTTGAAAAGCCCCTCAAGCGGCAAAAACAGCCCCGCGAAGAGCCCCACAGACAGTGTGAACACCGTCAGCCCCGACGCTAGCGTCAACCGGGGGGCGTCCGGGGGCTTCGTCACCACGCAGTTGGAAACGAACACAGGCTCCAGTTTGCGTAAAATCTTCCGTTCAAATGACTCCCTAGCTCGTGAGGACTCCGCCTTTGAACCTTGCGGCGTGATCAGCAAGGTTCTGGACGAGTGCCCCCCTGCTTGCGACCGCCTTAGGTTCAAGCGCCCCAGCGGGGAGCCCCTCACACCGGCCTTTGCCATCGCACGCGAAATCGTCGAGGAGGTGGTGCGGGGGGCCACCAGGGCGAAGCCCCGGCGCAAACTGCGCAAACCCCGCATGAAAAGTGGGTGGATGTCGTTGGGGAATGTTATTCCAAATTTCAGTATCAGTAAGTTTTGTTATTACGTATGGTTACAAAAAACAATGACGTGATTATAAAAATATTGTAAAAAGCGGCCTTGTTGCAGACGATAACGTTTTTAAAAATATCATGTTTAATGAGAATTTATTGGTAAGTACGTTCGAGCCGAACTCGCTGTATCCTACTCCTGTGGGGGCGTTGAGTCTTGATGTTCAAGAAGCGCGCGGTGGACCGCTCAAGTACCAGAAGAAGAAAACCAAAGGCGATTTTTTAGTTCCCAAGTTTCTTGTCCATTTGTCCTCGCAGTTGGACTTTTGTGGACACAATGGGGGCTCCAGGATCACGGCGTGGGTCGATCGGGACTTGCAGACGCTGGAAGAGAAGAGGAGAGAGTACGTTACCACCCACAACCCCACAGTCATTTTTCATTTATTAAATATACCCCAGCTGGCTTTCTTTACCCCTTTTCCACAATTTTTCCCATCTTTTCGAAAAACCTTTTTGGCTTTTTCGAAGGTTAACCTGGCCAAAAAAGCACCAGGTCAGGTCTTAAATGACTATTTTTACCTACTTATTTGAAATACAATCATTCTGGCGCAAGATTTCTCAAAATTCCTGTCGAAAATGGTGTAATTTTTCGGTTAAAAGCCACTTTTTTATATAATTTTTACTAAACGATAAATTAATTTTTTTCTGCATTTATTTGCATATTTTGAACCGGAAACGTAGTTATACATAAAAAATACAAAAAAATAAAACTGGACCAAAAATAAAGTTAAAAATAGCAAAAATTTGCGTTTATCGAGTGCTCTGGTACCTTTTTTTTTGACAGGAGCCCACTTGTAAGTACGTTTCTGAACAAAAACTGTCGTTTGACTGAACTCTTTCAATAAATCACAAAGATAGGTTGAAAATAGTAAAAAAAATTGTTTTCGAGTGATTTTGCATCATTTATCAACCAGAAAAACTATTATATTTCACGAAATTTAGTCAAAAATAACCCAAAAAATCACGAAATTTGACTAAGATTAAATATTTTCAGACCGTTTAACCACATTTTTGAAATAAAACCTCAGTTTTTTTAAGGTATTCTTTAATGAAAACAATAAATTAATGCAAACATACGTAATTTTGTTGCTTTTTTTCAAGCAGTTTGCACATATTGAGTCAGAACCTTAATTATTTTACGAAATTTTGGCAAAATTAATACCAAAAAACTAAAACCGGACCAAAAAAAATCACTAAATTAAGTTAAAAATAGCAAACATTTTGTCTTTTCCGAAAAGAAACACAAATATTTCGCGAAATTTAGTAAAAAATAAACGAAAAAATCATGAAATTAGACTGAAAAATGGAAAAAACTTTGTCTTTTTGAGACGTTTAAGCAAGTTTTTGGATTAAAAACTTTGTGTTTTCAAGATTTTCTTTAAACTAAACCAAACTAAACAATAAATTAGTTCAAAAATACGTTATTTTGTTGCTTTTTTTGTAGCAGTGTGCACATATTGAGCCAGAAACTTAATTATTTGACAAAATTTTGGCAAAATTAATACCAAAAAGCTAAAATCGGACCAAAAAATTACTAAATTATGTTAAAAATAGCAAACATTTTATCTTTTCTGAACAGAAACACAAATATTTCACGAAATTTAGTCAAAAATAAACAAAAAAATCATGAAATTAGAGTGAAAAATGGCATAAATTTTGTCTTTTTGAGACGTTTAAGCACGTTTTTGGATTAAAAACTTTGTGTTTTCAAGATTTTCTTTAAACTAAACAATAAATTAGTTCAAAAATACGTTATTTTTTTGCTTTTTTTTACTACACTTTGCATATTTTGAGCCATAAGCGTAACAATTTCATGAATTTTTGACAAAAATATAATATTAAAAGTCACTAAATTATTCATAAAGTTTAATTTTTTTCCGTTTCAGGTGTTTTCTGTGCAAAACTTAGATCAGATTTTGCTAAAACCGAGCTAAAAATCACAAAATTTAATTGAAAATTACGTTTGTCTATATGAAGTGTTCCAACACGTTTTCGTACTAAAAACTCTCTCTTTTTGCCAAAAAAACCTCTAAATTAATTTAAATAAGACGTTATTTTGTTGTTTTTTACAACATTTTGCAAATTATTTCACGAAATTTTGGTTTATTTTTCCTTTTACAAAACTAATAAAAAGCAGAGCAAAAAATCGTTAAATCATGTTAAAAATAGAAAAATTTTTGCATTTTTCAACGAGAAGAATTATTTTACGAAATAGAACAAAAAATCACAAAGTTATATCAAAAGATGGTGAAAATAGCTTAAACCATGTAATTTTTTTGAACAAAAACTTTGTCTCTTGACGAGATTTCGCTGAAAATGTCCTAAAAAACTACTAAAATATATAAAAACAGAAAAGTGTTGTGTTTTCGACTGCTTTTTCAACCAGAAGCAGAATTATTTTACGAAGTTTCGTCGAAAATTAAATTAAAAACTCAACATTTCATAATATTTATCCTTAAACAGGGTTCAAAAACAGTTCAAAAAAGGCGTAATTTTGATGTTTGTTCGATCATTTCGAACATTTTGCCCACAAAAACGTAAATATTTCACATCATTTTGGCAAAAATAATCCAAACAAACACGTGTTAGTACTAAAACAAGTCGAAATTGTAATTGTTTTTCTTCCTTAAGCACGTTTCTGTGCTAAAAATTTGATTAGATCACAAACTAAATAGCAAAAAAATTGCCTTTTATTTCGTATATTTTAGCACATTTTTCAATTTATCAAAGAAAAACATGAAAAAAACACTTAAATAAAAACTTGCATACATTTTTAGTTTAAGCACATTTTGAATGTTAAAAACTTAGTCTTTTCGGGCTAGAAAACACAAACTTTTAGGTCAAAAAACAACGTTATATCATCTCACTTTTTCAAAAAAAATTATTTCACAAAATTTGTGTTATTTTTGTTTTTTTTTTTCGCCAAAATTCACTAAAACCGGTCCTGAAAACCGCTAAAAGCACTCAAATAACACAGTCAAGTAACAAAAACTGAACATAATTTTTCAGGTACGTCCAAATGGACGACGGACTCGACCAACAAGCTTTATACGTCAGCTCGCAAGAAAATTTCTATTACTTACGTCACGACAAACGAAAAGACATATTCTACAGTCCACACAAAGCGCACAATTTAATTTGCGAAGGCGCAAATTTTGTCTTGATGCGCTATTTGGCCCTAACAAAATTTGTCGGTTTTTTCGAAGTCTCGACCTTGTACATCAATGGTAATTTATGCCGTAATATTTACGTACGTAACACTTTGCAAAAAAAATACGATAATAATTAATAAGTGAAAAAAATCCAGGAATGTAAAGGTCCATCTAGTGGCATGATCAACAACAAAAAAGTGGACGTGTGCAAAATTTATCGCACGATAATTGAAGAATGTGGCATTAAACACAAAAGCATCACTTTAATGACTTTAACTGGGAAAATACTCAAACAAGAGTGGTATTTTTGCAATTATATCCTTCAGTTGAATCCTCTGACGGATCTTAGCGCCTTTAACAAGATACCTTTGGAGAAAAAACCGCTACAGGATGATATCCAGTTACTTTCACTTTATTTGGACGCGAAAGTAAGTAAAGTTAGGGTGAAAAAAAAAGACACAAACACAAAAATGTTTCAGATGATGAGTAAAAAACAAATCGCTAATTATTTAGACGACCAGCCAGAAGTGCGTGAAATGATCTCAGATTACGTCCAAACAATCCTCCAATTAAAACCAGAGGACGTTTTCCAATTCACAGCCAAGTATTTCCTGGCTTTTACGCCGGCCCTTTTGCCACAGAGTGAATATTTCGAAGGACCGTTCAATGTGGACGATGATGAAGATTACGATTTTTGGAAATATATTTAGTTATTTGTTGGCTTACCGTTGTTTTATTTATCGGATGGATAGCAGATGCCGCATCGAGTGGTGTTTTCAGGGAGGCATTGTTCGTGGAAGGCGTGCTTGCAATTGAAAACTGTTATGTTGGTACACCTGGATGGGTCCTTTTCGAGCACCATGTGGTGACAAGCGCCACACATTAGTTCTTCCGACACGCCAATACCTTGAAAGATGTTTTTAAAGGCAATTGTTGGCGAAATTTCCGTAAAAATAAAGGAAAAATCGCCAAATCTAGAGGATTTTTTTTTAATTTTTCCCCTTTTAAAGCTTTTAACCACATTTTTTTCCATGAAGAACGAAAGAATTTATTTTCTGAATCATAAAATTAATTAAAAAACACCTTTTTCAAGCGTGTGGTGGAAAGAAATTCAATTATTTTGCAAAATTTTTTAAAATGTAAGCCAATAATTCACAAAATTAGGTCAAAAATGACGTTATTTTTGAAAGTTCTGAGTATTTAAACATAATTTTAGACCAAAATTACAAAAAATTAAATTTTCCGAGCGTTTGTTTCGCGGAAAATCCACTATTTGGCTATAATTTCTTAAAATATAAGCCAATAAATCAAAAAATTTGACAAAAATTATATTATTTTTGCAATTTTTGAATATTTAAGCACGTTTTTAAGCCAAAAAAATTAAGTTTTTTACATGTTTTTGTTAAACTAGAACAAAAAATCCACAAATTTGGTCGAAAATAACTATAAATTTCAATATTTGATTCGTAGAAAGTCCATTTTTTGCAAAATTTCTTACAAAGTAAGCAAATAAATCGGAAAATTGGGGCAAAAATGTCATTATTTTTGCAAGTTCTGGGTGTTTTAGCAAGTTTTAAAGCCAAAAATTAAGTATTTTTTGCATGTTTTTGTTAAACTAGAACGAAAAAATCACCAAATTTGGTCAAAAATAACCAAAAATGTACCTTTTCCAATCTTTTGTTCAGCAAAAACTCAATCATTTCGTAAAATTTCTCACAAAATAACCCAATAATTCACAAAATTTGGTCAAAAATGACGTTATTTTTGAAAGTTCTGAGTATTTAAACATAATTTTAGACCAAAATTACAAAAAATTTAATTTTCCGAGCGTTTGTTTCGCGGAAAATCCACCATTTGGCTATAATTTCTTAAAATATAAGCCAATAAATCAAAAAATTTGACAAAAATTATATTATTTTTGCAATTTTTGAATATTTTAGCACGTTTTTAAGCCAAAAAAATTAAGTTTTTTACATGTTTTTGTTAAACTAGAACAAAAAATCCACAAATATGGTCGAAAATAACTATAAATTTCAATATTTGATTCGTAGAAAGTCCATTTTTCGCAAAATTTCTTACAAAGTAAGCAAATAAATCGGAAAATTGGGGCAAAAATGTCATTATTTTTGCAAGTTCTGGGTGTTTTAGCAAGTTTTAAAGCCAAAAATTAAGTATTTTTTGCATGTTTTTGTTAAACTAGAACGAAAAAATCACCAAATTTGGTCAAAAATAACCAAAAATGTACCTTTTCCAATCTTTTGTTCAGCAAAAACTCAATCATTTCGTAAAATTTCTCACAAAATAACCCAATAATTCAGAAAATTAGGTCAAAAATGACGTTATTTTTTAAAGTTCTGAGTATTTAAACATAATTTTAGACCAAAATTACAAAAAATTAAATTTTCCGAGCGTTTGTTTCGCGGAAAATCCACTATTTGGCTATAATTTCTTAAAATATAAGCCAATAAATCAAAAAATTTGACAAAAATTATATTATTTTTGCAATTTTTGAATATTTAAGCACGTTTTTAAGCCAAAAAAATTAAGTTTTTTACATGTTTTTGTTAAACTAGAACAAAAAATCCACAAATTTGGTCGAAAATAACTATAAATTTCAATATTTGATTCGTAGAAAGTCCATTTTTTGCAAAATTTCTTACAAAGTAAGCAAATAAATCGGAAAATTGGGGCAAAAATGTCATTATTTTTGCAAGTTCTGGGTGTTTTAGCAAGTTTTAAAGCCAAAAATTAAGTATTTTTTGCATGTTTTTGTTAAACTAGAACGAAAAAATCACCAAATTTGGTCAAAAATAACCAAAAATGTACCTTTTCCAATCTTTTGTTCAGCAAAAACTCAATCATTTCGTAAAATTTCTCACAAAATAACCCAATAATTCACAAAATTTGGTCAAAAATGACGTTATTTTTGAAAGTTCTGAGTATTTAAACATAATTTTAGACCAAAATTACAAAAAATTTAATTTTCCGAGCGTTTGTTTCGCGGAAAATCCACCATTTGGCTATAATTTCTTAAAATATAAGCCAATAAATCAAAAAATTTGACAAAAATTATATTATTTTTGCAATTTTTGAATATTTTAGCACGTTTTTAAGCCAAAAAAATTAAGTTTTTTACATGTTTTTGTTAAACTAGAACAAAAAATCCACAAATATGGTCGAAAATAACTATAAATTTCAATATTTGATTCGTAGAAAGTCCATTTTTCGCAAAATTTCTTACAAAGTAAGCAAATAAATCGGAAAATTGGGGCAAAAATGTCATTATTTTTGCAAGTTCTGGGTGTTTTAGCAAGTTTTAAAGCCAAAAATTAAGTATTTTTTGCATGTTTTTGTTAAACTAGAACGAAAAAATCACCAAATTTGGTCAAAAATAACCAAAAATGTACCTTTTCCAATCTTTTGTTCAGCAAAAACTCAATCATTTCGTAAAATTTCTCACAAAATAACCCAATAATTCAGAAAATTAGGTCAAAAATGACGTTATTTTTTAAAGTTCTGAGTATTTAAACATAATTTTAGACCAAAATTACAAAAAATTAAATTTTCCGAGCGTTTGTTTCGCGGAAAATCTACTATTTGGCTATAATTTCTTAAAATATAAGCCAATAAATCTAAAAATTTGACAAAAATTTTATTATTTTTGCAATTTTTGAATATTTAAGCACGTTTTTAAGCCAAAAAATTAAGTTTTTTACATGTTTTTGTTAAACTAGAACAAAAAATGCACAAATTTGGTCGAAAATAACTATAAATTTCAATATTTGATTCGTAGAAAGTCTATTTTTCGCAAAATTTCTTACAAAGTAAGCAAATAAATCGGAAAATTGGGGCAAAAATGTCATTATTTTTGCAAGTTCTGGGTGTTTTAGCAAGCTTTTAAGCCAGAAATTAAGTTTTTTTGTATGTTTTTGTTAAACTAGAACGAAAAAATCACCAAATTTGGTCGAAAATGCGCAAAAATTTACGTTTTCCAAGCAAAAACTCAATTATTACGCAAAGTTTTTAAAAACATAAGCCAATAATTTACAAAATTAGGTCAAAACTTGCATAATTTTTGCAAGTTCTGAAAGTTTAAACACGTTTTTAAGCCAAAAATCTAGTTTTTTAAATGTAGAACGAAAAAATCACCACACATTTGGTCAAAAATGAGAAAGAAATATTTTTTTCCAAGTGTATAATCCACAGAAACTCAATTATATCGCAAAATTTCGTCGAAAACAAGCCAAAAAATGCAATTATTACTTAAAAATCGTCAAAAAACACTAACTAATGTCTAAATCGGCCTTATTTGAGCCGTTTTCACAAGTTATAGTCGTTTTTTCAGCTTAAAAATTCAATATTTTATGAGATTTTTCACCAGAAATTAACGTAAAACAAAAATAGCCGTGTAATTATTTTTATTATTTCTTGAAATTATACTAAAATGCACAGAAAATTCGCAAAATTAAGTATAAAAAGACAAACCTTTTACCTTTATTTCGCAAAATCTCTTACAATACAAGTGAAAAATCGCCCAATTACTTTAAAAATCACAGTATTTTTCTCCGCTTTTAAGAACTCAAATTTAACCGCAAAATTTTTAAAACCGACCGAAAAATCGATAAAAATTATATAAAAAATAGTGTAATTTTTAGGAATTTAAACATAAACATTCGATTTTCTGAAAAATTTTTGTAAAATAAGCCGAAAAATTATCGAATTAAATTAAACTTTTTTTGTTTTTTGCCAATTTTGACGTGACGTTATTTCTTTGTTAATTCATTCCTTTATTCTTTTTTCCTATTACGTACCGAGTTTTTGTAAAAAATAGCGATCTTTGTTCACAGCTTTGCAGCAATTAGTTATACATTTTTTTTTTGTTAATAACGCTTTATCTGAAAATTCTTACACAATTATTGATCCAACTTGTATTTTGTCAAAAATTTTCACAAAAAAAAATTTGTTGCAATAAAATTGCAAAATAATCCACTTACCTTTCTGTTGCGTCTTGACGAGCTTCCGTAATAGATTAAAATAATCCGAGACTAGAATTTTCTTACACCCTTCCTGTACAGACACTTGTAAATTATACTGATACAACATTTTAACTAGTGAATTTTTTAAACCGGGCACTTCCATCCCATTCCTAATTTTTTGTACTAAAACGGTCGGATCCACATACGTTCCGATACTTTGCAAGAGAAATTTAATAAATTCTGAAAACAAAAAAAAAATAATAAAAAAAACCTAAATAAAAAAATTATACCAGGTTTGTCCAACGAATGATTAATCAAGTCATTCCACAAATCGGGATCGTCATGTTCCTGACAAAACGAAATCGCCTGTTGCATGTCTTTCAACTCGTTTATTATCAAGTCAAGGGCTTCTTCGATGTTGCCCATCCGTCCCAACAAATAAACCATTTCGGGATAAAACCTCTCCTTCTTGCAAATATCCAGAGCTTCCTGGATTGGATAATGGTCGGATTTTTTCAAAAACGGGAGCAACTTTTCGCGCGCGAAAATGGCATACAGGCGTACCAACTCACGGTGGTACTTCCCCTTAGGATTTTTCTTATCATACTCGTCTAAAAACTACACCACTTTGCTATTTTTTTCTAATCCTTGACGTTTAAAAACTCACCCTGTATAAATGTAATTCAGTCGGTTTGAGCTTCTCTACGATTTTATCGCTCGAAATTGAGTTTTTCTCTAATAAAAGTGCAATAGTTTTCTTATGGTCAAGCTCCATAAGGTCAATGAGCATGTCCTGGATCACACCGTACAAATTGTGTTTTTGGATCAGTGTGAACACGTCTTTGTGCTTTAACCTTGCCAAGGAAACCACTTAATAAACTTAACCACTTCCACAACCAACTTACTTCAAATACATGGACAAGCTTTTGTCGTAACGCTTCAAAAAACTGTACAAAATCGCCAAAGCTTCCAAATATAGATTCTTATCAACTTCACACACTAGAAGATGCTCCAAGACGGCGTTAATCACAGCCGAAACGTTGTACAAACTCGGGTTCCATTCCTTAACCAAGTTCAGAAAACCTTGCGCATCTAGTTTCAAAAATTCGTACAAAATCATTTCGTAAATATGCGGGTTTAGTTTCGAATCAAGCGTGCGTGGAATGTAGGGACTGACAGATCTGGAATTTTGCGTTGGTATTGCGTTGCCACGTGTGGGGGAATTACCGTAATTGATGCACGGTTGCAAACTTATAAATTTGGTCTTCCCACGTGTTTGAGTCCTTACCGAAGATTTTCATGCACAATTTTCCAGCTTCGTCGTACATTTCCCGACTTAATAAGTGATCTAGATAGTCAATGCCAACCGACTGAACGGTGTGTCGGTGAATATGGCGGCTGTCACTTTGCATTAAAATATCCAAAGCCTCCTCAAATTTACTGAAAATTGGTTGGGTTCAGTGTCGCCAACCAACTCAACTAATTCCAAAAAATACATTACTTGTGTTGGATGAACCACTGGATCCTGTCGTCTAGATCATAGGGACTTGCTATAACGACATCTCGTGGCGCAACAATAAAGAAGCGATTTTCTTCAATTAAAACATCCAAGTGGTAATCGTTAACTGTGTATTCTTCGTAACCACGAAGTGATAAACTATCGGTGCAAACATCGGAATAGTCGTTGTCCCGATATTCGACTATGTACAGTTGGGGACGTAACGATTTTTGATTTTCGTCTAATTCTTTCGGGAAACCGAGTAAAACTAATTGGTGGTCGAGCGGCGCAATTCCACAAATGTAAAATTCGGTTTGGAAAGTTGAAACTGAAATTTTGGGTTTATTTTTGTTTTTTTATTTTTTATTTTTTTTTACCAGGGTCGACTAAAAATTCGGGTAAGTCCCGATTGGCCATTTCAAAATTGCTTCGTTTCCGTATCACACAAACTCGTACCGTGTCCACCCACCCAATTAATAGGGTCCGACTATCGGCCCATCGTAAATTGCACCGAAATTTATCGATTGAAATTCTGAAAAAATATTTACCGTCAAAAAGCTAAAAAAAAGTTGGGGTTTCTTAATATTTTTTTTCGAAATTTTATCAAAAGTTATCAATTTTTGAAGGTGCAAATAATTAAGACCACAAAAGTTAAGGGGAAAAATACAGGGTGATTCTTTTAGGGCCTTAAATTTTTTAACTTATAATAATGCTAGAGCTTTAAGATTTTGTATATAGCCTAAATTGACCATTTTGAGTTCAACTAAATTATTTCCAGAATGACTGAATTTCTGGAACTGCGAGAAATTGGCGACAACTATGAAATTTTAAATAGTAACCACCTATTTTTGTTGCATTCTTGAATTCGCCTCTTAAAACTGAATAAAATGTACCCTAGTTATTAGTACTTATTTGTCATAGTTTTTGACATATGTCAATTTTTTTGTTAAAATTTTTATTTGCAGGAGTTTATTTAAAATTACACAGCCCTTGAACCCTTTACAATAAGTAAATAATTCTTTTTGCATTTGATAACCAAAGGTTCGAAGGGTCTTCTCAAATTTTCAGGATTGTCAACTGTCAAATTGCAAGGCTACTATGATTTTTTGAAAATGACGATTAAAAAATGATTATAAAACAGTTTTTTCAAATGGAATAACCCTGTTTTTTCAATGGCAATCAAAAGAACATTAGTTTTTATGCAGACTTTTATTAACATCTTCTATATCTATCTCTTACAGTTTTTGAAATAATCGCAAAAAACTGAATTTTGGCTCATTATTTTCATTTTTAATCAAGTAAACTTTGGAAAAATACCATAAAATTGTGCTATTAATTTAAAAAAATGTCATATTTGTTCACGATTTTCACTCAAGAAGTTCAAAATTCGATGGCAGACTGACTGAGTTACTTTACATAGTTCACTAAGTTATAATAAACTATAATTAAATATTATTGTTTTATTGCTTATTCGATAATAAACCAGCTAAAAACTAAATAAAATATGGAATTTGACAATTGTTGACCGTTTTACAAGGTCTACTTGATTAACTATAAAAATTACGAAGTAAAATCCGTTTTTTGTGATTTTTTTCAAAAACTGTAAAAGATAAGTATAGGACGTATTGATAAGTCACCATAAACATCGATATTCCTTCGATTGCCGTTAAGAAAGTTAGGTCGTTCCATTTGAAAAAACTGAGTTATAGCACTTTTTTGAATACCATTTTGAAAAAATCATCCTAGCCATAAATTTTGACAGTTGACAATTTTGAAAACTGTAGAAAACTCTTTAAATTTTCGGTTATCAAATGCAAAAAAAATTATTCACATATCGTAAAGAGTTCAAGAACTGTGATATCTTAGTTAATACTTTAGTAGAAGAATTAAAACATTTTTTTGAACACTGTATTAAATATTTTCATAACATCAATAAAACTTCCATGACAGTTTATTGATTATTTTTTTAAACAATTACTAATTTATTAATTGCATAAAAACGCAAATAAATTAATTAATATTAAGACACTGCAAAAATTATTATTTCTTCGGTCGGTTTATAGAAAGCTCAATTAAAGTTAATTGCGCTATTAAAAGTTAACAACGCGAATAGACCAATCAAATTGGTTCATTTTGATCACGTGATCATTTAATCACGCATTTAATTGAGGTTTAAATTAATGACGTTTCTATAAACCGGCTCTAAATGTTCTGATCAAAAAGGTCGTAAATTTTTTATTGAGAATATTAAGAACGCCGTTGATCCAGAAGATAATGCAGAATTAATAAAATTTCAATTTAAGTTTTCACATTTTTTATTTTATAAATACCTATTATTTTTTAATTAATTAATTTTTTACCAGTGCATATTTGCTGAAAAAAAATAATGTGTACTGAGGGAGCCCTCTTAGTAGTCTTCACAAATTTTTGTTCATTTTTTTTTATTTCAGGAAAATAGATACCATAATTTAATTTCATTAAATTTCACAAGTTTTTAAAAAAAATCGCGAAAGCCATAGAAGTTATAATCATTGGTATTTTTAAACAATTAGTTGTTAAAAAAGTCATAAAAAAATGGACCGCAAATGGTCTCAAAACTCACCCCGGGTGCTCCTCCCACTTGATCAACCCCAGCGAGCACCTCGCCGTGATATCATACACCCTCACCCCTATATTACTCGACCAGGCAATAAAATTCTCCCCCCAACAAAGACTCCTCACAAGCCCCTCGCTCTCGCACAAGACAGTCGGTTTAAGACTCCCCAAAAACGTGCGCTCATACAGCGTCAACTTATCATCCCCTGTGATAAACCGCCGATTGGCCCCATTTTTGTAATACAGCGGGTCCAAAGCCACCGTCTTCACCAATCTGCCCACATTCAAATGCAAACTATTCTCCTTTGAAAAAAGTCCATGGATGAAAACCTTGCCATCATCCGAACACGTCGCGATGTACTCGCCACTGCCGTCGATGCAAATCTGGTTAACGGCCACCGTATGGGGGCGCAGCTCCTTGCTCTTGATACTGTTGCCTTGGTGGTCCAGCAGGTGGATCACGCCCCAATGGGAGCCCAGACACACGAACTTGGGGTGCACGCCGATGCAGGTGGCCGAGGACGTCAACAGGATGTTCTGCAAGTCGTTAGATAAGCGCACGTATTTGAGTTTTGGCTCGATTTCGTCCTCAAGGCTCTCAGTCTCGCTGGTGTCCTGCAAGACACAACCCAGATTTTTGACACAGACTAGGGGGCCCAGGGGGCACTCACGTTAACGCTGGGCTCAGACATTGTTGTTGTTTTTGTGGAATTGTTGCATTTTGTGCTAATGATTCATTATTGATTTGACAGGCACGGTCGCCAACCACGCACAAATTCGCCCATTAATACCTCAATATCCGGTAATATTGGACCTTTACGCACTTAAATGTTTAATAAATTCTTGCAATAACTCAAATTATCAAAGAGAATCGAAGAATTTGCCCAAAAAAATGTTTTTTTGAGTTGTGGCACTGTTGCCAACCACGCCCCCTAACCACATTTTTTGTGATTGCAGCATTTACAAATGTTGTCCACTTATTTAAACACCTTGCCGTTGCCCAAATTCGTCCTAATTGAAGGTAAATTCAGGTTTGGGGCTCAATGGTTAATTGGGTGATTGTGTTTTAGATTCAGTGGCGGCAAAAGGGGGCGATTTTTTCGAACACCAGCTCAGAAGTCACGCCAATAGGAGTGACTACGCCACTCATTTGCTCATTTTTGAGAGTTATTTCACTAGTTTGAAAAACAGACACAGTTCTTGCACTTGTCATGACTTTACCAGTGATTCCCTCAACTGGTTTAAAAAAAGTGCAGATTTGACGAGTCTTACAAGTTTGAATGAGAATTGTGTGATTTTTGTTGATTCCCTGGCTCATGTTTTGTACCGTTTTGGGGCCGCTGAGACGTACAAATTATTCACACAATTGAAAAATAAAAAAAGTGAGTAAATTCTAGTTTTGGAAGTTGATTGCAATTGACAGTTGGCGACGATTAACTACAATTTCAGATGTACAACAAGTTGTTACAGTTTTACACACCGATTTACTGGAAAATAAAGATAAAATTGTTAAATATTTTCGCCACTTAGCAACGCTTTATATAGAATTGGACACAAAACGCTTATCGTATTTGTATAAAAAGAGTCATAGGAAAGTTATAAAACAAATCGAGAATTATCACTTTGATAATAAGAGATTAATCACCGAAACGATCAAAAAACCAGACAAGGAAATAATCGCAGAGACTTTAAATCGCCTTCCGGAGAACTTGTCCACTTTTAGGATAGGTTTGACTGAGAAGGAGAAAGAATCAAGGGATGGTTTAGTTCTACCATTTTTACCCAAGTAAGCCGTCTTGGCTCCTTTTTGCGTTTTTTTAATTAAAGTTTTTAGGGAAAGTGAAAGTTCGGGTGGAAAAATACACTATTCCTTGGATGAGATTGACGATTGGGACGAAGAAGATCCAGACGATGATCTCGACATTTAGTTACATTTGTTTGGATTTATATTGTTATTAATAAAAAGTTTTTTTACGATTACCAATTTTTTATTTTCTGGATAATGGCACCTACCCTTATTTTTTGACTTAAATGAGTTCACTAGACCAAGAACTCACTAAATTGGGGCGAGAATAGCACATTTTTGAACACTTTAGTGATGAATTTTTAATTTTTGCGCGTGCATGTGTTGCCAACCGATAGTTGTGGTTGCGCCTACTGCGACCCTCGCGCCAACAGTCTTAAAATGGTAGATGCGCGTTAGTGGTGGCGTCCTTTTTAAATGTGCTAAAAAATGAAAATTCGGGACTTTTTGACCGTTTTCTAGCGTCACAGCAGTGTCCAAATTCGGTTAGTTGCAAATTGTGTTAAAACTGAGTGAAATTTTTCAAGTGGGGGTGGTTTAGTGACTCTTTTATTTTTTCTGGTTTTAATTTGGTTTTGGAGGCCTTGTGTGCAGCAGCAGGAAGAAAAAGCGATCTCGTTAAGGTTAGTAGAGCGATTCTAATGTTTTTTTGATTTTTTTCGTGTTTATAAAACAATAATCACCGGCAAGGGTCATTAACCCCTGATCGTCTGGAATAATTAGGTCACGTGATCACAGGTGGTTAAGACTGCACACTTGATTGCATAGTTTGGTCACAATTAGTAACGTAATGATGGAAGGGGGGACTTGGTTTGATTTTTTTTTAAAATAAATTTTGAAAAATCGTTTTTTAAAATTAAGACTATTGCGCTCTCTGATGGTCAATTATCGCTCTTCTGTCATTAACGGACATTTGGAAAAAAATTAAGCGTTTTGGTACATTTTTGACCATTTTTTTCGACAAAAAACAGCTCAGTTCAACAGAAAGTCATATTTTTTTGCGTAAGGATATTTTTCAACACAATTATTTTGCGAAATTTCAATCAAAAAAAAACTGAAATAAGGCTGAAAAATTTTGTTTTTTCTCCTTTTTCGAACATTTTTAAGCGCATTACTAAGAACAAATTTTTGTTTAAACTCGTGAAAAATCGTCAAAGTATTTACATTTAAGGAATTGTAGAAAAAAATTCGTACAGATGGAGTTAACATTAAAAAAAAACAAATGTTTTTGGTACAATTTTACCTTGATTTCTGCCAAAAATTTGCAGAAAATCGTATTATTTTGCATTAGAATAATTTTTAACACAATTATTTTGCGAAATTTTATTTAAAAAAACCGAAATAAGACAAAAAACTGGCTTATTTTCTTCTTTTTTCGAACGTTTAAGCACGTTTTCCAGATAAAATTTATGTTTAAATACAGCGAAAAATCGTCAAAGTATTTAATTTTAAGGAACTATAGAAAAAGACTAAAAAAATCTCTCAGATAAAGTTAACATTTAAAAAAAAAACAATTCTTTTGGCATATTTTTAGCCAGAAATGCCATTATTTTGTAAGATTTCGGCCGAAAATCTTCAGAAAATTGTATTATTTTTGCAACAGGTGCCTGTTGGAAATAAATGGCTATTTGTTTGTTTATTTATTTATTTAAATAAGCAGAACATGGTGTTGTTTTCTTGTTTTTCTAATCTTTTTAAACGCGTTTCCACAGAGAAAAATCGTCAAAGTATTTCGATTCAAAAAATTGTAGAAAAAATCTAAAAACATTCGCACAGATAGAGTGAATATTAAAAAAATCGAACGTTTTTGGTCAAAAACACCATCATTTTGATAGATTTCTGCCGAAGAACAACTCATTATAAAAAAAATCGAATTATTTTTACATTAGAATATTTTTCAACACAATTATTTTGCGAAATTTCAATTAAAAAAAAACTGAAATAAGGCTGAAAAATTTTGTTTTTTCTCGTTTTTCGAACATTTTTAAGCGCATTACTAAGAACAAATTTTTGTTTAAACTCGTGAAAAATCGTCAAAGTATTTAAATTTAAGGAATTCTAGAAAAAAATGGGTACAGATGGAGTTAACATTAAAAAAAAAACCAAATGTTTTTGGTACATTTTTACCTTGATTTCTGCAAAAAATTTGCAGAAAATCGTATTATTTTGCATTAGAATAATTTTTAACACAATTATTTTGCGAAATTTTATTTAAAAAAACCGAAATAAGACAAAAACTGGCTTATTTTCTTCTTTTTTCGAACGTTTAAGCACGTTTTCCAGATAAAATTTATGTTTAAATACAGCGAAAAATCGTCAAAGTATTTAATTTTAAGGAACTATAGAAAAAGACTAAAAAAATCGCTCAGATAAAGTTAACATTTAAAAAAAAACAATTTTTTTGGCATATTTTTAGCCAGAAATGCCATTATTTTGTAAGATTTCGGCCGAAAATCTGCAGAAAATTGTATTATTTTTGCAACAGGTGCCTGTTGGAAATAAATGGCTATTTATTTGTTTATTTATTTATTTAAATAAGCAGAACATGGTGTTGTTTTCTTGTTTTTCTAATCTTTTTAAACGCGTTTCCACAGAGAAAAATCGTCAAAGTATTTCGATTCAAAAAATTGTAGAAAAAATCTAAAAACATTCGCACAGATAGAGTGAACATTAAAAAATCGAACGTTTTTGGTCAAAAACGCCATCATTTTGCTAGATTTCTGCCGAAGGACAACTCATTATAAGAAAAAATCGAATTATTTTTACATTAGAATATTTTTCAACACAATTATTTTGTGATATTTATCTTAAAAAAATTCGAAATAATGCAAAAAATGGTATTATTTTCACGGTTCCAAGGTAAAAATTTTGTTAAAACACCAAAAAATCGCCAAACAAAGTATTTAAATGTAGAAAAATTATGAAAAAATTCACAGACAAATGCAAGTGTTTGTGATATGAGTAGTTTTTACAATGCGATCTTTTCGAGCGCCTAATAACTTTTACGTTAAATAAATTATGATTCATATGGACGTAAGGGGTAAATGGTGATAGATAAAACATTTGCGAATGGCCAAAAGTTTTATTTTATAAAAAAAAATGTTATGAAAATTACTGCTTTTAATAATTTTGTGACTGAATGCGGAGAAACTAAAACAGCTAGACAAAAAATCGCTGAATAATCCCATCGGACATAAAACAGAAACTAGAAAAAACATAATATGCAGTGCTATACCGTCGCATTAGAAACTTTTAGCCCACCTGTACACAATAAAAATTATGCAAATACCCCCCGGCACGCGCAAACACAAATACGCTCTTTGCACACAAGAATTCAATGTCACTTCACTTTCCAATCGTCACTCATTCAAGAAGAAACACCGTGAAAGTCCTTTTCACTTTTCATTCCAACCACTGTTGTGCCAAAATGAAGACCAAAATCGCCATCCTCCAAACGCCACTAACCCGCCAAGTGAGTACTTCCCCCAAACCCCACCCCAAAAATCCGCTCAGATTCTCGTAGCCACCGGCCCTTTGCTCTCCACAATCGGCCTCGGCATGACTTCGGGCTTCTCCGCCGTGCTCTTACCCCAACTCCACAACACCACTCTGGTGGCGAGTCCGAACGACGCTTCATGGATCGGTAAATCCCCCAATTTTCCACACAAAACTAAAGCAATATTTTAGCATCAATGGCCGCTCTACCGATGGCGTTCGGTTGCGTTTTTGGTGGTTTTCTAATGGAGAATTTCGGCCGTAAAACCACCCAGATTTTGACAACAATCCCCTCTTTAATCGGTTGGCTCCTGATCGGTTTTTCCAGCGACATTTGGATGATTTTAACTGGGCGTTTCCTGACGGGGCTGTGTGGGGGGCTGCTGGGCCCCTCAACGGGGGTGTACATCAGTGAGACGTCCGAGCCCCGGTTCAGGGGCTTCCTCCTCGCGTCCATTTCCCTGGCCATGGCCCTGGGGCTGTTTTTCGTCCACTTTCTGGGCACTTTCCTCACCTGGAGGACCACAAGTGGCCTGTCCCTCATTTTACCAGTCTTAAGTCTAGTGGTCTTGAATTTAGTGCCAGAATCGCCATCATGGTTGGCCAAGAAGGGGCGGAATGACGAGGCGCAAAAATCATTTTTCTGGTGCCGTGGGGAAAGTGACCAGGCGAGGAAAGAACTAACCGAAATGTTGCAACGTTACAAAAACCAGACTTTAGAGACGGAAAAAATTAAACTGATTTCGGGCGAATTTCTCAAGCCTTTGGCCATAATTGTGGTTTTTATTGTGACCAATCAGTGGGCCGGTGTTAACGCTTTGACCTTCTACACGGTGACCATCATGGGCAAAACGCTGGGTCCGGGGCTGGACGAGTATTTGGCCATGCTGGTGGTGGACCTAATCAGGGTGGCTATGTCGATCGCCACTTGTTTCATCATGAAGCGGATTGGGCGCCGCCCACTTGCTCTAATCAGCGGTTTTGGCACTTTTACCTCATTGTTCCTCTTAAGTGCGTATAGTTTTACCACTCGCTTCGTTCGTTTGGACTTTCCGTTGGTACCAATGGGCGCGCTCGTGGCTTACATCACGTTCATTACCATTGGCTTCGTGCCGTTGCCATGGGCCATGATGGGCGAGGTTTTCCCCCAAACCCATCGCAATGTCGGGTCGAGTGTTTCGTCATTTATGGCGTTTGTGGCGTTTTTCAGTGTTGTTAAAACAAGTCCTGCTATGTTTGATTGTTTGGGTACCGATGGTACGTTTATGGTTTATGGTGCCGTGGCGTTTTTCGGTACAATTTTCAATTGGTTCTTTCTGCCCGAAACCAAAGATAAGACTTTGGGCGAAATTGAAGATGAGTTTAAATAGTTGGTGTTTGTTTAGTGTTAATTTGAAACAATGATGCTATAAATTAAGCGTAATCAAGAAGTAATTAACAGTTTATTTTTAACTGATGGTGAGACGTGCTTGGTAAATTGTGACGAAAGGGAAATGATTGATTGTGAGAGGTTTGCGCCAAGGGTGAGGCAGGTGGGTGTTAATAAGACCAGAAATAAATTGTATTTTATTATTTTTGTATTGGCTTTTTTTAAATAAAATGACACAAGACGCTTGAATGTTTTACTCAAGTTAATACCTGACGACAGAATTTTAACAAAAAAAAAATACCACTACATAATACCATGCGATTTTTTTTCTTTGTGATTGAAAAACTGGAGTCAACTGAACCGTTTGAAACTTTATTATTTGATTCTTTAGCATAATTAAAAATAACAAAGCTTTCTCCAATGATAATTTTAAATTTTTTGCATTAAAATTAGCATATTTGTTAATAAGAATTTGCTTTAGTTTTCAAGACAATTTTTGTTATACAGGGACCGGCATCGCTTTTGCGCATCCAAAAAATCGCGATTTCTAATTATGTAAATTAAATTCTTAACATTTTATACGTTTTTGTACGTTGGTAAGTTGCATTACATAATTCATTAGCAATTTTTTGCTTAGAAATTAAGCCAAAAAAGTAATAGTTTTTTCAGTTTCGATTTTATAGTGAGCTATGCAAATTGACGTCCGATAATTGTTTACGAAATCAGCGGTAAAAAATAATAATTAAACGCACTTTTACATAACTTCTCTTATAATTACATACACAAGATACTTAAATGTTCTAACATAACCCAGAATTTTAAGAAAAATATATTTTTTTAAACAAATATCTACTTAAATTTGTCTACCATTTTTTTATATTAATATTATGTAAGTGCATTTATTAATAATATTAATATTATTATTTTTTATTATTAAAAATATTTATTTATTTAATTTTATTTATTATTATTATTATTATTATTATTATTATTATTATTATATTTTATTATTATTATGCTCTAATAGGAAAAAAAAATAAATGTGATCAACAAAGTGAAAACAAAGCAAGAAAAGAAAAAGAAAATGAAAAAAAGAAAGTAAATAATAGTAAGAAGGAAAAATTATATACAATGTGTTCAGAAATGGCTGTTCATCAGGTCGACTATGGAATTCAAATGTAATGTGCCGCTTCGTCCAAATGACTATTGTTTCTGAGTAATGTCATTTGTGTCAAATTTTTTAATTAGCTTTTTAGTCATTTTTTTGCGTTTTTTGGTAAAGTTTCTTCAAATGTCGGGTTTGTTTTGATTTACGTTTTATATTTCTCTGATTTTTCTTGTGTATTTTTTCGTTATTAAGATTCGAATCCTTTTTGCATTACTTTGACGGATCTGTCACTTTGTGGCACATTACGTTTAAACTTCATAAGTGACTTGATGAACAACCATTTTTGAACACATTGTATTTAAAAAAAATAACTTTTTTGACAACTTTTTAAGGAAGCGATTTAATATATATTAATATATATCTTTAATATACAGGGTGCTCAAAAACTGGCGCACCAACTCAGTGGTACGTTATTGAGAAGCAAGTGCAGATTACGGGAAAAATGTTGAAAAAATTCCTAAAGTCATATTTTAAAAAATCTGGAGCTACAAACTTATTGTGTTAACTTCTTTAGTTTTCATTATTTTTTTATGTTTTTATGTTTCATACCAGGTAATCGTTCCGTAACAAAACGATGAATAATTATTTCTAAATTTACTATCACATTTTAGCAGTTTTTTTAATTTAAAAAAATTAAAATTCATCAAAAAAATCACAGTTTGTAGATGTGCCAACGCTGGGAATTATTTCCTAGGAAACCGTTTCAAAAATAATTTATTTTTATTGTTGCTCAAATTCTATTGCGATCATGACTGTTGGACAACGTTGCCACATATCATTTATCTAAAATCCGTTATTTATCAATAACTTTAATACAAAGAATTTTTTTACTATTTTTACCTTTATATGTAACCAGTTCTCTACCACACACCATTGAGTTGGTGCGCCATTTTTTGAGCACGCTGTATATTTTCAAAATATTTATTCACTTCAATTTATGACTCCTATCTAGATTTGAATGAGTTTTTGTTTATTTATATATATTTTTTAATTTTTGTATTATATACAATAAATAAATAAATAAATAAATATTCAAATATTTGAATAAATATTCAAATTTTTATGAACATTTACAACATGTATTTACTTGATTAATCAACCAATGATTCGGCATTTTGTGATCTTGTTTTTTCGAAATATACATAATAAAAAATTAAAAAAGAAAATACGAAATATACATATACAATTAATTCCAAAAAAAAACACCGCGAGAGGGAATTACGGAATATGGCACAATCATTGCAGACGTTCGTAGCCTTGGGCCCCATCCTCATCACCACCTCCTTGGGCATGACCGAGGGCTTCTCCGCCATCCTCCTCCCCCAGCTCAACTCCACGTCCCTCCAAATCGACGAAGAAACCTCCTCTTGGATCGCCTCCATGGCCGCCTTGCCCATGGCCTTGGGCTGCATCCTGGGGGGCATCCTCATGGAGAAGATCGGTCGGAAGGCCACCCACATGCTCACTTGCCTCCCCTGCGTTATCGGCTGGCTCATCCTCTATTTCGCCTCCTCGGTGGACATGATCCTCGTCGGCCGCTTCCTCACCGGCTTTTGCGTGGGACTCCTGGGGCCCCCGACAGGGGTCTACATGAGCGAGACTTCCGAGCCCAAATTCCGGGGCTTCCTCCTGGCTTCCATCAGTTTTGCCATCGCTTTGGGCTTGTTTTTGTCACACCTGATTGGGACTTTTGTCAATTGGCAGGACACGGCCTTGACGTGTTGTAGTTTCCCGGTCATTTGTCTCGTTTTTATGGGCTTTGCCCCCGAAAGCCCCACTTGGTTGGCGAAACGGGGGCGTCTAGAGGAGGCCAAAAGGGCGTTTGTTTGGTGCAGAGGACAATCGGAGGAGGCGGTGAACGAGTTAGAGGTTTTAATCAACCGACAGACTATTTTAAATCAAGAGGAGACGAAAAGTTTTTGTGAAATAATTAAAGACTTGAAGCGACCGGAATTTATCAAACCGTTGGTCATTATCGTGGTTTTTTTCGTCACGTGTCAATGGTCAGGTCTTAACGCTATCACTTTTTACTCAGTCACGATAATTCAGCAGACTTTGGGCGGAAACTTTGATGAGTATCTGGCAATGTTGATTATTGACTCAATTAGGGTTTTTATGTCCGTTCTAGCGTGTGTCCTTTTAAAAAAATTAGGGCGCCGCCCTTTGGCCATAATCAGCGGTGTTGGCACTTTCGTTTCACTTTTCATTTTAAGTTCGTTCACTTTCGCGGTTAAATTTTATCCCGCAATTTCGGTCTACACTTTCATTCCCTTGGTCTCATTGATAACGTATGTCAGTTTTATTACCATTGGGTTCGTCCCATTACCATGGACCATGATGGGTGAGGTCTTTCCCCTAGCCAATCGAGGCATAGGGAGCGGAATTTCGGCACTAATGGCCTACGTTGCGTTTTTTTCGGTGGTTAAAACCACGCCAGCTATGATCCAACATTTTGGGCTTGAGGGCACGTTTTTTATTTACGGAATGTTGGCATTGGTGGGGACCATTATTTTGATTTTGTTTCTACCAGAAACGAAAGACAAGGCTTTGTACCAGATCGAGGATAATTTTAAGCTTGATTGTAAATAAATTATTGGCGAAATAAAATTCAAAAAAAAATTTTTTTGTTTGGGAGGACGTAAAGCACTACGAAAATGTTAATAAAAATTAAAAAAAATCATATATTCTCAAAAAAAATTGATGACGGACGGGACTCATAAATGTTTTATTCAAAACAAAATTTTAAAAAATCATATATTTCAAAAAAAAAAATTGATGACGGACGGGACTCAAAAAAAACCTCACATTTTTATCGTTAAACTATCGTTATAAATTCAAAAGACACTAATTCTTACAATTACAATTTACTTTTTTTTCACACATGACGGATGGGACAAAAAAATTTGTGTGAAAATAACTCTAAAAAAATTATTTAGGCAGGTTTTAATTATTAATGACTTTGAGGGCCGGTTTATAGAAAGCGCAATTAAAGTTAATTGCGTTGTTAAAAGTTAACAACGCGAATGGACCAATCACATTGCTTTAAAATTTGGCCACGTGATGAGTTAATCACGCATTTAATTGCGAATTAAATCCTATGGGTCGGTTTATAGAAGCGCCATTAAGTTAATCTGCAATTAAATGCGTGATTAACTGATCACGTGACCAAATTGAACAAATTTGATTGGTCCAATCGCATTGTTAACTTTTAACGACGAATTAAATTTTAACAAAGCTTTCTATAAGGCGGCCAATAACAATATCAGAATTAAAAAGTGGAAATTAAAAATTCTTGGTCTTTAATGCCGTAAGAAATAAGAGCAACATTTTATGTTTGCAATGACGAACGGGACATCAAAAGTTACGAAGATAAATATGTAATGTTAATTAATTTATTTCTTGATTTTCATTTTCTAAATTACCAAAAACTAGAAAAACACTTTTCAAAAATTACTCAACAGTTTTTGAATTTTGAAAAAAAAACTCAATATTACTAAAATTATTTTGGAAATTTCTCTTATAAGTAGCATTATTTCTGAAATGGCTGAACTTTAGGTAATTAATTATTTTGAGATAAAAGAATTAAAAACCGGAGAAAAAAATAAATAAAGAAGAAAGAATGTGGTTTGGAAAGGTGGGGAAGGAAAAAAAAATAAAAAAAATCACCAACACAAAAAGCTGAAAATTTTATTGGCACAATAACCATAACTTACAAACCTAAGCTAGCTGTTTAAAACATCTGTTAAAAAATTATCTGTACTATTACTAAACGTTACCGCTTCAGTGTCACTGCTAAACAAAGCCGCAGTTTTAAAAACAACAATCCAAAACAGCGTAACAATAATAAAAACGAACAAAAACTTGAGACCATTGTGTGCAAAATCGAACCTGAAACGAGAGTAAAAATAGAAAAAATGTACAACAAAAATTTTTTTTTCGTACTTTCTTTTCCTGGCCCTAGCCTCGTCCAGCGTGCTCATGGGATCGTTCAACAAGTGCACCCTTATCCCTTTGAAATAGCCTCGAAAGTAGGTGATCCAAGGCACTGTCGTGATGCTCAAAGGGAAGAGTTCCTTATCAGCGGTGTTCATTTTCTCCCAAAGATTTTCCACGTTATCATTAGTGAATTTCCATTCTCTTGTACAGAAAAAGGCGATAACGTCGGAAAATTTGTGGATTTTGCTGTACATTGAGACTAGACGTGGCTTTTGGCCGACGATTATGGCACAAAAATCCAGGAAAAAGGCCGGGATTAAGTGGAGGAAAATTCGCATTAGGAGGTAAAGGCGGGGGTCGCTGATGGCGGCGATTTTAATGGTCCAGAGGGCCTTCAGGAGAGGGTATTTTGTGCCGTGGATTTTATTGAGGGTTATGTATTCGTTCCAAGTCACGGAGTTGCTGACGGAGGAGACGTAGTTGTAGATGGGGATGCTGGGGGACGTCCTAGGGAATTTTTTTGTCCAGAAAATTGAAATTAATTTTTTCAAAATTTATACAGGGTGATTCAAAAGTGTCGCACAAACTCTTATTTTTTTTTCAAGAACTTTTTTTATATATTATTTAATTTGTTTTCCTTAGCAACGGTATCGATTGTTGCTCTTTTGTTTCCAATGACGTCGAATTTACAAGTTTTTTAATTGTTTTGCACATCATTATACATTAAAAAAATATTATTAAATATATGATTCAAAAAAAATATCATCTGAAGTATCTTAAAAATTTAACTTTAAGGAGCTATATCTCGTGAAAAAAGGCTCAAATAATTTTTTGTCATAGGAACTTTTTATTCAGTTTAATGTCCTTTATCAGCTCCCGAGAAATTGTAGGGTACTTTTGAATCACCCTGTCTGTATTGTTCTCTATGCACGTAAATTTTTTGAATTTTTTTGTTGATACCTTTCGTTCCTTTTATTTGTCACATCCCACGCCGCTGCGATAATTCCGGCCACACACGTGTCAACTGGTACAATATCAGCCACCACATCCTCATTACATGGAAAAACACGGAGAAGTCCAGAAGCAGCCCCAGCTACAGCCCCCGTAGGTCCATACAAATTATCAATCCAACTCTCCATTGGTTCTTTGTACGTTGAAATAACTAAAATAGACAGTTATCTCACGGATGACATACAAATTTTTTCTACTACCGATCGCTGGTCGAAAAATCCCGACAGGCAAACTCGTGGCGGTGTTTCTGATCAAAGCTTCGGCCAAAGCTTTGGTGAACGTGTAGGTGTTGGGCCATTTGCCTATAACTCTAAACCAAACAATTTTTCATTCTAAAATAGTTATTCGTATATAAAGTATTTTCTAATCGAGTATTTCCCCGAATATTGACATAAAAACTAACTTATTTAAAAAGTGCACACGCTCAGGCCGATTTTAGAAATATTTTTACCTGGGTGTGAGTTTGTCGGCTTCGCTTTTGGAAACCTTCTCCAGCAGAGCTCCAACTTTTTCGTAATCCACCGGGTAGTCGTAGAAAGTTTCGTCAATCGAGTCCAAGTGGCAGTTGGAGTAGGCCGTGGACACGTGTATTAGGGACTAAAAACCGCAAATTAAACCAAAAAATTGGGAAAAAAATTCGAAAAACCTTCAAATTTTTCATTTGGCGGCAAAGTTCGATCACATCAGCTGTCCCCTTAACGTTGATTGAATACGAAAGTTTTAAATTTTCGTCGAATCGCACAGTTGCCGCGACATGAAATGCAATATGTACTTCTGACATTAATTTCTGACGGTCTGTGATGGTCAAACCTAGACCGGAAATGGAACAATCGCCGGCAACAGCCACCACACGGTGGCGGAATTTTGGGCGCTCTTTTTTCAACCGTTCAAAAATCTAATAAAATTTATTACGTCATTTAAATAATCAATAAAATTAATAAACTTACAATATTGTCAAAAATATCGTCAAGTCTCGTATGCACATTCTTCCCTTTCTTCTCCCTTATCAGTAGAAAAATCGTCGCAACGTCTGTACTTCTCAGCAACTTTTCGATGAGAATTTTCCCCATAAAGCCTGTCCCGCCGGTCACTAGCACATTCTGCCCATCGTAGAATTTACAAATCTGGGAATCCCCCATTTTGTAAAACTGCAAATTCAAAAATTGTGGCTGCGTTCGTTGGTTTTTTCCCGCCACCTTTGCAATATCCCTTTACTTACGTCATCATGTGTACAGTGAAGGACAAAAAACGTGTCCTTAATTTTACTTTTGACATTCATGAGCGTAGAATCAAGGGAGGCGGCTCCGGACGAATTTTGTATAAATTAGTGCATTTATGGAATTTATTTCGATCACGAACGAGGTCTCGATAGCAAAATTGGGAGACGGTAGCGTTGGTTAAATGACACACATTGAGGAAGACGTGAGCGGAAACGAAACGTCGCGGTGTGACGTTATATTTCGTCAATTATTGATTGTTAATCAATTTTCCACACTAAGCACTTGGTGAATTATTAATCCAGTTGTGAATAATTAATTAATTAATTGCAATTAGTTTCTTTAATTAGTAAATTAAATCAATTAAGTACGATTGTAAATTATTATTGTTTAGTTGATTTGGATAAAAAATTAAATTGAAAATTAGTTGGTTTGTTAAGTAATAGTAATAATTAGTTAGCTTCTGCCTAATTTACTGCTAATTTGTTTAGTAAATATTTTAATTATAAAGATAAATTTACTAATTCGGGCGTAAATAAAATTTTTCTTGTACTTACTAGTAAATTACATAAAAAATAATTAGTAAAATAATTAAATTAATTAATTAGGAAAAATTACAAAATACTAATTAAGTATTAGTTTTAATTTTGTACAAATATATTTTTATTTTTTAGCAAAAAACTGAGTTAATTATAGTTAATGCAACATGTGCTTGCATTAGTTTAATCAATTAATGGTAATTATCTTCAATGGACAGAAAAAAACTGGAATCAAGTGAGTGTATTTGATTTTTATGTTAGTCCCACATTATGTTTAATTATAATTTCAAAGAAATGTTATTTTTTATGTAACGATTAAATAATGTCCAGACGAATTATTATGAAATGATGTCTTCATAATTAATTAGAAATTTCGTAAAATGCAGCAAAAAAAGGAACAACAAGAAATGTTAGAGAAAGTTAATGAAAAGCAGCAACAAAACGCACTCGGCAATTTTCTTTTTAATTAATTAAACAATTTTCAAGGACACGTCCCTGAGCCGCAATAAATAATAAATGACGTAATCGTAACGGTTTATTTGTTATTGAAGTGCAATAATAACGGAAGTAGAAAAATTGGGTCAGTTTAGTATTTCATTGTCAAGCGACGACAAAATCGCTGACTTGAACTTGTGCAATAATCGCAACTATTATTTTTTTCCCCAAAGATTCACTCTCTTACCTTGGTTTAATTTAATTTTTTTTGCGAAATAAAATTATACACAACACGTTAGACACACTAGGATCGACGAGACATTTTACAATTGGTCTAGTGACTGGTCTAAACTGTCATAAAATGAAACAAGTGCATCCTGCGATGCTTTTAAGTGATAGTGGGAGGTATGGGGGGGTGGTGGCCCCCTTATGCACACAGACACGATTAACAAAAGTCCAACCGTGAAATGGCGTTCAATAATAAATCAATAATAAATTATATGTATATATTTAATTTCCTTGTATACCAAAAACAAATAAAAATTGTATCAAACCATAAAGTTAAGCCTTCTTTAGCAAAAAATTGCTAGCAGATAGACCAAGGATACTTTTTTTGGACTAACCCTGTATAATGAGCTCGTTGGTTAATACACAAATTTTGCGATTTTTTTCGATAATTTTGTTATAAAATGTGCAACTAGCCCTGAAATTGTGTTTTTTTTCGCCGTGGAAGCCGCCGATGATATAATAAAGTCTACTTACAGTTTGTGAATCGAAAAAAAAGCGTTTTAGCGCGTGTTTCTAGCACTTTCACTCGCGCGTTTTCGACAAGAAATGGAAGAATCTTGTACCGGCAGCATTTATGATACACCTCCCGAAAACAGAAAGTGCAGTGGTATTTCCGACTATTCGGACGAAATAATACCAATATCAACGTGAAAATTTCACGCCAATTTGGAAATTGATTTTACGATCCTACCCATTTTTTGGTGAAATAATCGCCAATGGGCGAAATAATAGTAAATATTTTTAATTAATTATATTTTATTATTTCTAAGAAGGTTTAATTTTTTTTCGTGTAAATAAATATTGGTCAAGCAAATAGTAAGTTTTATTGTTTTGTTCGCTTGAAACTGCAACGTTCAAGGACAAGTCATTAGGAAATAAAAACGTGTGTTGATATTTGTTTATGGCCGGCTTGTTACAAAATTATTAGTAATGTCAAAGATTATGCAATTTTAAACGTAACAATTGGCGTTTGAACTCTGGTGAAAGTAAACTTGGACTTATATAAACGGAATTTCGGCGAAACGGCGATCTGCTGCTGTATGGATTTAATTTGTTACACAAGGAGGGCTTTCTAATATGCATTATGTGCACTCATTATCTATTAAATTACTAAACAAAAAATCGGCTTTTTAAATCAGAGAGCCTCATATATTTTTTTCCAAAGGTACCACTATTTTGAAACTTTTACTTGAATTATGCCACGAGCGTAGCGAGTGTCTCAAAGTGTATATAATATTTTTTCAATCTCTTTAGGAAAATTAATGGTTCGGGAAATGGAGTTGGGTTATAGATTTATACTTCGTGTCATTTTATTATTTATTTATTTTACAATTTTAAATATTTACAAAACTAATTTACCTAACTAATTTAAAACCTTGAATGCATGTAATAGTCAATGGCGGTCGAGAACGCCGCAAATCCCGCCGCCCCCAGAACGCCCGCCTTAACCCCAGCCCTTAGCCCAATGAGCCCCCCTGTGACAGCCCCCGCGTACGTCCCGTTCTTCCAATCGGATTTCCCCCTCATCTGCAACAACAACCCCAATAACCCCATAAAATCAACAATTTTTCTAAATCACCGTCTCAATGCTGCACTCCACTGCCGAAAACAGGGCCCCAATCATGGCAAAATTCTTAGCATAACTCAGCGTTGTGCTTTTCATTTCTTGGAAGACTTGTCTCGCCGTTTGTTGCTCCACGTTGGTGGCCGTGGGCCCCACGCTACTTGAGAACAGACCGATGGCAGCCCCCAGACCGTAGCCCATGACGCAGCTCATGAGCGATTTGAAGGGGCAACTTTCGAAGAAGGCTTCCACGCGTTTTTCTTCATTGCTTTTGATTTGGACGGGGCCTAGGGTGCGGGGGATTATGATGTTTTCGCGGTAGCGGTGGTCGTTGCCCACGAAATAGTGCGTGAGGAAGGACCATTCTTCGGGGGTGAGGGCCCGTTTTGTGTCGGATTGGGACATGACTCACTTTATAAAACTTTGTCACGGGGGTGATTTTTTAGGGTTGGGGGCGCATGTGACTGGAAAAAGTGGGCTTTGGGGGATGTTTTCTAGATAATTTACGAATATAACCTTAAATTTGACCGGGTGGGAATTTAGCCGCGATACAAACCATTACTACAGAACATCTATAGAATTACAGAAAACATTTTTTGAAAAATTAGATTCAGAAACAGTTATTTGGGATTGATATTATTAAGAAATACATACTAAGGGATTTGTATGTAAATAAATATGATTTGGATCGTAATATAAGAACTACTTTGCTACTTTATTTCTAGGAACATTGTTTTGGAATTTGCTAGGTACCAATTGACACCGGAAGGTGGCACTCGTCTCTATAAGCCAATTTTTTTATTAAGTTTAAAGTATAAAATAATTACGTTAAATAAGCTCATAGATTATTTTTATTACGTAAAAAAATAGATCAAAAATAATTTATAAAAAGAATTTTATTAAAAGAATAATTGTATTTTGACTTTATTTGTCGGCCATTTTGTCGCTTTTTCAACACAAAAAATTGTAATACGTACTTTGGTGATCAGAAATCGAACATTTCCTCGAAGATTATTTAGTAAAATAGTTTTTTATATTGCGTCAAGTAACAAAATTCGATTTTTAATTAAAAAAATCCGAGTTAAAAACATGTATTTTGTACTTTATTGTACAATTATTTCGCAAAGATGGGTTTAATTATTATTATTATTATTATTATTATTATTATTATTATTATTATTATTATTATTATTATTATTATTATTATTATTATTATTATTATATCAGATAATTTTGTCTCTATTTGGCTGAAACTTCTAAGATACAAATAAAATTTTGTCGAATATCTGATAGCAAATCATTTAAAATGATTACCCCGTTTCAAAGTTATTAAAGAAAAACAAAAATAATTTCTAGAAAGTGGTGTAGCAGTAACTTGAACCAATTCGCCTTTTTTAAACTTTACACGTTGGATTTATTGAGTTATTATGACCAAAAAAATTGAAAGTGAAACACTACTCTGGAAATAGATGGCATAGGAAGTCCTTAATGTGTACAAAATGATCCCGTAATTGCCACAGTTTTAGAGTTTGAAAATAATTTTTTACAAGATTTTGCATTTTTCCCCTTTTCTTGGCATCTCAATACATCAGCTAATTACGGCCCGATTTGTCTGAAATTTTCTGGACATTTTCGTAGTGTTTGTGGGTCGATTTTGCGCACATTTGGTCGGCTATAACTTGTCCGAAAACTTGTCTCTCCTCGGCCATAAAATTTAAAAATACACTTCCGCCTGTGATGTAAAATTAGCCCGCATTCCGTGTTGCCTACCGTTGCAAATTTGATCGTTCAATTTCGTGTTATTACCCCTCGAACATCAACAAAATCGTGCGCAAGTGCGGGATTTTCCTGCTGGCGCCGATTCCTGCCACCTGCGAAAGCTCAGTTGAATGACACTGAGCTTCGAGGCGCGCCAATGTCGCGAAAATCTCGAGTGCAATGCGCGCGCACCCTCGGGGGTGTATTTTTACCGAAATTCGTATAGATTTGGTCGTCTTTTGGTGAAAATCGCCGGATTTTTCGTGCAAGGCGTTTATTTTTAAAGCGCTACAAATAGCCGCGATTTTATATTTAAACCGCTGAATTTGCCTTATGGATGCCTTATTTTTGGTGTTTCTATGAATTTTTCCTAACGAAAAAATGATCATCGAGTGTGCATTGTAGTTGTTGATATGCCGGTGCGAAGAGGGCTTGTCGCTCCCAGGACCACGCTTATTGAAACAATCATCAGGAAATTCGACACTGACAGTAAGTTGGTAGCACTGCCCAGCAAAACCACATCAACAACATTAATTAAGAAGCGCCAAATTTAAGGGGTGGGGGCAACTGTCAAGAGAAACATTTTCGCCGAAAAATCCAATCTCCACAAATTAAAAATTCAAATTTTCATTTTCTGGCCCAAATTGGGATATTCCTAATTTACCCATCTCCAAGGGTTGTTTTCGTCGTAAAACCACCCCCGATGTTCGAATGCCGGGGGAAATGACCAAAAACCCGGCCTTAAAACCTTCCAATTGAATAAATTAAGTTGTTCCATCGCAATAATGGTCAAGGTACAGTCCGGTGGAAAAAATTCATTTCGTTAATTGAGCGTACAGTCGAGGCTAATGAAAATGTCCCACTTAAAAGTGTGTTTATTTGGCCGGAAACCGATTTGTTTATTTTAAGGATAGGCGAGTTTATTTTCGCATCTTTGCAATTCGAAAGGTGAATATGAAATACGGCTTAAATCTTGTTTACAAACTAGACTTATTTTCGGAGAAATGAAAAAATTATTTGCGACGCAAGAAAACCTTTATTTGATTCTTGCTTTCAAAGTTCAAAGCACACTTTCTGCCCTCTTTATCAAAAGCTGATAATAATTGTACTTAAATTAAATTCACTAACGTTGTTACAGCTCGGTGTTTTTTTTTTGCTTTTATAAATTAATAAAAATTGAATTTTAAATTTGCGATTAATATTGGGGGTCGAATTTGGACAATTAATAACACTTTGATTGCAATACTTTGAAAAATGTAATCGTCTAAAAATAAATATTGGAAATTTTCAAGTCCTGTCTCTAATAAAAGTGACAAAAAAATTTTGACCACTATTTGTTTTATTTACATCCCTTTTCACTCCTTTTTCTTCCAACAAAATTATTTTTGCTCTTCTTGAATCCATTTTCAACGCAGATAAGACATTAATTTTTATTTAATTTATTATTTTGCAAAATTTCTCTAAAATCGGGTCCTACGACCTTATAATTCTTATAATTCCTTGATTAAAATTAAATTAAATTAAAACTAATTAAGATTTAGTTTCTAATTTTTTTATTAACGTTTATGTGTTGTTTTGAACCAAAATTAAATAAACAAAGTGTCGCTATTCTCAAAAAAAAAATTCACTATGTAGCTCATATGATAATTGAATTTTGCACTTTTTGCACTTATTCCTTAACTTATTAGTGCAAGAAAAATAACTGTAAATTCAGCTTATAAATAGAATTTTATTACTGTTTTTTTATTTTTTTAATTTTGCGCCTTCTTTCTATACATTAGAAAATTTATAACTTCTAATAAAGCTAGTAAAGTTTTAAAATTTTATATAAAAACCAAATCGACCATTTTGAGTTCAAATAAATTATTTGCAAAATGGCTGAGCTTCCGGGCCTACGAGAAATCAGCGCCATCTTTGAAATTTTAAGTAGTAACCACACATTTTTATTATATTTTTGAGTAAAATTTTGCCAGTTTGTTGATACTTATCTGTCATAGTTTTTGACATATGTCACTTTTTTGTCAAAATTTTTACCTGCAAGGGCTTATTTAAGATATTACAGCCCTTGAACCCTTAACAAGTGATTATTTTTTTGCGTTCTATAACCGAAAGTTCGGAGAGCCTGCTAGAATTTTTAAAATTGTGAACTGTCAAAATTCAAGGCTGGTATGATTTTTTCAAAATTGTTAGTAAAAAACTGTTATAATTCAATTTTTTCAAATGAAACGACTCTGTTTTCTTAACGTTGACAAACCTGAGGATTTTAGAAGACTTTTCGAACATTTGGTTATCAAATACAAAAAAAATGTTCTCTTATATTTTATTTTAAAGAGTTCAAAAGCTGTGATACTTTTAATAAAAATTTAATTAATTTTTGTTGATTGGCTCTGATTTACTAGTTTTAGTTAATCAAGCGTGCGATACGACTAAATTTTGTTTGTTTTGTTATTAGCCGTTTCCATTCTCTCCGTCATTCGATCCACTTAGAAAATCTCCAAATAAACACGCATTAAACCTCCGTTTTAAATAATTCCGCAGCGTTTAAAAGCCTTTTAACCTTGCTATAGCTCGTAAAAATTGTCTTTTCTTACACGAACTCAAATCATGTTGATTTTATCAGCGTATAAAAATTACAAATCCATTAACATCGACCCGCTTTAATGACACTAACGAGCCCCAGTTATCAGTTCAAATATCGATCAGGGGGCTAATCAGGTTATCACACCGTATCAAAAAAAAAAAAATCAATCCGGCCCTGTCCCGAGTAATGCAGTCCTTTTCCGCGCTATTCATAACCACCGCCAGATGACACTGTATAATAATTCAAGTTGTACATTATTCGTGCTGCAAGTCGATCAATATTTCATCCGAATCAACGTTTTCGACCCTTTCACAGTCAGACTTTCTCTTTCTTTTGCGTTTGTTTAGAGCGAGAGGGCGCATATTTTGCCGCAAAAATGATGCATTTTTTGGACTGAATTTCGGAACATAAAATTTCCAATTTAATTTAAGTGAATAATTGTTCCAATCTATGAAAGATTGATGTGGTGTTTGACGAGGAACTGATTTATAAATTACTGGGATTATGGACTGATTGATGTGGGAATTTAATTACTCTAATGTGGAAGAATTTGAGTTAGTTTATTTTTTCTTACGTTCTTAGAAATAGTAATGTTTGACACTTGTTCTTTGTCATTTTCGGAGTTCGCTACAACCGGACTCTACTGTATTTTTAAATAATAATTTCAGTTTTGTGCGAATTTTTATGTAGCTAAAAAAAATTACGTCTGCCTTTCTATTTACGAAATTTTTCTGTTCAATTTCAGCGGCGCCAATTAATCTTATTTCGTTCGACCTAAATATCGGCCATAATAGCATCGATTGTTGTCTAAAGCCTCTCCTCAATTCATTTCCAGATCGTTCATTTTTGGTGGCCAACAGTCGCGAAGGACAATGTCATATAATCTACTGTTCGGACGGCTTCTGTCGACTGACGGGCTATTCCAGAGCGGAAGTGATGCAACGCTCGGCCTCCTGCGACTTCTTGTGCGGCCCTTTGACCTCGCAACAGGCCGTCGGCAGTCTCAGAGAGGCCCTTCAAGAAGGCGTCGAGAAACACGCAGAGATACTATATTACAGGAAAGATGGTAAAGGGTCCATTTGCAAAAAAACAATCAAGATGAAAAAAAAAATAATGTAAAACTCGCTCTAGTGAAGTTTTATGCAGTTTTCGATGTCTTTTTATATACCTTATTAAAGTGCAAAAAACGGTTTGTTCCAATGACAGGATTTAAATTTTTTTTTGCCAAAAACACATTTACCTTCAAGAAGACGTTTACAATAATTAGTTAACTTAATTTGTTTTTTTTTTAAATAAAAAAACATTTAATAACATATTTGAAAGAATTTTTAACATTGCTTTTATAGTTTATTTTATTATTTTATTATGAAGTTTTTATTCAATGCATTTTAACATATTGAATAAAAGTGACAATTGCAATTTTTTTTCTCGCCTTTTTTTTCAAAACATAAGACTTGGAGCAAAAATCAAAAAAGCATCAGGTAGGGCTTGACACTATTTGTTTTCTCGTAAAAACCCGAAGCCGCTCCGGGCAACGGTTCTTGTCACAAAAACATTTTAATTTTTCTTTAATTAAAAATTCATAACTTTAAAACTAAAAGTCTTACAGCAAGACGGTTTGTTTCATTGATTTTTTTGGCTCATTTTACGTATTATACCACCATTCTTACAAGACCAGCTTACTCGAGAACTTATTTAAAAGCTTAGTTGAAAATTGAAAAATGGTGGATGCGCCGAGATATTTATTAAAAAATTCATAATTCAAAAACTAAAAGTCGTAGAGCAATGCGGTTTGTTCCATTGAATTCAGCGGCTCATTTTCTGTATTATACGAACTTTTCATGAGATTTAAAAATTTGATTTTTTTTGCTAAAAATTAAGATAGACATTTTCTATGGTGAAAAATTTTATTCAACAAAAAAATTCATAACTCAAAAACTAAAAGTCGTAGAGCACTGCGGTTTGTTCCATTGAATTCAGCGGCTCATTTTCTGTATTATACGAACTTTTCATGAGATTTAAAAATTTGATTTTTTTTGCCAAAAATTAAGATAGACATTTTCGATGGTGAAAAATTTTATTCAACAAAAAAATTCATAACTCAAAAACTAAAAGTCGTAGAGCAATGCGGTTTGTTCCATTGAATTCAGCGGCTCATTTTCTGTATTATACGAACTTTTCATGAGATTTAAAAATTTGATTTTTTTTGCCAAAAATTAAGATAGACATTTTCGATGGTGAAAAATTTTATTCAACAAAAAAATTCATAACTCAAAAACTAAAAGTCGTAGAGCACTGCGGTTTGTTCCATTGAATTCAGCGGCTCATTTTCTGTGTTATACGAACTTTTCATGAGATTTAAAAATTTGATTTTTTTTTGCCAAAAATTAAGATAGACATTTTCTATGGTGAAAAATTTTATTCAACAAAAAAATTCATAACTCAAAAACTAAAAGTCGTAGAGCAATGCGGTTTGTTTCAGTGAATTCTCCGGCTCATTTTACGTATTACACTACCATTCCTACAAGACAAGCTCATTCGAAAACTTATTTAAAAGCTTATTTTAATTTAAAAAATGGTGGATGCGCCGAATTATTTATTAAAAAATTCATAATTCAAAACCTAAAGGTTGTAGAGCAGAACGGTTTGTTTGAGTGAATTCTGCGGCTCATTTTACGTGTAATACTAGCTTTTTACACGATTTAAAATTCTCTTCACAAAAAAAATATTTTTTAAAAACTCGTTTTAAAACTAAACTAAAAAACTATTTGGCAATTTTTTCGACGCCAATCGATTTCTCGGAACATTTTACATAGGCTTTCATCAAAATAGTTTCACTTTTTCGAATAATTTTGCCGCATTTGAGAAAATAAAAAAATTGGCATTAATTTTACCGTAATCGGCGTTTGAAAATTGCTCTACCAAAATTTTATGCACTTTTTTATTTTTCGAACCCTAAAACAGCTGTTGAGAATAATTTGAAGCACGATTTTTTGCTCTACTAAAATCAATCCACACACTATGATCCATAATTCAAAAATGAACACGTTATGTATAAACTTTTTGACATTACATCCATCGCAGTCAACTCAGCGCCCGGCTATTTCGGACACCTTATTTACCCATAGGCTAATTTTGAATGGTTTTCCAAATAAACAAATGCGAGGACGACCAAAACTGCAACCAACCAAAGCAAACAATTTTCCTTTTTCTAAGCCACTTTAGTTGCAAACTTTTGCGTGGTTGGCAATGAAAATGAGAGTCGAAATGTTGGCAAAAATACGAGATTTTAATTACGTAAACAGGAACCTTATTGAAACAATTACAATTTGCAAACTTGATAATAGAGAAAATTCTCGAGGCAACTCTTGGCAATTGTTAGAAAAAGTTGGCACTGTGACAAACAACAAATTATAAAATTCCTAAAGCGCCACTCACTGCATTTTGACGAATTAATTAAGAACTAGCGTTTGAAAATATAAATAAATTTCTTCTTGCAACATTAACAAAACATAAATCTCTGTTCCGGCGTTCGTTGTTCCAAAATAAGCCGACCTCTAAATACGCATTTAAAATCCTCTCATTAGAAGAAGCGAAAAAGATAAGAACCTGACACAACTTCTCGCCGTCCGAAAATAAACATCATCATGTGACGTCGTCGTCTAAGGCGTCGTTAAGTGTGACGTCACGACGCCAAGTGACATATATTTCAATGTAAAAATAACACGAGGGGAAAGTAAAGTTGCCATTTATTTTTTTGCATTGAAAAATGTTAAGTTAATCGTTAATTAAATTTTAATTGCGGTTAAAACGTTCTCTAAACCGGCCTTTAGTGTTTTTTATTTTAGGTTGGTTTAGCAAAGTATCGCAAAAAGATTGAGTTTTTAATACAAAAACGTGCTTCAATGACGCTCCAAAAATTTCGATTTAATTTTGTATTTGTTCAGCTCATTTTTAACAAAATTCTATGAATTGTTTTTCTTTTTGAAAAAATTCTACAACACCCGAAAATGGGCGAATTTTCTTGCCGTTTTTAATCTAATTAGTGATTTTTATAGTCAGGTCAGGTCAGGTCATGTAAGACAAGTATTTACTATAGTGGAAAATTTTATTCAACAAAAAAATTCATAACTCAAAAACTAATAGTCGTAGAGCAATGCGGTTTGTTCCATTGAATTCAGCGGCTCATTTTCTGTATTATACGAACTTTTCATGAGATTTAAAATTTTGATTTTTTTTGCCAAAAATTAAGATACACATTTTCTATGGTGAAAAATTTTATTCAACAAAAAAATTCATAACTCAAAAACTAAAAGTCGTAGAGCAATGCGGTTTGTTCCATTGAATTCAGCGGCTCATTTTCTGTCTTATACGAACTTTTCATGAGATTTAAAATTTTGATTTTTTATGCCAAAAATTAAGATAGACATTTTCTAGGGTGAAAAATTTTATTCAACAAAAAAATTCATAACTCAAAAACTAATAGTCGTAGAGCAATGCGGTTTGTTCCATTGAATTCAGCGGCTCATTTTCTGTCTTATACGAACTTTTCATGAGATTTAAAATTTTGATTTTTTATGCCAAAAATTAAGATAGACATTTTCTAGGGTGAAAAATTTTATTCAACAAAAAAATTCATAACTCAAAAACTAATAGTCGTAGAGCAATGCGGTTTGTTCCATTGAATTCAGCGGCTCATTTTCTGTATTATACGAACTTTTCATGAGATTTAAAATTTTGATTTTTTTTGCCAAAAATTAAGATACACATTTTCTATGGTGAAAAATTTTATTCAACAAAAAAATTCATAACTCAAAAACTAAAAGTCGTAGAGCAATGCGGTTTGTTCCATTGAATTCAGCGGCTCATTTTCTGTCTTATACGAACTTTTCATGAGATTTAAAATTTTGATTTTTTATGCCAAAAATTAAGATAGACATTTTCTATGGTGAAAAATTTTATTCAACAAACAGATTCATAACTCAAAAACTAAAAGTCGTAGAGCAATGCGGTTTGTTCCATTGAATTCAGCGGCTCATTTTCTGTATTAGACGAACTTTTCATGAGATTTAAAATTTTGATTTTTTTTGCCAAAAATTAAGATAGACATTTTTGATGGTGAAAAATTTTATTCAACAAAAAAATTCATAATTCAAAAACTAAAAGTCGTAGAGCAATGCGGTTTGTTCCATTGAATTCAGCGGTTCATTTTCTGTATTATACAAACTTTTCATGAGATTTAAAATTTGATTTTTTTTGCCAAAAATTAAGATAGACATTTTCTATGGTGAAAAATTTTATTCAACAAACAAATTCATAACTCAAAAACTAAAAGTCGTAGAGCAATGCGGTTTGTTCCATTGAATTCAGCGGCTCATTTTCTGTATTAGACGAACTTTTCATGAGATTTAAAATTTTGATTTTTTTTGCCAAAAATTAAGATAGACATTTTTGATGGTGAAAAATTTTATTCAACAAAAAAATTCATAACTCAAAAACTAAAAGTCGTAGAGCAATGCGGTTTGTTCCATTGAATTCAGCGGCTCATTTTCTGTATTATACGAACTTTTCATGAGATTTAAAAATTTGATTTTTTTGCCAAAAATTAAGATAGACATTTTCTATGGTGAAAAATTTTATTCAACAAAAAAATTCATAACTTAAAAACTAAAAGTCGTAGAGCAATGCGGTTTGTTTCATTGAATTCAGCGGCTCATTTTCTGTATTATACCAACTTTTCACAAGATTTAAAAGTTTCAATTTTTTTGCTCAAATTTCCTGATTTATACACTTAATTTCATTAAGAGATGAAAAAAAAATTTTTTTTAAACACTCCAGCAAATTTTTATGGACTTCTATATGTCTTAACAACCTACTAAAGTTGTTAAAAGTCCACAAAAAGTCCATTTGTCCGATTTTTTGATGTTTGATTTTTTCAGTTTTTGTCGCGATTTTGGTCGTTTTCCGGTACTCGGAACATTTATCGAGCAATAACTCAAGAACTATTAAAGATAACCCCTTGAAGTTTATTATCGTTGAAAAGCTCTTTAAATTATCTATATTTTTCAAAAAAGATCATTGTTCTCCGACTAATAGTTTTCGAGAAAATTGCAAATGAAAGCAAAAATAAGTAAAATTTTAAAAAATTCATAACTAAAAAACTATTGAGAATTTGGCAATTTTCTTGATGCCAAACGATTCCCCGGATAATTTCACGTAGGCTTACATCAAAATAGTTCCACATTTTCGAATAGTTTTGCCGTAATTGAAAAAATTAATCTAATAAATTAGTGATTTTTATAGTCAGGTCAGGTCAGGTCATGTCAGCCTAACTGAGTAATTTAGGATCATTTTGTAGATAATTGCTTCTCTGAATCAAAACAACACTATTTTCGACTAAATTTTCAGCTTAGTTTAGAAAAAAAATCTGGACTTTAATAAAAAAACGCTCAATTTTTAAAATTTTTCGTTGATTTTTTAATAAATTTTACTAAACAGCTACGTTTTTGGCTGGAAAAGGTACTAAATTTAGTAATTTTTCGGTCTGAAAGAAAATAACTCAACTCAAAAAAATACAAAATTTTCACACAATCGTTATTTTTTTCATGTTTTAATATTTTACTGGTTAAATGTTGGTCGATTGTTATAAGTAAAAAAAGATTGGTTATTTAACTTAATTGTAATCCGGGTTAGGGATTAACCTCATTATTAATCTCTTTCCCCCTTGATTGGCTTTTCCTTATCTCGCCCTCAACTCCAGGAATTTTCCCTCATCTGGCACCCATTTTCGGCTGATTAGTTATTCCGACGGCCCCGCTTTTGACGTAGTAAATATATACCCACTTCCTTAAATAGTAGCTACACCTTAAAGATTTTAACCCCGGTGGCTATACCATCGATTCGTTTAGTTCGGACCACGACGCTTAAAGTAACACACACACTTCTTGTGTTGTGCTTTCGTGATAAAGCTGCACTTTGATAACACACCAATCGATACCACACAAAGACGATTTTGAGGACGGTATGTGGGCTTTTCTCTTATTCAACTTTTATCAAAAGGAATCTATTAAATCCATCAATAGGCGGTGTTAAGTGTGTGCGAGCGAGAATTGTGGCAAAATTATTATTCAGGTCACAGTCTTGAATTTTTATTTAATTAATTTTCAAGGAGCGCGAGAATCTAGTGCATCTCAAAATAATAAAGGAGTTAATGTCAAAGCTATTTTTACGTACTTGTTGCCCAACAAACCAAAATTACACTACAATTACAATAATTATTATTAGGGCTAATTAACACGTTTTCGCAATTAAATGGACACACCAGCATTTTGCGCTCTTATCTTATCAGGACACGTTAATTGGCGCAATAACACTCAATTTTACGGCGTTAATCCACTGTTTACAAATTAACCAAAACTTGTAACTCTAATCCCACCATAAATCTAAATCTCCGTGATTTTTAGTGCGTGACTTTTAATTAATTTTCCGCCGTGGTTAAATATTCAAGAATTCAATCCAACATTTTGATTGAGTTCGATTTTCCAGGCTCAAAGTTCCTATGTTCCGAAGTAATCGCCCCCATACGGAGCGAAGTGGATGACATAAGTTTGATTATCATCAATTTCGAAGACTTAACGGCGGTTCCGACGGCGTCTCTGGAAAGCAGTCCCGTGGGGAAACCCCGACTTAGCAAATGTGAGTCCCCCAGAATTTTTTTTTGGGAAATACCAACACAAAAAAACAGTTGACAGGGCCAGAGCCTCGTTCAGACAGAGTCTCAGGTTGGGTTCGAATTTGCGAGGAAGAGGCCTTAGACTAGCGGGGTATTTGACGCCCCCGAGTGACGTAACCGCCGCCGAAGAGGAGGCGGATACTTTGGAGCAATGGTGAGTCGCGAGGCGAAGCCGAGTGTTGCATTAAAAGTTGCGTGAACAGTGAGCGTGCTTTAAATGACAAACAACCTCTCCAGCAACTGTCATCGGTCCTCCAATCACGGCACGCACTTCTTGTCTTGTCACGAATTTAATTACAAGTGTAATCAATATTTTTTAGCCATTTCACAATTACGTTGCATGTAAGATCAGATTTTGGACGTAATTATTGTGATTTTTCACCACTAACATGCAAATTATTTGTATGCAGTGTTTCGAGATTTAATCGGAATGCATTCTTGAAATTTAATTTTTTTCCAGTTGCTAAACTTGTTCAAATGTGATTTTTTTACGGTTATTTCGGGCCGCAATTTCATTTTACGACACTATAATTCCGATTTAGGGACAATCTGGGGGCATACCGGGTGTTTAAAATTTCAAGGTTTTGCATTTTACGACCACACTGATTGGAATATTTCGGGTGTTTCTCGTATTATATACTTTTACAGGGTGTGAACTTTTTCGTGGCATCGAAAAATGCAGTAGCCATAGCTTTTTTCGCATAGGTTGCCATGGAAACGTGAATAAAATATAAAAAATCAAAGTTTTACAAAACCAAATCACATGAAGGAAATTAAATTACACTGAAGAGAAGATATAAGCTTTCTTTATTGATTTTCCAAACACTGTTTCCAAAACTTTAAAGATGACAGAATTACCGATTTTTGAAGTGAAAGCTGCAAAATAAAAAATTATTCAAAAAACTCGAAATATTTCGAAAACGGTTAAATTTAGGTATAGGGAAAGCTGATCAAAATCCTCTTAAATTAACTTGATTTATCTAAAAAAGTAATAAAAAACATATCTTCCCGTTTAAAATAAGAGAGTTAACACCGACTTCCGGTATAACCGGAAGTGCCACCTTGTTGAAAATATTTTCATTCTAAAGGACCTGACGGGTTATGGCCGTACACCAATTTTCAGACTTATATCATTATTAGAACTTGCAATATTTTGATTTTTGGGACAGTTTGGAGGCATACCGGGTGTCCATAATTTTACGGTTTTGCGTTTTGTGGCCTCCCTGATTGGAGTATTTTCGCGGGAGAGGTCTTAAATGAAAGAGAATGAACTTTTCTAGTCCTCTGACATCGAATTCTCCGACTCCCATTCTGGAACAGACTTGGGTGTCGAAGACCGAAGTGCCGACGGCTACGACGCACACAACGATTGCACTGCCGTCTCAGACCAAAGAATACACAGCTTTGGCGATATCACATAGTGCGCCAACGAGCCACCAAGCCTCGTTTGAACGTGGAGAAAGTGTGGAAAGAAGTAGACCACCGATCACTAGGTAATAACTTGGCCGAAAAATTCGGTAAAAAACTGCACCTGACGTTTAACCGTGAGTGGGTGCACAATCTGATTCACTTCTATAAGTGTGTTTAAATTTAAAATTTTGACGGCGACGTCAACGCGTAACGAAAATAGATGAGATGCATGTGGTGTTAGATTAGTTTTCGTCTGAAGAACATATTTTTTTTAGGCACCAAACACCAAATAGAGTCTCGCATGCGACAAGTTTAGATGCTATAGCTAGGAGGCAGTGTTTTAGGACAGGATATCCCACTGTTAGTGTTTGTAAGTGTGTTACAACCTTAAACAACCACCCAGTATCGCAAAAAATCATTCCAACAGCCAATAAACCGCACTTGAGCAAGCAATTTCCCAACGTTTCGTCCGAGAGCGATTTACAACGCTACAGAACGGCCCCACAATCACACGATCGCAAAAGTCCAAGTCTGAGCAACCCCACCGATTCGTCAAAACAGAAAGTCTGTCCCCAGGTGAGAAAAATTATGCTAACTATAACTATAAAATTATAATAACTTTAAAATACGAGCCGCCACTGGAGTCGATATAATAGAAAACTGTAGGCGCTTTCGCGCGACTGCATCTAGATGGCGGCTTGCAGACGCGGCTAACTCGAAAAATTCGTTTCAGTTCTCGTTCCAAGACAATGGATCGGCGAAATACTTCCAAAGTGGGATTCACACGCCGAAAATGGGCGAAAAAGTGGCTCAGGTGAGTGAAAAAAGTGACGTTTGAATGTATTTCGTTGCGCATTCGCGTCGCGATCGATAACAAAGCTCCCGATTTGTGTAGTTTCGGAAGCGGAAGCTTGCTAGTACGTGTCGCCACCTAAAGCGGATCACTTCGCTTTCTTTTACCGTAAGAGAAAAAAGCAGGCATTGCATCGCGCTTTCGGATTCTACGATTTGTAAAAATTGTTTCTTTATATTTATGAGAGGCTTCCACGCATTTTGCACCACATTTGCGATTTATTCGCCCGGCGCATCCACCATTTATCGCCGATTAAAATCTAGTAGCTTGTAATGCATGGCAAGGACAAAGCGAAACTTTCAGGGTTACTGCAGTGGCGGAGGGGGTTGAACTCAGGAGGACTTGCATGAGAAAGGGCGTAGTTTCAGCTATTTTTCCCTAATTTCAATTCATTAAATCATTAATTTTTACGCAAAGTAAAATAATTTTTATTTTATTTAGTGAAATCTTTGTTCCCTCACTAAGTGTAAATTATCTTAAAACAGAGTGTCAGAAATAATAAAATATGATAACATAAAATGATAAATGATTTTATTATCAATTTTTTATAAAGACAAGATTTCTTTAAGTTATTTAAATATATAAAGACAATATACGAAAGCCTTATATTTTTTACCTTGTTGTAAAAACAATATAACAATACGACAAACGTCATAAAAGCCAAACGTATACATTACCGTCTCATATCGAAAAGATTGTAGCTACGGTTTTGGGGGTGTCATTTTTTTTGGTCGCGACTGTACCTTACACTTTTAGTCGTAATAACATAATTTTAGGGAACATTTTTCCAAAAAAATGATCGATCTAGAACTCCTATTTTTGAAGGATTTTTAAAGTGCTACTTATTTATAAAGAGTTCGAAATTAATTTGCTTAGAAAATTCCAGTCATTTCATGGTGATAAAATCTTCAACTGTAAACATTTTTTTGAAAGATATTGTAATTGCCTATTGCCTATAATTAACTTAAAATCAATAAATACTTGGTACAACCATGGGATTTTTATTAACCGGAAGGAATATTAAATAAATGCAATAAAGATTCTCTTATATTTGTATAAAAACCTTTGCCTCTAGCGTCTTTATTTGGCTAATTGCTCGTACAATTTTTAAAATGAGCTTGACCTTTCCAGTTCGAGAAAATAATAATATTTAGTTCATGTTTCAAATTTAATGAAAAGAAAGTAGTGCAAAAGCTTGCCTCAGCAAAAAGCTCGTTAGCAAATTAAATTAAAACAAAGTAACGAGACGTAAAATTTTAAAATTGCAACGTTAACGTGTTGCAAAATCTCTTATAAAATAAACAGAGTTATCGATTCGTGTCATTAAATAATCATCTCAAATTACATCAAAATTGTTGTCAACAACACGCATACAAACACCTCTACACACACCAATTCATTCGTATTAACAAAATTAACCATTGTTGAGTCAAATGCGACAAAAATGACACGCAACTGCTTTAATTAACGTGATGTCAAGCACATGACAAAAAATGTAAAAATATAACATTATGTCAAAAGACGATACGAATAAAAATAGAATTTTTAAATCGATGTTATCGTACTGTTTGCTGTTTCAAAACTATAAAAACGCCAACGCCGTATTTTCTCACAAAATTAGTTGTTATTATATGGTATATAATATGTATAATATGTAATAATAATTATATATATATATATATATATATATATATATATATATATATTATATAATTATATGTTATATTATACCATGTGTTTTTAAATGATTCTCATCTAGTTAACTTTGAAATTATTTTGAAATGGAAGCACGCAGGATAAATGAATTGTTAAAAAAAAGAAAAAATAAGGAAAATTGTCCGTGAGCGCGTTTTTGGGCCACCCTGTATATGGAATTTTTTATTTTTTTCCCGTGCGGGCGGCCATGATCCAGTTAACCCCCTCGGCAGCTGCTTTGCATTATGGATTATTTTTACCCTTGCCTCGGCAAATCGCACCACCGCGTTTTCCGAATCGAAATTTCGCCGCGTTCTAGCGGCAGAATTGATCCGTTTCCGTGCCAGACGAAACCACGCACATTCCGCCCTATAGTGTGTAAAATGTGACGGCATCATGTTGCTCAAAAACCAACCAATGGACGACATCAATCCAGAAAACATCACCATCATCAAGAAAATCATCGACGATTTCGAACAGAATCCGGGGAAAGTCCCGAAAAAGCGGCGTTGCCGCAGCTGCAAAATCAGTCAAAGCGATTCGTTGATACATCGGTATCGGCGTTGCCAGATTTCGCCAAAATCCGGGAGTTTGGACGGGGCGTTTTTTCGGGTGAGGTGTCGGGGGACGAGTTTGGAGAATTTTATTCGGAGTGAGGATGAGGTGTATATTAATTTCGCGGAAAATGGGGATGATAATGGCAACGCCGACGCGAATGCGTTTAAACCGAGAGTTAGGAGGAGCTTTCTTAAGGCGAATAATGTGGGGGTGGACGAAGTTAAGGCCTATATGGAGTCGAAGAAGCACCAGGAAAGGGTGACCAAGAATGTCAAAGAGGTAAAGTGGAACGATTATGTATTGAGTTGTATTGGAAATTAAAGAGCAAGGACAAAAAATACCCTTGTAATCGGCGCCTCAAAGTCTCGTAGGCGTTACACAGATTTATTTTCGACACAAAAAAATGTTGTTCCTAAAAATACCGTTGTAATCGGCGCCTTAAAATCTAGTAGGCGTGATCTGGATTTATTTTTTATACAAAAAATATAGTCATTTGTTATTTTTTAAAATAATGTTGAATTGAATTAAAAAAATTAATATTGAATTAAAGGCGCCTTGAAGAGCTAGGACAAAAAGTCCGACATCGTTGTAATCGGCGCCTCAAAATCTAGTAGGCGTTATCTGGCTTTATTTTTTATACAAAAAATATAATCATTAGTTATTTTTTAAAGTAATGTTAAAGAATATATTAAAGTGAAGGCGCCTTGAAGAGCTAGGACAAAAAGTCCAACGCCGTTGTAATCGGCGCCTCGAAATCTGTTATCACTTGTTATCAACATTTGATTGGTAGTCATAAGTTATTTTCTAAAGTGATGGCAACAAAATATACGGAATTCAAGGCTCCTTAAAGAGCTAGGAGCAAAAGTCCGACGCCGTTGTAATCGGCGCCTTAAAATCTAGCAGGCGTTATATGGATTTATTTTTTACAAAAAAAAGTCATTAGTTATTTTCTAACGTGATGGCAAAAAATATACTAAATTGAATAAAGGCTCCTTAAAGAGCTAGGACAAAATATCGGACACCGTTGTAATCGGCGCCTTAAAATCTAGAATGCGTAATATGAACTTATTTTTGACACAAAATTTTTTATTTATGTTTTTTTACGTGAAGACAAAAAATATACTGACAAAAAAGACAAAAAGTGTGATACCGTTGTAATCGGCGCCTAAAAATCTATTATCGCTTGTTATAAAGATTTAATTGACATAAAAAATATACTCATAAGTTATTTTCTAAAGCGATGTCAAAAATATACTGAATTGAAAGCTCTTTAAAGACCTAGGAACAAAAGTTCGACGCCGTTGTAATCGGCGCCTTAAAATCTAGTAGGCGTTATCAGGATTTATTTAAAAAAAAATCATTGGTTATTTTCTAAAGTGATGGTAAAAAATATACAAAATTGAATGAAGGCTCCTTAAAGGGCTAGGACAAAATATCGGACACCGTTGTAATCGGCGCCTTAAAATCTAGCATGCGTGATATGGATTTATTTTCGACACAAAAAAAATTATTTATGTTTCTTTTTTAAGTGAAGACATAAAATATACTGACAAAAAAGACAAAAAATCCGACACCGTTGTAATCGGCGCCTCTTTGAACTACCCTGTATAACAAATTGTGTTGGGTAATTTTTAAATTTTGTGTTTCACGTTTCACTATTATTTACTACGAGTTTAATCTTTTGAAACTTTGTAAAGCTCATCTTGCGCCATATCATGAAAGATCTATTGATTAGTCTGTCGCCTCAGTGTCAACGAACCACCCAAGCCCCTTGATCCCTTGTTTCGTTATTCGAAATTTTGAAGAAAACACTTAGCAAAAGTACACTTTACATTAAGACCTCGCTTTGTGGTTTTTAACTTTCCAAAGTTCAGTCTTGTGTCATTTCATGCAAAATTTATATCAATTTGAATGAATCAAAGCCATTGGCTATGACAAATTTTCTTGTTATTCTTGTCCCTGATTTGAAATTTTCGGTCGTTTATTATTCAAATTTTACAATAGAAAAAAAATTGCGGTGCTTTAATTTACGTTGAGCAAATTGGCTAAATCGGGGATCAAGTTCGCTGCAGTTAAACTAATCGTTATTGGTGCGTAATTTGAACCGAGTTCAATTTAGAACGAGTTCCAGAGGGAAAAATTGAACTAACCCTGAATTTAGAAAAATTAAGTTCAGAGGTCAACAAGCCTTCGCTGCTCCTTTGTAACAAAAGTTGAGAAAACAAAAGGATTCTAATTAGGACGAGGAATAAAACGCAACATCAAACAACTCGAATTTATTATTTTTCGTAGGAATTCAACTCAATTCCAAAGTTTGGATGCGCCACAACTCCATTAGCTATGTGATAATTTACTTAAATAGTTAGGTTTATTTGGTGTCGCGAAATATTTGCTTTTCATTTGAAACTTAGTCAATTAATTATATACTAAGCGTCCTTAAAACAGTTATTGTGGTTCAATATACCGAATTTTTATTTTATTTTCTCTCAGAAATTTGGTTCAGTAACGTTCTATTTCCGAATTGTTCCCATAAAATGTGAATAAATTCGTCCAAGGCCACTTCCTCATTCCATCTCCAAGGCCATCTTTTCTGCACCGCGCCGTCCACGCGTCCAGCACGTGTCTAGCCGCCATTTTCTCCACCATTTTCCCCTTAATTCCTAATAATCGCCTCGTAATCGCCAATCGACACTTTCAAAACCAATCGAAATTGAAAGAAACTGTAACAGAATATCCGGACGAAATGATACATGAAAAAAAAGACCAGTCGGAATAAAGGGTGAATCAATAAACGAGGTCGTTTTCAAGGCGCATGTCGACGAACCCTACGCAAAAGGATAATGTCGACTATTGTCGCATACGGAAACGATGACTTTTATGATTGTTATCAGTTGTTTCAATTACAAGAGGAAGGAAAAGCCGACATTTCAAGCTCAAGGTTAAGCAGGCGGCTCGCATTTACTGGCATATAAGTTTAATTATGATCGTAGATGGCGCTGTGTTAATTTGGCGGCTTTTTTAAGTTTGTTTTGGCTATTTTTATCGAAATGTTTCGTGTCAAGTTTCATACCGTGTCACTGTCACTTAACGTAAAATTGGCTCGTAAACATCCAAAATCAATTGGAGAAATGTCGTCTCACAAACATATAATAAAAACAGCACGAATATACGGTTACAAATTGAGAAAAGAAATGAAAAACTCTCGAATGATATTGTTCCTGATTGCTTTTTTTGTTTGTTGACTAAAAAATGTGATTTACACTTTGTTTTGGTTTACTACGAAAAAAATGAGAACAACCTGCACACATTACTATTAATATTCAAAATGATCATATGAACTAATTAGAATAAGCGTTGATTTTTTTATTTGACTGCCATCATTCATTTATTAATTTTGATCATTTAATAATAATTAATATAAGTCTAATAATTTCTTAAAAAAACGGCGAAAATTTTTCGTTTTTGACTTTTTTTTACTTTTCGAACGCCGATTACATCGAAGCTGTTAGAACTAGTTCAAAAAGTAAGAGACCATTGTAATCGGCGTAAAAAAATTACAATATAACACAACAAGTTTTTAAAAAAAGAAGTTCAAACGCCGATTACATCGAAGCCAGAAGAGCTAGGACAAAAATTCCGCCGTAATCGGCGTACTATATTCAAAAAGTTAATTAATTTTGACTATTTTACAATTAGTATAAATCTTATAATTTCCTAGAAAAACGCCAAAATCTTTTCGTTTTTGACTTTTTTTACTCTTTAAACGGCGATTACAGCGAAGCTGCTAGAGCTAGCTTAAAAAGTGCGACACCATTGTAATCTCCATGGAAGGAACTATAACATAGTACAAATTTCAAGTCCATATTTTGAAAAACGATGTTCAAACGCCGATTACGTCGAAGCTAGAAGAGCTAGGATAAAAATTCCGCCGTAATCAGCGTACTATATTCAAAGGATTATACGAACTTATCGTTAGAATAGGCATTGGTTAATCAATTTTGACTATCCGACAATTAGTATAAATCTTATAATTTCCTAGAAAAACGCTAAAATCTTTTCGTTTTTGACTTTTTTTACTCTTTAAACGGCGATTACAGCGAAGCTGCTAGAGCTAGCTTAAAAAGTGCGACACCATTGTAATCTCCATGGAAGGAACTATAACAGGTGCAAATTTCAAGTCCATATTTTGATAAACGATGTTCAAACGCCGATTACGTCGAAGCTAGAAGAGCTAAGATAAAAATTCCGCCGTAATCAGCGTACTATATTCAAAGGATTATACGAACTTATCGTTAGAATAGGCATTGATTAATCAATTTTGACTATCCGACAAATTTCTTAGGAAAACACCAAAATCTTCGTTTTTTTTATTTTTCAAACGGCGATTACAGCGGAGCTATTGGAGTTAGCTCAAAAAGTGCGGCACCATCGTGATCTCCATGGAAAAAAACATAACATGACGCAAGTTTCAAGCCCATATTTTGGAAAAAAAATTAGACGCCGATTACGTCGAAGCTTGGCCAAAAACTCCGACGTAATCGACGCTTCATATCAATTTTTTTTTAATTTGCGCCAACTACACGAAAAAAATTCTACTTATTCTAGTTAGTACAAATTCAAATTAAAATTGTAAATGAAAAAAAAATAACATGATGAGACTAGATACAAGAAAAATTTTAAAAATTCAAAAAATATCGCAATAGTTTTTTCAATTTTTTTAAGCAAAATAGGACGCGAAAAATATTCTTGTCCTAAAATTTTCTAAAGCGAGTTTTTTAATAATATTCCAGGTCACGGAACAATGCAAATCTCGGTTAACATCAAAATATTATTTTGTTGAATTTGTTGCCTCAACTGTTCCAAATGGAATTAATTATTATATTTGAATGCGAAATGAAGGGAACCAAGGGAAAAATCGGGGGCGCACCAATTTCTCCAATGTGTTGTTTTTCATTTCGATTTTTTTCTTGAAATTCTTTAATTGTTTTCGTAATTCGCCGCCGCCGCCGCCACCGAGTGCGCCGCCTTCCGATTTCGCCCCTGTTGCATCCCTGCGCACTCCGGTCCAGGATAAGCCTCTCCTCTGACCGTTTTAGTATCACACAAAACCGTTCCAAGACAACGTCAATAACTCAGTTCGTTGCCAATCATTACACAAAACTATGAATGAAAACGCGCTCAAAGTGTCCCAAGTGCTCAGTGCGACCCCGGTGGCAGGACGTCTGGAAAAATGTAAAGATTTTGGGGCTGGAGGTGTGATAAATGGCGAGATTCTCCCAGATTTTGGCGCCAATTGATCGCTCGTGCCATGAAATTACGTGGGGTTTAATCATTTGCTTTTTGTCGCTAGGTCTTGGGTAATTAGGACGGGCCCCAGTGGCCATATTTCTAATTAGAAAACTGGAGACAAATTTGCAGAGTTTCTCTCCAGGGAGAGAATTTAAAACACACTTTTATTTGTGATTTACGAATTTATTTACGAATTAATTTTGCGACTTTGTAATTAAGTTCGATTGATTTCAAGTGCTTCCGATTAAATGACCAATAAATGTTGTAATGTAATACCTATACAACATCGATTGTTAGGTGAGCATCCACGAATAAACTTCTATCGATTGCGACACTCTCACATGTTAATTGCTCTAATCACAGGCTGAAATGTAACATACGGAAGAAAATCACGCGATTGTCTAACAATTTAAACGGAAGTTTAAGTTATATCGATTGGGGGAAACACACAATCGGGGAGAATGCCGTCTGGGGTGGCTTTGACAGGTTTCATCGACGCTTGTGATCCATACACAATTTTTTCTACCATTTCACAAAATCTTGAAATTGGCGTTTTTTTTTCTATTATTTTAAAATACAATTAGTTTTTTTTTCTATTATTTTAAAATACAATTAACTGAATTATGCCAACTTTGCACCAAGAGTAAATAGTTTTTTAATCGTTCAAAAGTCAATCGAAAAAACGCAGGGCTTTGTACGTTTTTTTGTGTTTTTTGACTTTAAATTTAACTGTAAATTGAACACAATGTATGTTTTATTTGATTTCGATTTTGTACAATAAATAATAAAAACTATATTTCACAACACTCACAAATTTTCAGGAACTTTTTTTGAAGTAAAAAAAAATAAAAAATAAAAATTTGTAAAATTTCTTTTATCCAAATAATATTCTTGTATCAAACTAACTAAAACCATGTGTTCCACTAAATCTCTCGTTAAAGTGAACTACCATTTTGAATTAAACTGGCAACACTGCAAAATTAATTAAATTATATTAATTAAAGAAAGATACAACTGTCTAGTCGTGGGAAAGCTGCTGATTTCAAATTAAGAAATTGTGTAAATTATTTTTTTTAATAAAAAATTTCAGAAGTTTAATAAATTTGCACTTTTTTTTTCAAAAATCAGAACTCCATTTAGTATGTAATGGGAATATTTCAAATAATTATTGTTATAAATTGTTATTAAATAATTGTAATTAATAACGTATAAGCCATTTCAAAACTATAAAAACGCCAACGTTGTATTTTAGCAAATTTTTTTTTCAAATAAGATTGATAAAATTGTAAACTAGTTATTAATAATTAGTTCTCTCATTGAAAGTGCATGAATAATTTATAGGAACAAATTTTGAAAGAAAATGCGACGTTGGTGTATTTATAGTTTTGAAACAGCTAATACATACTAATAAAAAATTCAACAAAATTTTTTATCCTGGAAGCCAATAGAAGATAATGAAAACATAGTATTATAATTTTTTCAGGTCAGGTCAGGTCAGGTCAGCCAACGTCGCATTTTCATCTAAAATTCGCTGTTATAAATTATTCATGGAGTTCAAAAAATAATAACTAATGTAATTTATTTTTTCAATTTTGTTTAAAAAAATAATTAAAAAATAATTTTTATAGTTTTGAAACAGCTAATAGGCATAAAAACTTTTGATAATATATTAATTGTTTATTTTTACCAAGAAGACAGTACTATTTTAACACCATATTGTGATGATCACTATAATTTCTGAAGCGGTGGCTATGGAAAAAAATCTGAAAACGTTGAGCGTACTTGAAATTTTCTTTCAAATAATATGACATCTGTCATTAATTGCTAAAAACCATTATTTAAATAAAAATAAGCGTTTACTTTTAAACAATAATTTGTGTTTGATTATATTTTCGATAAAACCTTAGATTGTTTCTTTGTTTTATTGTCCATTTCTGTATTATTTCAATAAAAAAATGATGTGTTCCTGGAAGCCCTGGAGTATTTTATTGATGTTATCAGTACATGTGAACAAACCACTTTTTATAAATAATAGAAAAAACGATCGATGAGACCCATAAAAGCCGCCATTAATAATAGATCACTATTGATCTCCGGCCTCACTCGCCCCTTTTTAGATGCAAAATAAAACGTGATTATTGAAAATGTAACAATGACTGACCACCGACTTCTCCCCCCAACGGACATCCCGTTGATAATAACGTCGACAAGTTCGAGTCCGGAATCATCCCGGAAAATCGGCGATCGCCGGAAAGCCAGTTCAGTCGGTAGTGAAAAAAACGGCAAAAATGTGAATTTACAAGCCGGCGGCTCGTTCAAATACGAGATCGGAAGAAATCGCTCGGTTTCGAATCTGATCAATTTGCCGGCGAAATGGTCGAGCGTGAGGATTAAAGGCACTGGATTCAAGGAGTCAAGGAAAAGCGTCGTTAAGCTGGAATCGTGTAATGGATTACCGCTGAAGAAGGAGTTCCAGAACTTGCTCAGTCCCCAGAATCAGGTGAAGAAGAATATAGGAGATGTAAGTTGAGGGAGGAGTTTTGAGATTTTGAGGAGAAGCCGAGGAAAAGTCTCGTCTTCCCCAAACGCACTTCCTATAGATGATAGTTAATTACACGATGATTTATTTGTATTTTTGTGAGCGCGCGCTGATTGAATTCTTTTACGAGTGTTTAAATTTAGTGGAGTTCTTCAAAGAACAAACCGATGCTATTTCCGTCATGTGTGTGTACATTTAGTTAATAAAATTTAAAAATACCAAACTGGCGTTTAGTCGTGTGCACGAGCCGATAAATGGATCACCTCTTGGTGGATTCCAGAAGGCGTTCGTCGAATTTGCTACGGGTTGCGAACGTTGTAAAAAGCAGTGGCGTGCGTATGTGGGGGTTGTGGCTGATGGGTGACGGTTTCAGGTGCTGTCGTTGGGGGCCGATGTACTTCCAGAGTACAAATTGCAAAATCCAAGGATACATAATTGGACCATTTTGCATTACTCGCCCTTCAAGGCCGTCTGGGACTGGATCATACTGATTTTGGTGATGTACACTGCGATATTTACGCCTTATGTTGCCGCTTTTTTACTCAACGAGCCAGATAATAACAGGAAAAATAAAAAGTACGGGGAGGATCCTATTGTTATTATAGATTTGATAGGTAAGTAAAAAATTAAAAAATTAAAACATACTACGGATATCTAAAGGTTAGGATGTGGAAGGGTGTACAAATAAAACGTTCCCGTCCTAGATAGAGAGCCGTGTATTTGTATAACGGTTAACACATAGCAAACAAAAAAACAGACAGATAGAGCATTTCATACTCAATAGTAAGACATAAACATAATGCAAAAATTTTATCATAAACTATATTAAAAAAAAATTCAAACTTTGCCCCATATTTTTCAAAACGCTGCGAATACGGTCACAGATGCAAGAAAAATGTTGGGAAGAAAGTTGTAGAGAATTAAATTTTCTACAAAACAAAAAAGTCCGCGAGACCATATCTATATTTTTAACCATTAAGACCACAAAGTCGTTCAAAGACGCTCAAGCGACGTATTTGCTTCATTTTGCCGGTGGTCATGAATTCCAAGTTAATTTAGACCTAAACCGTTGAAGATAGAAATATGGTGCCGCGGACTTTTTTGTAGAAAATTTAATTCTCTACAACTTTGTTCCTTACAATTTTTTTGTACCTTCAACCGTATTAGCAGCGTTCGCAAAAATATAAGGTGGAACGCAAATTGAATAATTTTGTGAGCACCGTCGCGTATTTATCAAAACGCTGGGAATACGGTTGAAGATACAAAAAAATGCTAAGGAACAAAGTTGTAGAGAATTAAATTTCCTACAAAAAAGTCCGCGAGACCATATCTATATCTTCAACCATTTAGGCCCCAAAGTCGTTCAAAAGCGCTCACGCGACAGATTTGCTTCATTTTGCCGGTGGTCAAGTATTGCAAGTTAATTTATACCTAAACCGTTGAAGATAGAAATATAGTGTCGCGGACTTTTTTGTAGAAAATTTAATTCTCTACAACTTTGTTCTTTACATTTTTTTTGTATTTTTAATCGTATTCTCAGCGTTTGCAAAAATATAAGAACGAACGCAAATTCAATAATTTTTTGCGCACCGTCGCATATTTATCAAAACGCTGGGAATACGATTAAAGATACAAAAAAAGTCTAAGGAACAAAGTTGTAGAGAATTAAATTTTCTATAAAAAAGTCCGCGAGACCATATCTTTATCTTCAACGGTTTAGGTATAAATTAGCTTTCCGTTACTTGACCACCGGCAAAATGAAACTAGTCAGTCGCTTCAACGTCTTTAGGGCCTAAACCGTTGACGATAGAAATATGGTTTCGCAGACTTTTTTAAAGAAAATTTAATTCTCTACAACTTTCTTCCTAACATTTTTCTTGTATCTTTAACCGTATTCGCAGCGTTTTGAAAAATACGGGACGAAGCGCAAATTTTAAATAATTTTTTCTCATGTTTTTTTGAAAATTTCAGTCAGTTTTTCTGTCTGTTAAGAGTGCAAAACTCAACAGTTTTGCATTTTTTCCAAGTAATTAGTGAATTGGTTGGATTTAAAATAATTTAAATTTAATTGCCGTACTACTTATTTGGGTACAAAAAATTCTCGTTTCGTCTCCTAACTTATAGTCCTCCGTAGAAAAAAATCTGTAGCAAGAAACGGAGAATAAATTTATTTAAAATTTGTTCTATTGTCTTTAATTTATCGATTTTGTTTTGTGTCACCGTGATTTAATCAGTTGGCCAACTTACAAAATAGGAGCTGTCTGAATGCATGTATTTCAGTTCTCATTTTGTAATACATATTGAATGGAAAATCAATAATGCGCCTCTTCACTTGTAAATATTTAATAGAGTGCTTCCAACTAATTCAATTAGAAGTAATTCACTCGAAAAAAATCAGCAACTTTTCTCGCTTTTTCCAGTGGATGTAACGTTTATCATCGACATTCTTATCAACTTTCGGACGACTTACGTCAGTGGTAACGACGAAATCGTCTCAGACCCGGTCCGAATAGCCATCCACTACCTAAAAGGGTGGTTTTTTATCGACTTGGTGGCTGCGGTGCCTTTCGATTTGTTGTTTTTCGGAAGCGACACGGACGAAGTAAGTCACAAAAAAAAAACTCAGTCGAAAATCGATGTTTAAAACCCTTAAATGTTGCATTGTGATAAAAGGAATGTCATTGTTAGACACAGGAAGGTAGAGCGACTCGATCAAGTCGCATCACAAGTTTTTGTTCATGGTTGGATATTTTTTAAACTGAGATTCTTTTCTATAGTTGGGCTTGGACAAAGACGAGGTAGTTAACGTAGTTTGGTGCCTGATTTACCACACGGGCGCCGACCAACACCAAAAACATTCTTTCGCAAAAGCAACGTAAAATATCCAAAAAAAAATTAAGTGGAGTCCGGTTATAACGAACTAAGGGAAGTCAGAATAAATCAAGTTGCCTTGATAAATGTCAAAAAAAAAGACGGTAGCAAGATGTAGTTTTTACCAAAATTGTTTTCCCAAAAAAGGGAAAAATGCAGCACCCTGTACATATTACTGTTTCCTATGTTAAGCTAATAAAAACATTTTTTAACGAACTTTAACTGGACTCCACTGTATTTCCCCACCTTGTCGGCGCCCCTGATTCGGCTGAAAATTTTCCAATTAGCAATATTGTTAAATTTTCACCAGCGGCAGCTTACACCATATTTCTCACACCTAGCATGGCATGTTTTAAGGGACTTCAGGCACGGATTAGGCGCAAAAACACACAAAAAAAATTCGAGGCTTTTTGCAAATGTTCGCACTTTCGCACATTGAAAAGCTGGTTTTTCCAGACGACAACTCTGATTGGATTACTAAAGACTGCTCGCCTTTTGCGTTTGGTCCGAGTTGCGCGAAAAATCGACCGATATTCCGAATATGGAGCCGCCGTTTTGCTGCTTCTGATGGCCACGTTTGCGCTCATCGCCCATTGGCTGGCCTGCATATGGTAATGTTTGCACCAGTTTAGGGTTTTTTGGGTGATTGGTGTGGTAGGTACGCCATCGGGAACGCAGAAAACCACTCGAAAATCGGATGGTTGGAGATTCTCGCCAATGACACGCATCAGTTCTACGGGCCGAATAATACAGGGGGGCCCAGCATTAAAAGTCGGTATGTGACGGCCCTGTATTTCACCTTCACGTCGCTGACCAGTGTGGGCTTTGGCAACGTTGCCCCGAATACGGACGCCGAGAAGATTTTTACCATCTGTGTGATGCTGGCTGGGTGTAAGTTTTTAATGTTAATTAAAAGTGATTAATTAAAATTCACAATACGGCGGGTGGCGTAAATCAAACGACAAAGTTTGCAACTTTGGAAGTCTCTTGAGGTGGAAATAAAACTTTACTAAGTGACCCAGCTTAGTTTAAATTTTAAAATTGTGGCCAATATTTCGAATAAAATCAATAAATTCGGATTTTTATATTTATTGGTTTTTTCCCGGCGCCTCCACCATTTTTACTAATTGAGTGGGATTTTGTTTATTTCGAACGCAAAAATTCAATTCAATTCGAGGAAGCATTACATTTCATAAAAGTTCTAGGAAATGAATTTTCCAAGAAACTGGGAAAACTCCGAGCAATTTTATAGTTTCCTACTAAAACTGGCTTCTTAAATTATCTTATTCTCTCGAATGTTAGAGCTATTACAGATGCCCTGAAGATTAATTAATTAATGGTAAAGTTCAGGACCTTTTTAACAGTTTTAACAGTTCTCCAAATCCGAATTATACAATTTACCGTGTTTGAAAAATTAAATGTTTGATCTGTTTTTTTTTTTCAGAAATTTTTTATTTTTTTATTAATCAGGTAGCTACGTATTTTTTAGAGACGTTTTTTAAAAATTTTTTGCTCTCTAATAAATGATAATAATTTAACAGCTACTTAATAATAATAATTAATAATTTAAACCGCAGTTATTACGTAAATAATTAATTTTCATTATAAGCAGTTGCAGAAAAATTCTGAAAAATTTACAGACATAGAAAAAAATATAAGGCATTTAGCAAACGTCGAATTTTGTCTGAGTTGAATTGTAATTTTTTGTTTCACTTTTAACGAAATTTCGTTTAAGAATGGCTTGTTTTTGGTCAAAAATTTGGTGATTTTTTGTTCTAATTTAACAAAAACAGGAAGAAGACTTGATTTTTGACCTAAAAACGTGTTTAAATTCTCAGAACTTGCAAAAATAATGTCATTTTTGACATATTTCTGTGATTTTTTGGCTTACTTTTTAAGAAATTTTGCGAAATAATTGAGTTTTTGCTGAATAAACGCTTAGAAAAGGTCAATTTTTGGTCATTTTTGACCAAATTTGGTGATTTTTTAGTTCTAGATTAATAAAAACAGGATGAAAAACTTGATTTTTTGACTGAAAACGTGTTTAAATTTTCAGAACTTGCAAAAATAATATTATTTTTGACAAAATTCTGTGCTTTATTGGCTTACTTTTTAAGAAATTTTGCGCAATAATTGAGTTTTTTGCTGAAACTTTTGAAACTTTTGCTGAAACTAGGAAATGAATTTTCCAAGAAACTGGGAAAACTCCAAGCAATTTTATAGTTTCCTATTAAAACTGGCTTCTTAAATTATTTTATTCTCTCGAATGCTAGAGCTATTACAGATGCCCTGAAGATTAATTAATTAATGGTAAAGTTTAGGATCTTTTTAACAGTTTTAACAGTTCTCCAAAACCGAATTATACAATTTACCGTGTTTGAAAAATTAAATGTTTGATCTGTATTTTTTTCAGAAATTTTTTATTTTTTTATTAATCAGGTAGCTACGTATTTTTTAATTAATAATTTAAACCGCAGTTATTACGTAAATAATTAATTTTCATTATAAGCAGTTGCAAAAAAATTCTGAAAAATTTACAGACATAGAAAAAATATAAGGCATTTAGCAAACGTCGAATTCTCTCTGAGTTGAATTGTAATTTTTTGTTTCACTTTTAACGAAATTTCGTTTGAGAATGGTTTGTTTTTGGTCAAAAATTTGGTGATTTTTTGTTCTAATTTAACAAAAACAGGAAGAAAACTTGATTTTTGACCTAAAAACGTGTTTAAATTCTCAGAACTTGCAAAAATAATGTCATTTTTGACATATTTCTGTGATTTTTTGGCTTACTTTTTAAGAAATTTTGCGTAATAATTGAGTTTTTGCTGAATAAACGCTTAGAAAAGGTCAATTTTTGGTCATTTTCGTAAAAATTTGGTGATTTTTTAGTTCTAGATTAATAAAAACAGGATGAAATACTTGATTTTTTGACTGAAAACGTGTTTAAATTTTCAGAACTTGCAAAAATAATATTATTTTTGACAAAATTCTGTGCTTTATTGGCTTACTTTTTAAGAAATTTTGCGCAATAATTGAGTTTTTTGCTGAAACTTTTGGTCATTTTTGACCAAATTTGGTGATTTTTTCGTCCTAATTTAATAAAAACAGGAAGAAAACTTGATTTTTGGTTTAAAAACATGTTTAAATCCTCAGAATTTGCAAAAATAATGTTATTTTTGACAACATTCTGTGCTTTATTGGCTTACTTTTTAAGAAATTTTGCGTAATAATTGAGTTTTTTGCTGAATAAACGCTTAGAAAATGTATACTTTTGGTCATTTATTACCAAAGTTGGTGATTTTTTCGTTCTAGTTTAATAAAAACAAGACGAAAAACTTGAATTTTAGTCTATAAACGTGTTTAAATCCCCAGAACTTGCAAAAATAATTTTTTTTACATAATTCGGTGATTTACTGGCTTATTTTTTTTTAAATTTTGCGCAATAATTGACTTTTTGCTGAATAAATGCTTAACAAAGGTAAATTTTTGGTCATTTTCGATAAAATTTGGTGATTTTTTGTTCTAGTTTAATAAAAACAGGAAGAAAAACTTGATTTTTTGTCTAAAAACGTGCTCTATAATATAATGAGTTGAATCCGTACTTTACCGCGACCTTGTCTAACAAAATAAAAAACCAGATGCCTTAGAAACAACCCTGGAGCAATCAAGTGAATTCTTATCCGTTTTCTAATTTTCAGTGAATTTTTTGTCATATAAAATCCCTCGTTCCACTGTGTTATTTTTATCCAAAGCCAAATTGCACTTGAATTCCCATTTGTCGGAATGTCACCACTGGCAAACAAAATCCCTTTTTTGCAGCCCTGATGTACGCCAGCATCTTCGGCAACGTTTCGGCCATCATCCAGCGCCTATACTCAGGCACAGCTCGTTACCACACTCAGATGCTGCGCGTCCGTGAATTTATTCGCTTCCATCAGATTCCAAATCCTCTGAGACAGCGTCTGGAGGAGTACTTCCAGCACGCTTGGGCCTTCACCAACGGCATCGACATGAACTCGGTGCTCAAGGGCTTCCCCGAGTGTCTCCAAGCCGACATTTGTCTCCATCTCAACCGAAATCTGCTACAGAATTGCAGCGTTTTTGACGGAGCGAGTCCCGGGTGTCTTCGTGCTTTCACCTTGAAGTTCAAGACCACGCACGCACCGCCGGGGGATACCCTGGTGCACAGGGGGGATGTACTCAGTTCGTTGTATTTCATTTCAAGGGGGTCGATTGAGATTCTGAGAGATGATATTGTGATGGCCATTTTAGGTGAGTTTTTTTTTGAAAATTATCTTATCACTTGTTATCACTTATTATCAAAGATTATCGATGGTCCAAAACTATTTGATGAAATAATTGTAATTTGATGTAATAATGTCCTGAACTATTTAATTACAGCAAGTGTCTGCTAAAAATTTTTTTAATTAATTAGTATGAAGGTAAATTGCCAAAAAACCGAATAAGATGATTGTTGATTTATTGACAAATTGCATAAAATTGGAACGTTATCGGCCATTTCATCGAATTGAATTCTAGTTCGGTGACCGGTTTAGGTGTCGTCTCATTTGTTCCAGGAATGCGTACTTGACCAATAAAAATACAGACATTACCTCCACCTTGTTTATCTACCGGGCAAAAAATTGCAACGTGTTTGTCATTGGGTATTGACGTGCTAATGCACTCCCAACAATCAGACAAACCAATCAGAAGGCGTGTTAGCAAAAAACTGGTGTTTATTATTTTAAATATCCGCTGATATTTAAACACTTTGGTTAAAGAATTATGCAACAGTTCAAATGTAATCGTTTAAAAATAATTTAAATTAATTTAATATATTTATTATAAATTATTAATTATAAAAGCACCTGACCGGCAATTTGCAGAACGTTGGTTCGAATTGTAACTTTTTTTTGTCTCTAATAAAAGTGACAAAAGTTTTTTTTCTGTGGGTTGTTAAGTTAATTAAGTTTAATATTCATTGTGTAGCTCAAATTTACCTGGTAATAAAATTTTAAGTTTAAGTTATTCGCTAATTAGGCATTTTTGTGCTAATTTTTATTAAAAAAAAATTTTATTAAAAAAAATTATATCTTTTCGAACTAATGAACTCTAATAAAAAGCACTGGTTTTAAAGATATATTAGTCAACTTTAAGCAAAATCTTTTACCAAAAAAAAAATGCAGTGCCATTAAAAATGTTTTAATAATTAACTCGAAAAGTAAATAAAATTTCGAAAAATAGAAAGTTTTGTTTTTGAATCATATTTGATAAAAATAAAATTTGTTTTGAATAGCGCTGAAGTTTTCTTGAAAAAAGGCCTATTTCCGTAATTTTTGTGCCAAAATGTCCGAACTCTAGTTTGCCATTTATTTACAATAGTTACAATTAAATGTAGCTTTTTTCTCTTGGTTATGGTCATTTTTCATGTAATTCTTGCAATTTCGAGCATCGTTTGTTTCAGAATGACGTTAAAAATAATTAATTTGTTTTTTCATAAGAGAAAAGTTCTGAAAAATTCATACACGTATACATAGGGAATATTTCCCGCTTTTCTTCCTGGTTTTTCCTAGTCCTGGATTATCGACATCCTATTATCCCACTTTTTCCATTTACCTGATTTACGACTCGCCAATATATCAAAAGAAGTGATCGGCAAAGGATTTTACGTTCTGTTTTTATTTATTTTGCATCAAAAATTGAATAACGGACGGAAATTTCATCCATGACTAGGTTTTATATTCAAATTACAAGGCAAATTAAATATTATAATTAATAATCAGACCCGGGTGTCGAATTTGAGTTTTTAATCATTATTCTGCAAATTGATTAAAACAATAAAATGTGCATTGTTTTCCACGAAATGTTTATTCAGCCGCTGGCATGTAATTAGTAAAAATGTTTTAAAAAAAAATTAATTAGAGGCTTTGATACATTTGTTGGATTACAAGGTAAACATTGTTACCAACATCCCACACGTCCATTGAAAATTTTGTTTTTTGATTTTTAACACAGTAAATAACACTAGTTTACAATTTTTTTCTCTTCCTAGGAGATAATGTACACTTTAATTAATTGTCACGTCTAGATTTTTTAATATATCACGTGTTCAATAATTGTTCTGGTCGTGGTTTGCTGTGGTTTTCTCTTTCTAGCATGAAAATGGTTTGCTGTCAACTTGTTTAAATATTGTCTTATTTTTGCATTTAGGAGTTTTTGATAAAAATTACGTTGAAAATCATGATAATTGTAAGCAGACGTTCAAAAATTTACTCTGAACGTGTGAATTTTTGGCCTGACACTGACAGCTGTCATCTGTCATTGTTTTGTAATGTTAACCGAGACGTACATTTTTTGTGACAATTGCCACGCATAGGCGATCTGACCAGAACAATTATTTACGTAAAGTTTTGAAAATTTGTTTCACCTGTTGGTAAAAAATATCGTAAACTAGTAGAATATCGTGTTTTCCTCAAATCTTTCAACAAAAAAATTAATTAAACGCTAATTAGGCATTTTTGTGCTAATTTTTATTAAAAAAAATTATATCTTTTCGAACTAATGAACTCTAATAAAAAGCACTGGTTTTAAAGATATATTAGTCAACTTTAAGCAAAATCTTTTACCAAAAAAAAAATGCAGTGCCATTAAAAATGTTTTAATAATTAACTCGAAAAGTAAATAAAATTTAGAAAAATAAAAAGTTTTGTTTTGTTGAACATTTGATAAAAATAAAATTTGTTTTGAATAACGCTGAAGTTTTCTTGAAAAAAGGCTTATTTTCTTAAATTTTAAACTTTCTTCCGTAATTTTTGTACCAAAATGTCCAAACTTTAGTTTGCCATTTATTTACAATAGTTACAATTAAATGTAGCTTTTTTCTCTTGGTTATGGTCATTTTTCACGTAATTCTTGCAATTAATTGTCACGTCTAGATTTTTTAATATAACAAGTGTTCAATAATTGTTCTGGTCGTGGTTTGCTGTGGTTTTCTATTTCTAGCATGAAAATGGTTTGCTGTCAACTTGTTTAAATATTGTCTTATTTTTGCATTTAGGAGTTTTTGATAAAAATTACGTTGAAAATCATGGTAATTGTAAGCAGACGTTCAAAAATTTACTCTGAACGTGTGAATTTTTGGCCTGACACTGACAGCTGTCATCTGTCATTGTTTTGTAATGTTAAACGAGACGTACGTTTTTTGTGACAATTGCCACGCATAGGCGATCTGACCAGAACAATTATTTACTTAAAGTTTTGAAAATTTGTTTCACCTGTTGGTAAAAAATATCGTAAACTAGTAGAATATCGTGTTTTTCCCAAATCTTCCAACAAAAAAATTAATTAAACCCTAAAGTTCAAGTCTTGTTGGAGTTAATTGGTAGCGCTTCCGGTGACGTAGGATTTGAACCGGAAATAACCACACACTAGATTACAAGCAAACATTGCGACTCTTGTAATATGCTGTGCGCTTGAGGCTCTTCCTATCTACGTTTCTTCGTTTCAGGCAAATATGATATTTTCGGGGAAAACCCGTGCTTACATCCCACATTGGGAAAGTCAAGCTGCAACGTTCGGGCTTTGACGTACTGTGATTTACATAAGATACATAGAGATGATCTCCTAGACGTGCTAGAGCTCTATCCCGAGTTTTACAACCAGTTTATGAATAATTTAGAAATTACGTTTAATTTAAGGGATGTAAGTACAAGTTTAATTTTCGATTTTCCCCAACTTATCGAGTGATTTAGGAGGAGCAAGCCGGTGTTATCCCCCGGCGCTCTTTCTACCCCAAAAGCCACACAAAAGAGAGTCGCTATTTTCGAGGAGTCAACTCGAATGGAGTTTCCAGTCGGGGGAACTCAATGACCGGACGCCAGGACTCCCAATACAGCGACGAGTCCGAGTCAGGTAACTCCCCCGTTTGGAGAAAAAATAAAGTATGCACCTCGTGCGCTTGCAGGACATGGAATTTTGGAGTTTTCGACGGAAAAAGCCGGTCAGGACGTGACACCAATCAATTTGGACTTTGGCGAAGAGAAGAAGCGATCGTCCACTTTGAACTCAATCACAGGTAATTAACTCTGCCAATTAACCTAATCGATTAATTAATCCGACGATTAAATTGGTTATTCTTTGACAGTTTTGATGTGCTCTCCCCTTTTGCTCGTTATTTCGGAACGAACCTTGTATTATTAATTTAATTTATTTTTTTTATTAATGACACAGTTGATTGTTACGTTTGATGATATATAAAATTTTCATAGCCAACTGTGTCAGTAATAAAAGCAATTTTATTGCATATTGACCGTGTTTAGGCATGCTATCACAGCTCAAAAGAAGTATACCCGATCTAAGGTTACACAAAACGCATCAGCCGCTCATAGGTAAGATATCTGTTTATGAAATACACTCTTACACTGTTTTATACTGGGTGTAATTGAAATACGACACATTGAAATTTTGCTTTTGACGCAATGAAAGGTTGAATTCGCGCAAAAGTGAATAGACGGATGCAAAGCCGCTTAACTAAGGGATTATTTCGCAAATATTTTGCCACAAACAAGAGAAATAATCACGGATTACCGGTTAATTAACTAATTGAAAACGCTACTTGGGCTGGTTTTTTCACTGTTTTTCCATTAAAAATTAAAGTGTTATTTGTTTTATTTTCCACCTTTTCCTTTTTCCCGTAAATCTAGTTTTATTACTAGATTTGTATTTGCTTTGACATTACTGAACTTTAATTTTGTTGCATCAAATGATGGAAAAAAAACTGCTTATTTTTTATTAATTTATCTTATTATTTCATGTTTTTCACTCTTTGTAGAAATTATGTCGCTTATCCGCTTAACTAAGGGATTATTTCGCAAATATTTTGTTTCAAACAAGAGAAATAATCACGGATTAGCGGTTAATTAACTAATGAAAACGCTACTTGGGCTGGTTTTTTCACTGTTTTTCCATTAAAAATTAAATTATTATTTGTTTTATGTTCTACCTTTTCTTTTTTCTCGTAAATCTAGTTTTATTACTAGATTTGTATTTGCTTTGGCATTTGAATTTTAATTTTGTTGCATCAAATTATCGAAAAAAAACTGCTTATTTTTTATTAATTTATCTTATTATTTCATGTTTTTCACTCTTTGTAAAAATTATGTCGCTTATCCGCTTAACTAAGGGATTATTTCGCAAATATTTTGCTACAAACAAGAGAAAAAATTACGGATTACCGGTTAATTAACTAATGAAAACGCTACTTGGGCTGGTTTTTTCACTGTTTTTCCATTAAAAATTAAATTATTATTTGTTTTATTTTCCACCTTTTCCTTTTTCCCGTAAATCTAGTTTTATTACTAGATTTGTATTTGCTTTGGCATTTGAATTTTAATTTTGTTGCATCAAATTATCGAAAAAAAACTGCTTATTTTTTATTAATTTATCTTATTATTTCATGTTTTTCACTTAGAAATTCTGTCGCTTATCCACTTAACTAAGGGATTATTTCGCAAATGTTTTGCTTCAAACAAGAGAAAAAATCACGGATTACCGGTTAATTAACTAATTGAAAACGCTACTTGGGCTGGTTTTTTCACTGTTTTTCCATTAAAAATTAAATTATTATTTGTTTTATTTTCCACCTTTTCCTTTTTCCCGTAAATCTAGTTTTATTACTAGATTTGTATTTGCTTTGGCATTTGAATTTTAATTTTGTTGCATCAAATTATCGAAAAAAAACTGCTTATTTTTTATTAATTTATCTTATTATTTCATGTTTTTCACTCTTTGTAGAAATTATGTCGCTTATCTGCTTAACTAAGGGATTATTTCGCAAATATTTTGCTTCAAACAAGAGAAAAAATCACGGATTACCGGTTAATTAACTAATGAAAACGAGACTTCGTCTGGTTTTTTCACTGTTTGTCCATTAAAAATTAAATTGTTGTTTGTTTTATTTTCCATCTTTTCCTTTTTCTCGTAAATCTAGTTTTACTACTAGATTTGTAGGTGGCTGTGCTTTGGCATTGCAGAATTTTAATTTTGTTTGCGCAACTTAACAAAAATGCATCAAAGGATCGAGAAAACTGCTTATTTCTTTTTCTTATTTCATGTTTTTCACTCTTTGTAAAAATCCCTTAATTAAGGGATTATTTCGCAAATATTTTGCTTCAAACAAAAAATTGATAAATTACCAGTTAATGCATTAATTAATTTCTCACTATTTTTTTGTGCTCACATTTATTTATTTTTTATTTTTTTGGAATTTTACTATTTTTTCTAAATACTACAATTTTTTAATTTATTACATTTTTCTTTTATTCTCTTACAGCCAGAGTTGTTAGAGTTTAATTCAATTTTTTAATTTGTATTACAACTGTTTGAGTTGGCAGTACTGAATTTAATTTTTTGCTTTTTTTTTAACGCAAATTCATCAAATAATCGCAGAAACTGCTTATTTTAATCATGTTTTTTACTGTTTGCACAGGTTTTCAGTCAACTTTAGAATTTGAGGTAAAACTGATTGATATATTTTTTTAAACGAGGCGAAGCCGAGTGACCACTTACATTTTGCTATATGTTTTATTTATATTTATAGAATTTGTGGTAAAATCGAGTGACAAACATATAGGTTTAGTTGTCTTGACTGTGTTTTAATTTTTGCTGCAAAGTTCAAATCAATCTATTTTTGGCGATTTTCCCCAAATTTTGCCTCTTTTTCAGTAAAACCGCACGGAAAATTCGACGGGCAAGTATTTGAAAATTGTGTCAAAATTCTCAATTTCTCAAAATTCTAGATTAAATCTTAGATAAGATAGTTGGTAGGTGTTGTAAAAAGTCACCAAATTTGAATAATCTAGTCTAGTCTAGTTGGCGTAGTAAATTGTTGTATTTCAAGTGCATTCGGTGCTCTTTTGTTCTCTCCCAACCCACTCGACTCATTAGTGTAAAATAAATTTCCTCATCGTTGCTCTCGCACCTCTCTCTTCTATATTATATGTATGTATTTCGCCTTTTGGTTGCATGACGCGCACGTAGCCCCCATTTGGGGCCCCCTTTGTACTAAAATGAGAATTTTGCAGCCCAATCAACGCCCCCTTCCAGCCACCGCATCCGCACCATCCGTCGCCAATCCTCCGTGGGCACGTACCAGGAGTCCGCCCACCAGCAGCAGCAGCCCCAGCCCCAGGTGCCCATCTCCAGCAGCACCAGCTACTACACCAACAGCCCCTCCCCGCCGGCCCCCCACGTCGTCGAAGCCACCCAACATTCCATAGAGACACATTCTGACTTAGTAGTGAGTAAAGGTTTGGAGAACATCCATTCGAAATTGGAGCAGTTGACAAGACGGGTGCAACAGCTGGAGGTGAGTCTTGCCGGGGACGTCAAGACCATCCTGGGGCTGCTGCAAGGGGGCGACAGGGGGCACGAAATGCCCGAATATGAAAATCTAGATCCTAGTAGAATTAGGTATACGTTTCAGCGGTCGGTGAGTGAACCGAAACCGATCTCGAAAAGTCAACAGCATTCCCAAGTACTTCATAGGTCAGTCTACAGGGTGGCTCACCTAAAACTTTCCAGCCTGATATCTCACGTATTTTTCAACGGATTTTGATGAAATTTAAAATGCTGATTCTTTTGGAGGTAAAGACTAAAATCCAATTAAATCCAAGTCTTAAAATCTTTTTTTTGCTCCTAATTGAAAAACCATCTCCTAAAATATAGAGATATTAAGCTTGAAAGTCTTAGTGAAACGCTTTATTAAAAAAAACAGAACAAGAGTTGCATACTTAATTTTTCTACAGGTTTGCATCGTTTAATAAAGCTTTTGATTTCGATAAGTTCCAAGACAGCTCGTGGGCTGATACTCTCGTAGGCAAGGAAAAAGAAAGTAAGGAAGACAAGTCGGCCCCCATTGCCAAATTAGAGTCACTCGATGAGCTGGATTTGGTAAAAAAATCAATTTTTCGGCCCCTTTTTTTTCCTTCATAATAATTAATTTCAGGAGTCGCCACAAGGCAGTCCGAAGAAACCCAAAAAATAGCTTTTCGTTTTTAAACCCGAGCGAGTTTTTAGACTGTCGTAACAGCAGGGATGGTCATTTGGGCGTAAAAACGTGTCGAAGTTCGATTTTGAGGTAATAGTTGTTACCTACCGACTGCGCCAAATTCTGTTACAGCACAATAACACGAAAAATTTCACACTTTTTACGTCAACTGATCCCTGGAAACCAGTGAGATTATGTAATAATAAGCCCCGAATTTGGAAATTTTAGGGATATTTCAGCTTACAATAGAGAAATTTCCATTTTCGCCTCCGGTTCGACTGGCGCTGCGTCCGGCAAAAAAAGTCACTTGATTAATTGATTAAAAAATTCAACATATCGTTTTGGTGATTAGTAGAAGCCTTGGCAATGGCCTTATTTCCGTAGCAATTCATTTAGCAATAATAAGTTGCGTGTTGGTGACGCGGCGCCAGTCTGCGAGTTAAATATCCGTCTCAAAATCTACGATAAGGTTGAATCTTTTGTATAATAAAAGGTGGTAAAATGAAAGACAATTTTCAAATATTTCCCTAATTGTTTGTTGAGATTATTTGTTACGCTTGTTTTTCGCATCAAATCGCTTTTATGAAATTTTGTAAGCACAAATTATTTGTTTATACACAATTTTATCATATTTTTAATAATATTATGTAATTAAGATAAAAGCATTACTCGTCACATGCCCCTGAATAAAGGCATTCGAAGTAAGTGTTTTGTACTTCCGGTACCTACCCAGCCATCCTTGATCCTCTACCGCCACTAAGAAAAAAAATTAAACAGTCGCATTTACGGGATCATTTTCTACGACAAAAACACTTTCTATGCCATCTGTTTCCGATGAAGTATTCAGATTTTAATTTTTGCGACAGGTAATAGTTTCTCGTTTTTTAAGAAACCAAATGTACGCAAAGTCAACCACGTACGGGTCTAAATATTATCCCGAAAATTCTAGACTTATTTGGCAAAAATTGGCTGAGGTATCGAGGTACCAAAAAAAAGGGTAACACCGGAAAAGCTTGTAGAAAATTGTTCTTAGATCCAGAAACAATGGCAATTGCGCGATCATTTTTTACTCGAAGCCCACTTCCTATTCCGTCTATATCCAGAGTAGTGCCAGGTTTTTAATTTTTTTTAAACTATTATCTGTCATGAAAAAGTTTGCATTTTTTTCCAAACTTGAATTTTAAGAGAAATCTGGGGATTTTTTGGTTAAGGGTTACCAAATAAATTACCAATCTTTTACATCACTTTGTTTATTTTCAAATTAACCAAGTTGTAATCAGTTCGTTCACCTCGGAACTTCCTGTGGCATGTAGGTAGTGATAATTTCGTCACTTCTTATCTTCGATGTTGTAAAAAAACTGGTCTTCCGAGGGCTGCTGCTCGGCCATCTTATCCCAAAAACACTGAGTGAACACAAAGGCCCTTTCACACCGATTATTCGACTCGGTGGCCGTACATTTGTACAAAATAAACTCCAAACTGGCGATCTCCACATCGGACTCCTCCAAAGTCTGCTTAATATCATGGAGGAGAAAACCCCCATCACTGTCCATCCACCCATATTTCATGAAAAGACAGTGGAGGAAGCACTTAAACGCACTCGACTCACCATGACCCAGCTTTTTGTTGATCAAAACCTCGTTCATGGTCCCTGGTTCGGTTAAGTTAAACTCGGTTAAAAACAACCCAAACTTACTCATGCTAATGGGGGAAGTCCGGTTACACGTCTTAATAAAACTCAAATCAGTATCAAGTTCGTCATGACTGAAACTCCGGCAAAAAATCGCCGGAATTACGCAAATTAGGAGAATTAAAAAGGACATGTTGTCGAGAGGAAGAGTTGGGAATAACTGATAGTGATAATGGACCACTCCGCGTGATCAAAATCAAGTTGGCAACACTAATTAATTAATAAATAAAACAACAATTCGTGCGTGAAGTCTTTATTTAATTAACAATCTGGAACAAGAACGACAATAAACCGCCCCCGCCGCCGCCGCCACTGACCTCGCCGCCGACCACGTCACCCCCCGGGGGCTTGTTGGGGCATCCGTACATTGTATTAATCTTGATGATGTCGCCCCGACTGAACCCATCCCGCTGCCCCATCTTTACGTTTTTGCTCGAATCCTGCAACACCAAGTGTCAGGCTGTGATTGGTCCAAACTTGAACACACCTTAGGCACGATTGTGGGCTTGCCATTGGTCGAAAAGGCAGTCGGGGAGTAGTGCATGACCGATCTGTAGTCATAAACAACGCCGAAACCGTCAGTGCTGCCTTTGTCGGCTTTTTTGAAGTTGCCTTCGTGGCCATTTTTTATGTTTTGCCACGCTATTGTGACAAAATCGTCGCGTTCCCAGCGGTTTTGTTCGTGGACGAAGCCCAAAGCGTGCATTAATTCGTGCATGGGCGTGCCCACTTTGCTGGTGCAGTAAGGGCTCTGCAGGTTGACCTCTTGTCGGCCTGTGATGCGCCCCACGCTTGACCAACACCCTGTATTTCCATTGACTATTGATAAGTAATCTTTATCGGATGCCGTTTTGGGCCGAAATCTACGAAAATTTTGGGAAGAATGCACAAAATTTAAGGAAATCTTGGTTTATGGGAAGATACAGGGTTAGTCAATAGTGGGTCTGACATGTGCAACCAGAAATACTTATTGCACCTACCACTTGATATTTCGATTGATTTTTAAAAACATTAATTGAATTAACACTGGTTTTTATTTTTTAAATAACAATAATCTATAGTGAAATTTTTGGCAAAACTGTCAAGACAAATTTGACACTTCCCAGAACAATGTAATCGTAGATTAAATATTTTTTTAACGATTACTGATCTGGTCACCTGGAGTCTGTATTATTGGTTGCATACCTATAGAAATTTAAAATACCCACTTCTGACTCACCCTGTATTTTATAATTAACTGTTCAATTGTGTTGCGGCTTTAATAAAAAATATATGACAAAAATCAAAGACATTTGTCCACCCTCACTGTTTTTGATTTTTCAAAAATTAATTTTTTTGTAGTTTTTTTTCTACAAGTACAGAATTATCCTAATTACGAAAATGAACGCAATTATGTTAAAAAGTGCAGTATTTTGGTTTAAAAAACCATGAAAAAGAAACGAAAATTGATAAAAAAAATATATTCTCGCGACCAAAAATGTTTGACACAACAAATCTTCGTTTGTTTTTTTTAAGTGAAGATTATTTTTTAACTCTCTCTCACTTTACCTTGTTGGTGAAATTCATCAAATACCAACATGTCAAAGAAAAATCAAGTCGTGACTCACTTGATGCACGTATACTTGTGGTAAATTTCCATGGCGCGCTTGATCATTTGCACGTCCTTTGGCGGATAAAACGGGGAAATCTCGTACGGGACGACCCCATCTTTCCACCTCGTCGTCTTGGAAACCAGCCCATTTCGGGCATTTTCGGGGAACAAAATATCGCCTTCGGCGTATTCGCCCAATTCTTCGGGATTTTCCGGCCGATTTTCATCCCAACCTTCTAGATTTTTACTTTCGCGGGGTTCCCCGAAAATTGACGGCCCAAGATAGGATAAATCGACGGGATTTGGGGCGAGTTCGTTGTCAAGAGGCGAGGCAAAGCCGAGCACGAAACATGAGCTTAATAACACCAGCGGACACATTTTTTTGCGTTGGAAATTCCATTTTCCGAGTGATTATATATATAGGAAATGCATCGGGGGCACGGTTTGAATTATTTATGTTTTTTGAGGATTTAGATAATTATTTAATTGGGGGGTTTTGGGCGATTTGGCGGTGGCTGTTCTTTTGTTGTTTGGTTTATCTTATCATAATTTGTGAGGGGAAATGAGAGGTTTGTCGAATTTTATCGCATGTCCGGCCAAGATTTGACACTAATGACAGTGGATGTGTCAAATTTTACTCCCCAGGTCCCGAAATAAGTGGCCATTTTATAGTTTTTTAATGGTTTATTGAAATATTGAAATTAAATGTATCAGAGTTGACAAGAAATAACAATTATTGCCTTGATAACATTACACGATTTTTTAATTTGCAAAACAAGCTATTAAAGCATGTAGCAAAGGTTTATTTAAAAATTCTAATGCGCTAGTGGATTAAGAATTATTACACAAATTGCTAAATTTAACATTAATCTAAATCTTATTGGGGTGTTAATATGTAACAGAAAAATAAAGAAAAACAAAAAAATTATAGTTAAAAAAGAATGAAAAAGAAAAGAAGATTGATAAAAATTAATACACTATCTGATAGGAAAAAATAATAAGAGGCGTCCCACAAGGCTCCGATTTGGGGCCATTTTTTTTTCTTATGTATGTCCACAATGTTAAAGATCATTTTCGCGCGTCAGTGCGCAGTTTCACGCTTTCGATCATATGTTATATAGCTTAAACGGAAAAATGCACGTTATACAGGGTGTCCATTTTTCGAGCTGCACCATGGGGATCTCAGTTATTATAGGAGATAGGAGGTCGGTTAAATTAGGGCAAAGTTGCGCATTTTTCTGCTGAATAATTATCAGGAAGAAAATTTGATGTGTCATTTTTACTTTTTCAATTATTGGAAAAAAAACGGAAATTAGTAATTTTCGTTTTTATTTTTTCAAGCAAAAATCAAAAGAACTAGACGTTTTTAACTGGGACCTTCTTCAGGCACATTTTTACAGGGAATTTAAATCTGTCATCGAATTTTCCAAAGCGTTCTTGATGTCAGAATTACAACCCTCAACTTTGGTTTCTCTTATGGAAGCTATACTTTCTTTTTGTATTTTTGGAAAGTGTTTTTATTCCTGATTACAACGATGTATCACATGATATGATCAAATCTCACATGCTGATCACAATGGTCAAAAAGCATTTTTGCGAAGAGTGCTTTGGAAAAAACGCCAACAAACTAGATTTTGGAGGTTTAATTGAATTTGGATCTGGAAGATTCACTTTTCGGCCAAGTTTACGTATTTAAAAACTAAATGATAAGCTAGAAGTTTATTATTCGCAAAACAAAACGAGTCAAAGTTATGCGAATTCCTCGTATCTCTTATAATAACTGAGAAATTCTGGAATTCTGGAACTAATTCTGGAACAGAAGTAAAAAATAAAGAGAATAAAGCGATCTTTCATATCTTGGATTCCAAAAACATTAGTGAAATGGTGGAAAAAATGGCGGATTATCCGTCAAAATGGCGCCCCTAAGTTTAAAAATCTGGCTTTTGTGTTATTAATTTACACAGTGCCTTCGAAAAGCAAACACTTGGTGCAAAACTTAGCACAATTAGTAAAAAATTTCGCCATTTCCTCCTTCCGCCAATTATGATTCAAATTGCACAAGTCGATATTTACAAGCTAAGCAAAAACACGACCCAATTAAGCATTTCCATCCACTAATTACGTGTTTTGCGATAAGTCAAGTTGGAAGAATGGGCTGTAAAATAAGTTTGGTGTTTCTTTTGGTAAAAAACAAAACATTTAAACAATTGAATTCAAACAATTTTTCCAGATAATTGCGCTAATTGCGGTGATTAACGCGTCAATTCCGCCCACCGCCAGCCAAATCCACGCAAAATTAAACGCCCAACACCTGCTGAACACCCTCCACCGCCAGATCAAAGCCAAAGAAGCGGAAATGCAAAACGCCGAGACCATCAACCGCAACTTCGAACGCATGATCCAACTGGTGAACATTTTAGGCCAGGTTGATAACTTCCTAACCGAACGGACGAAAAACGTGATCAAAAAACTGGCCTTGTTGGTCGAGGACGAGGAGAAATTCGCCAGCAGTGAGGACTAGCAAACAATTTTGTACTTTTTCATTCATTAAATAAAGAAAGTTGGCTAATTAAGTGAAAACGCACAACAATGGACATGTTTTCGGCTACGGTGAAAAAGCGGTCCCGCTTGACCCACTTGTCCCACTCTCCCTCCCGCTGTATAACTGGTTGCCTAACCGCCACGTTCTTTCGCTGTTTTTTTCGCTTTTTTGGCGTAATCCGCGTAAATAGTGTGTTATGACGGTCGCGGGGCCGCCCCCATGGCTTACGTAACGTCCCCCCTTATTAGAAAGTGAAATAAAAGTGAAATGTGAAAAGCAACATGGCGCTCAGATGCACCTAACCGTGGTGATTTCGTCTGGATGTGTGTGAGATCGCGTGTTGTGAAGGGGGCTTTCATGTCTCTGGGGCGGCGAAAGTGATGGTAGAGGCCCCAGTGGCGTTAGTTTCGAGGTGGGTGTTGCGGGTTGTTTACCTCCAATGCAAAGGGTTTTGCAGAAATGGCGGATCAACCGGGCCAAACCATCGAGTACCAATGGGCCTATTCCATAATGGACTCGAGTCGGGTGTCCACCTTTTTGATCTCCATGCTCCTCATCGTCTACGGCTCCTTCCGGAGCCTCAACATGGAGCAGGAGGCCAGGGACCGGGCCAACGGGGGCCCCAGCGGGAACTGCCTCCTGAACCCGGCCCAGCAGTCCCAGACTGACAACAACGTGCAGACGCTGGACACCATGCAAGCCCTGTGCCTGCCCCTGGGGGCCAGCATCTCGCTCCTGGTCATGTTCTTCTTCTTCGACTCGATGCAGATGCTTTTTGCCATCTGCACTGCAAGTAAGTTGCTGGAGTGGGTGCCAAGTTGGGGCTAATTCCATTACAGTCATAGCCACCGTTGCCCTTGCGTTTCTTCTACTACCAATGTGTCAATATATCATAAGGCCGTGCTCGGATGGTAATAAAATCTCTTTTGGGATGTGTGGGAGGTTCACGGCAGCGGAGCTCCTCTCCTTTTCATTGTCGGTGTTCATCGTGTGCATCTGGGTGCTCACCGGTGAGTCAAGTTGGCCTTTTTTCACTTTGTGGGAATCCCAGCCAGGGGTGCCAACTTTTTTTCATTTAGAAATCAAGAGCAAGATCGTAACTTTTTTATTTATAAAAATATAAAGTAATATAGTAGTTTTACAACTATTACTATTTTTTTGAGATATACAGGGTGTTTCGTCTAAACCCCACACTAGAAGTACTGGTAGTTCTAATAATGATAGTCATCTGAAAATTTGTATGCAACCTTAATCTCGTAGGTCCTGCTCAATGAAAATATTTTCAAGATGGTGACACTTCCGGTTATACCGGAAGTCGCTATCAACTTGCTTATTTTAAATGGAAAGCTATATATTTTGATGCGTTTTTGGATTACTAGAGTTATTTTAAGGTAGTTTTCATAAGCTTTCCCTATACCTAAATTTTGCCGTTTACGAAATATTTAGGGTTTTTAAATTTTTTTTGGATTCGTACCTTCCACTTCAAAAATCGATAACTCTGCCATTTTAAAAAAATTGGAAATATTTTTTAGCTCAATTGAAAGAGGAAGCTTAGATCTTTCTTTTGGTGTTTTCAAAATTCTAAAAAATAATAACAAACCCCAAATTTTTAAAGTTAAGTTTTCATAACTTTGAGCACCCATAACTAATTTTTTTCAAATGAAATGCCACAAGTTTTATTTCATTAATCCGTAGAGAATTTAATTCTGCAACGATCTGTATTAGCATTCTTATACTTATGTTTAATGGTTTTCAAGTTATATTAACTTTTTGTTGGGACTGAAAAATTCATTAGCTCATAGGTTGCCATGGAAACGAGAAAAAAAATGTGAGAAATTAAAGTTTTTTAAATGAACTTATTTTGTTTTCACACAACGGACAACACAATTTTGAACAGAGTTTGTCGTTTGTTTAATCACAAATGTTTTTAAGGCAAACTATGCAAAAATAGCTGTGGTTAGTAAGAAATTTTCTACAATGTCAAAAAAACCAACATAACTTGAAAATTATCACAGATAGGTATAGGGAATGCTAATACAGATCGATGCAGAAAAAAATTCTCCTCCATCTCGTAAAAAAAAATTAGGACGTCACATTTGAAAAAATTAAGTTATGGGTACTTGAAGTTGTCCAAATTTAACCTTAAAATTTTTGGGTTTATTAACTTCTTTTCCAAATTTGAACACACTGAAGGACAGATATAGGCTTTCTCTTTTAATTCTCCAAATTTGATTTCGAAATCTCTAAAACTAAGCGAGTTACCGATTTTTTAAGTGACAGGTGCTAATCCAAAAATTTTCAAAAAATCTTAAATTTCTCGAAAACGGTTAAACCTAGGTATAGGGAAAGGTGATAAAAACTCGCTTAAAATAACTTAATAATTTATTATGGCTATAAAAATCACACAGTATACATATTAGTGTTTTAAAAAAATTTTCATATTTTTTAATTTTGTGTAAACTCTTCACTGCCCAGGGCACTGGCTGCTCATGGACGCCATGGGAATGGGCCTGTGCGTGGCCTTCATCGCCTTCGTCCGTCTGCCGAGCCTCAAAGTCTCAACGCTCCTCCTCACCGGCCTCCTCATCTACGACGTCTTCTGGGTGTTTTTCTCTTCGTACATTTTCAGCACAAATGTGATGGTGAAAGTGGCGACGCGTCCGGCGGAGAACCCCGTAGGACTCGTTGCGCGTAAACTCCACATCGGGGGCGTTGCCAAAGAGGCCCCCAAGCTAAGTCTGCCGGGTAAACTCGTGTTTCCCAGTATCCACAACAGTGGGCATTTCAGTATGTTAGGTTGGTATCACCACCACAATTAGCAAGCGTGTGTGTTATATACCCGCTTTCAGGTTTAGGTGATATCGTGATGCCGGGTTTATTGTTGTGTTTTGTGTTACGATACGATGCTTATAAGAAGAGTCAAGGGTTGGCGGGCTCGCGATTGACGTACTTCCATTGCTCGCTACTGGGGTACTTTTTGGGGCTGCTGACCGCCACCGTCAGCTCGGAGGTGTTCAAGGCGGCGCAGCCGGCGTTGTTGTATTTAGTTCCGTTCACTTTATTGCCTCTACTCACCATGGCGTATCTAAAGGTAGGTGCCCAACTTTTTCGGGGAAGCCCCCAAATATGCCAAAATTTATCAATTGTGGCCAAAAATCAGTGAATTCTAAAAGTGTATACCATTTATCCACTCAAAATGGCAAAGTTGGCAATCATGTCAAAATGGTGGATGCGCCGGGATTTTTTTCCCCTCAAGTTTTTTATGAAAATTTTAGTCAACATTTCTTAATTTTTTTCCAAATGATTAGTAAACTGGTTGGGTGTAAATTAATTTAAAACGCCGTACTATTTTTTGGGTGCAGAAAATCGTGCGATTTTGTCTCCTCCTAACTCATAGTCCTCCGTAGTCAGAATTTAATTTTATTCAAATATTCGCCCAAAAATCGTGATTTTTAATTTGATAAACTAATTAATGTCGTCATTGACACGAATAGCAAGGCTTGCTGCGATTCGAATTTTCCCAAATTCTTGAATAATCCCAAGGTTATAATTGCGCAAAAAGTGCTGTGTGATGGTTGTGTTTTCAGGGCGATTTAAGACGCATGTGGTCCGAACCGTTCAAATCTCTGACCGTTTCAAAGCATCTGCAAGATGTGTGATAGACTGTTTTTGTTAAACTTAATTCGTAGATTTAAACCAAGTGTTACTACTAACATAGTGAGTGGATGCCTGTGCATTTAATGAACAAATTAAACGAATTTTCAGTACATGTTAAGGAACAAAATGTATAGCTATATCGTCAATTTCAGACAAATGATATTATCAATCGTTAGGAATAATTTCAAGGGCAATTTCGACGTATCCCACACTCTAACTCACCTCCGGAATTGCCGTCACGTAATTAAGTCAGTATTTTTTTGTTTTGTTTGGGGAAACGAAGGAACAAATTCTTTTTCTGTGATAACTCCTACTTACATGACTTAACTACTTCACTTTTCCTACTTTTTGTGCAATTGAACGAATTCGGCGGTTTGTAAATAACTTGTGATTTTTTTAAGTTTAAGTCTCATCCACGTGTACCTTTTTTATCGTATAGGTTGCTTTAAGAGGAATAAAAACCGATAGAAAAGTAGGTTTAGTTTAGTATTTTGTGTTATTGTTTTATATAAAAAAAAGTATAAATTGGAATAAACACTCTAGGGAATTTTATTCGTCGTCCTGTTCCTCGAAATCACGTGTCCTGACGTCCTGATCCTCGCCATACTGTATCACGTTGTCAATGGTCACCAAAATGTCACTCACACTTTCGTGGTTTTTCAAATTGAGGGGGAAAAACCTGACTAGGGAATAATTCTCAATTAAATCCCCTATGGCTTCAGACAATTTTTTGTATTTCTCATTGAAGGCATTCATGCCACTTAACTCAATATCCCCCAGAATGGCATGCGAATCAGGCTCGAGGAACCTATCGAGGCGCTTGCGCGCCCCCTTGCTCAACAAATCCATTTTCGACAACAAATTCACATGAGGCAGCTCTAAATTAACCATGACACTGAGTGCAGCCATGGTGCCCGACAAAAACTTGGCCCCGTCTGTCATAAACTGAACGTCCACCAAAAAAATACTACAAATATTAAAATTCCAGTCTTGTAACAACTTGACTAATTTTTTCATAGCTGTTAAGTGCGTGTATAGTTCGATTTGACCCGGACAGTCAAACAAAATATAATCGTCCTCCTCCTCCCCCAACTTGTCTCGCAACCAGTCGGAGTTCTCCAGCAGGTACTCCAGGCAAAAGACAAGCCCCCCGTTGGGGCCAAAGTGCAACTCTTCGTCCTCCATGGTGTCCTGCACGTGGATTAACTCGCGGATGTCGGCACGTGGCTCGTAGTCGAAGTGTTCGGCCGCTGGGTCCAAATTTACCACTTCTATGGTGCGTTTTGCGTCGACTGCGTGTTGCACCAAAGCCGAACAATACGTCGACTAACAATTAAATTAGCCAAATTGTGCTACAATAACAAATAATTACCTTGCCACTGCCCGCGGGGCCAATAACTAGCTGCGCGTACCGCATTTTTACAAAAAACAAACGCAAAAAATTAGGTTAGGTAACGACCAGTGTTACCACCATGCAATAAGTGAGGTTGTGTTGTGACCCAAAAGTGGCGTTTTTCGCCCAAAACCGGTGTTTTTGTGTGTTTTTTTACCAAAAGTGCGATTTTGTGGGGCTCTTGCCCGTTTAAGTGGGGGTTTTGGGGCCCTAGTGTTCATACATTGTGGCAGTGTTCTGCATTACCGACGTGACTAATCTGGGAGGTTTGGTGAAATTTCTGTGGAAAAACCATGCCGGTGCGTTTGATAGCCCCCTTGTGTGCCGTTTGGTGTGATTTGTGGTTTCAGGCGTACCATTCGGCGTTTTTGGAGCACCAACAATCGGTCGGTAACACTGCCATTTTGCCGTTTAAAACACAATTTCGGGGGCCAGCGCCCCCATTTGGGGGGCAACCCGGCGACCAGGATATCATAGACGAGGCGCTTTATTACTTCAAGGCCAATGTTTTTTTCCGCACTTATGAGATCAAGGTGAGCCCCACTTGTGACAATCGGCACAAAAACGCCCTTTTCAGTCGGAGGCCGACCGTTTGTTGATTTACATCACCCTGTACATTACCGAGTGTCTCAAAAAACTGCAAAGGTGTGCGAACCGCAACCAGGGCCAGAATGAGATGTACACTTTGGCCATTTCCCGGTTTGATATCCCGGGGGATCCAGGGTTTCCCCTGAATTCGGTGTATAGTAAGGCGAAGTCGCCCGCCGATGCTGAGTTCCTGAGGGCGTACTTAACCCAGTTGAGGCAGGAAGTGGGGCTGCGGGTCGTCGATCGGGTCTTTGGGGAGGACGGGAAGCCGAGTAAATGGTGGCTGTGTTTTGCCAAAAAGAAGTTCATGGATAAGTCGCTCTCAGGGCCGGGACAATGAATTTGCCAATTTTTTAATTATTTGATTCTGTATTGTATTAATAAACCATTTTTTTTTATTGTTGTGTTTGGTTTGTTTTCACGCGGTTTGTGAATGATATGTGATACATTATCGCATGGAACGCCCATACAGACCTTTAATCCGGATGCCGTTCGGGGGACACAACAATCTTGAAATTCAGTGATAAGAGGCTCATTAAAGCAGAGGCGCCTCGCGAAAGTCGCTGATTTTTTTTTAATTTTTTTCGCTTTCTCTTTAATTAATTACACAATTTTTCGGCTCAAAAACGACCGAAATTATTCTAAATAGGCAAAAAACGTTAATTTTTCTTAAGTTTTGTACAAAAAGACTTCTCAATAAAAAAAAATCGAGTGATGTCTAAGGACTAATACAACGGTTGTCTAAAGGTTAGGAGACGGAACGACGTACAAATAAAACGTTCCCATCTTCGTTAGTTCCGTTAAAGACGCTAGAGAGCGCAGTTGTTCCATTACCCAAGTTCCTTACACTGTCATTTTAGACATAACTCAGATTTATTAGCTTATTTTTTAAGAAATTTTGCGCAATTATTTAATTTCTGCTGAATAAACGCTTGGGAAAGGTAGATTTTTGGTCATTTTCGACCAAATTTGGTAATTTTTTCATTCTAGTTTAATAAAAACAGAAAGAAAAACTTGATTTTTGGTTTAAAAACGTGTTTAAATTTTCAGAACTTGCAAAAATAATGTCGTTTTTGACATAATTCTGTGATTTATTGGCTCATTTTTTAAGAAATTTTGCGCAATAATTGAGTTTTTGCTAAATAAACGCTTAGAAAAGGTAGATTTTTGGTCATTTTCGACCAAATTTGGTAATTTTTTCGTTCTAGTTTCATAAAAACAGGAAGAAAAACTATATTTTTGGTTTAAAAACGTGTTTAAATCTTCAGAACTTGCAAAAATAATGTCATTTTTGACATAATTCTATGATTTATTGGCTTATTTTTTAAGAAAATTTGCGCGATAATTGAGTTTTTGCTGAATAAAAACTTAGAAAAGGTAAATTTTTGGTCATTTTCTACCAAATTTGGTGTTTTTTTCGTTCTAGTTTAATAAAAACAGGAAGAAAAACTTAATTTTTGGTCTAAAAACGTGTTTAAATCCTCAGAACTTGCAAAAATAATGACGTTTTTGACATAATTCTGTGATTTATTGGCTCATTTTTTAAGAAATCTTGTGCAATAATTGAGTTTTTTCTGAATATACGCTTAGAAAATGTAAATTTTTGGTCATTTTCGACCAAATTTTGTGTTTTTTTCGTTCTAATTTCATAAAAACAGAAGAAAAAACTTGATTTTTGGCCAAAAAACGTATTAAAATTTTCAGAACTTGCAAAAATAATGTCATTTTTGGCATAATTCTTTAATTTATTGACTTAATTTTTAATAAATTTTGCGCAATAATTGAGTTTTTGCTGAATAAATGCTTAGAAAAAGTAAATTTTTGGTCCAAATTTGGTGATTTTTTCGTTCCAGTTTAATAAAAACAGGAAGAGAAACTTGATTTGTTGTTTAAATCATCAAAATTTCGGAAAAATAAAGTAAAGTTTGACTATATTCTGTGATTTATTTATTAACTAAACTGGTATATAGTTAAAAAAAGTCACAAAAAATGATTAAAATTTCACGAGGCGCCACTGTGTGCGCCTGCTATTTTCGTGTCTGAAAAACAGGATTTTGGATGATTCAATTTATTGGAAATTGGTTTGTGTTTTACGAGGAACGTGGCCACCGAATGGTTGCATTAATGATAACACACTGATAACAAATGTAATTTAATCATTTCGGGTCAGTTGGCCTGATTTTAAAGGTGTTACTAGCGTAAAAAAGAGAAGAGACAACTGTTAATTACACGCTCTTTTCATTTACTCATTAACTATTATCGTTTTTCTATTGTTCCTCGAATTTACTGTGTTACAAAATTAGATTAGAACTATTTTAATAGGTTTTTTGGAGACGACGACTCAAAGTCCTACAACGTCTCTCTTAACTGGAATTGAGAAAATTAGTCTGACCTTTGGCGTGTTATCACTTCTTTGGGATAACAGTGCATAAGGAAGATGACTGATAACGAGATAATGGAAGCGAAAGACGGGTTATATAATTTATTTGGATTATTTAAGGAGACGGATTTTTTATTCAAAAACATTGCAAAAAAAACGCTGCCTAATTAATGTTTTTGTTTACTTCAAACATTAATTAATAATTTCGATATTTCCAAGAAATTAGTCTATTATTTGTATTATTATTTGAAAAATAGGAAATTTTTCGGATCGCTATCACAGTGCATAAACGTGACATAAGTCAGACATTTCGTTTTTTTTTTTTTGTTGGTAACACTCTAAGCCTTCTTTGTAATAGAATATAAACACTATTTTAAAACACGTTTCCCATACCAACGTGTTTTAAATTAAAATGTTCCAACAACAGAATTGTCGGGTGTCTAGGTAGCAACTCGCTTACGCTCGTTGCATAAGACTTGTGTTTTCGCACTTAATTTCTCAATTACGGCAAAACTGTTCAAAAAAACGTAACTAATATGATGTAAAATGATCTGGGGAATCAATAGGTGTCGAGAAAATTGCAAAATTCCTTACAGTTTTTAAGTTATGATTTTTTTAATTTTACTTTATTTATTTTTTTTAAGATAGATAATTGTCGTTTTTGTCCCTTTTAAGTCTCCTGGAGTTACAGAAAAACGAATAAAACTTTCTTGGAGTTAATTTTTATTGCTACAACAATCAAGTAACATATGTTTAACAATTTTTATTTTCTTTTTTTTTCGTTTTTACGATGCGGTCGTAAAATTTTCACAATGTTCCAGCAATCCTTTCAATTACCCACCAACTCGTATCGCATTTAAGCTCTTTAGTGTTGTTTTTATCTCGTTGAGGAAAAAATCCAACATACGTAAAACTCTGACTAAACTTGTTTTCACATGATTTTTACCACAAAGTGCACAAACATGATTAGATATTGTTGTAAAATGTACGTAAATGTCTGAAAACATGAAATTTGCACGTTTTTTTCAACTTATCAAGCAATAAACAATGAAACACGTGTTTGTTTGAATCAAGGGTGGCTTGAAATGACAAGTAATCCAGGGTTGTTGGGCGTACGTGACGGCCATCAGGCTGTGAAAATCGGTGAAATTTTCGGCGAAAAAGGGCAAAGTCTGGTCGTGAAGCCGCACAAGGGGCAGATTACGCTAATCGCCCTAATGACGAATGTTCTCGAGCACGGTCGAGGGACGCTCTATTTCAATCACCACCAATTGGTTACTTCTTCTTTCATCTCTCTCCAACGTTCGCGGTTGGAAGAGAGGCGAAGTATAAACAAGCTTTGCCTATTTAAGGACGTGCTGTATATCGAGTTTTGTATTTCTCGTTGGTGTTGAGCGGTGGCAGGTCGTGCTTGATAATGGAAGAGAATTCTTCCAAGAAGAAATAGGTGGTTTATTTCTGTTTCTTCGAACAAAGACTGAGTGATTTTGTGATATTTGCGAATTTCAAGTAAGTATTTTGGAAATTTCTCGCGGTCAAAGTCCAGCATACAGTCATTTTTTTTCTTTGAAACGATTTATCACAGTTGGCGAGACTCAATTGTAACCTCCGACTTGTGACCCTTTAATTCCAGCAAGTTCGATTCAATTGAGATAAAAAAAATTGGAGCGGTGTAAAGACGCTTGTGGATTTTTTTTTCAAACTTGTTTCTTACACGCATGTGTGATTATGGTTATTGAAAAAGTATGGAAATTGTAGTGTTAGAACGAGTTTGCAGTGTTGGCAACAAGGTGACTACATTACGCGAGATAATTAATGTTTTGATAAAAATAGAACATTTCATTAATCGTTAGTGCACAGTAGCTTACAAAAGTTTGGCTTAAAAAGTGTACAGTGACACTTGTGCACAGTAAGTTACCAAAGTTTTAGCCAACTTTCGAAAATGTAACATTTTATCAAAAGTAATCACATAATTTAAATGATTTTTTCTATTTTTTTTAATATTCTTGCTTGTTTTGTAATGTACAGTAGGACATCAAAGTTTTGACCCGCTTTGGAAAATCGTTTTTCATCTTTATCTATTTTAATTTATATTTACAAATATTAACATACAACATTCAAAAAAATTTTTTAGTTCAGTGATGTAACGTACAGGGTGTCCATTTTTCGAGTTTCACTATGGCGACCTTAGTATTTATAAGAGATACGAAGTCAGTTAAATTAGAAGAAAGTTGCGCATTTTTATGCTCAACAATTATCTGAAAAAAAATTTGATGTGCCATTTTTACTTTTTGAATTATTGGAAAAAAACGAAAAATTGTGGTTTTTGTTTTTATTTTTTTTAAGTGAAAACCAAAAGAACTAGACGTTTTTAGCTAGGATGTTCTTCAGGCACTTTTTTACAAGGAATCTAAATTTGTCATCGCCTTTTTCAAGGCGTTCTTGATGTCAGAGTTACAACACTCAACTTTGTTTTTTCTTATGGCAGCCATATTTGCTTTTTGTATTTTTGAAGTCTTTTTGTTCCTGATTACAACGATGTATCACATAATATGATCGAATCTTACATCCTGATCAAAATGGCGAAAAAACATTTTTGCGAAGAGTGCTTTGGAGAAAACGCCAACTAGATTTTAGAGGTTTAATTTAATAATTCTGCTTGCATATTTAATAGAACTGTCTAAATTTGTTTGTTAAACAACATTTTTGAAGTTTTTTCCAAAGCACTCTTTGCAAAAACACTTTTTTCTTAATTTTGATCAGCATATAAGATTCGATCAGATCATGTGATACATCATTATAATCAGGAACAAAAAGACTTTTCAACACAAATTTTAAATATGGCGTCCATAAGAAAAACCAAAGTTGACTCTGATATCAAGAACGCCTTGAAAAAGGCGATAACAGATTTAGATAAAATGGTCAACTTAAAAACGTCTATTTTTTTTTGTTTTCGCTTAAAAAAAATAAAAAGGAATGTTACAATTTTTTTATTTTTCTCAATAATTCAAAAACTAAAAATAACACATCAAATTTTCTTTCAGATAATTGTGGAGCATAAAAATGCGCGACTTTGCCCTAATTTAATCGACTTCGTATCTCTTATAATAGCTGAGAAATTCTTGGTGGAGTTCGAAAAATGGACACCCTGTATACCCCCCTTTATTATTATTAAAAGGTAAAAAATAAAAATTCAAAAAATTAATTTTGGATTTCGGGAAAAGTAATAAACTAAGTTAGCTTTGAAAACACTTTTATTGGCAATCTGTCACTTTTGTAGCATAAAAATAATGTTTATGTGTTTAAAGTTTTTTTAACAATTATTTTAACAATTCTGATTATTGACTTTTATTTATATATTTATATATATTTATTTATATAGATATGTAACTGCGTACAGTGGGTTACAAAAGTTTTGTGAAATTATTAAACAAATTATAAATAGTTGTTAATTGTCGCTGACTCCGGCCACTAGATAACCCTTTGGGTACCTGTCGGAGCGAAATGGTCCAACTGGTTGCGAAACCTAATCAGTTGAATTATGCAAGACAGTAAACAACACTTATCTATTTGTTCTCCGATAACTCGACTTTAATTCAAACTGGAATTAAGCGGATCCTAAATAATTCTCTCATTGCTCAAAATAAACAACACTCTGTATACCATACGTACAGACGTAATAAAACAACCTTGTCACGTCACCTCACCATTAGCCTCGGAAAATTAATGATAAGAACAAATTGTAATTAAATTGTCAACAAAAACGAGCGCTCGCTTGCCTGTGTTAATTTTTTCAAAGCAATGACCGATTAACAATCGCCAAATTTTCCTTATCAGTGATATTTGCAGAATGTCGACCACTGAAGTCCAGACCATCTCCCCCGCGCCCCCCGTGCGCAAGATGGCGTCGAAATCGCAGCGCCTCGTCCGCACCTCCTCCTTGGAGAAGATCCGCAGGTTTAACAGTTTCATCTGCTCCCAGCAGTACAACATCCTGCCGGCGCTCCTCGCCTGGCTGCGCTCCTCCCAGGCCGTGCTCCGCAAGGCCGAGAAGACGATCCTCTTCTTCCGCGCGCTCTTCTTCAGCCACTTCCTCTACAAAATCTACCAGTTCGAATACCGGACGTCGTTCGAGAACCTGCGGAAGCACACTCTGGTGCTCAAGTTGGCGGTGTATGCGACCGCGGTCGTGCTGTTGGCCGAACTGGGGCTGTGTTTCTACCTCTTGTGCAGCACGCACGTGCCCAGTGGTCTCGTCTTTTTGATAATCTCGTTCTTTTACATTATTTATTTAAATGTGAGGTCGGTTTATTTCGCTCGCGAGAGCAGGGACGACAAGAAGAGGAATTAGATGATAAGGCTGGATTTTTATTTATTATTGACTAGTTTGATTAGGTTAGATTGTGTGCGTCTTTCGGGTGGTATTTTTGTACTTGATGATTTATTATTTGAATAAATATACTTTTGATATGGCGCGCTTGTTTTTATACCTTGTTGCTCAACCATATTTGCATTTTTTTTTTCAAATAAATAATATCATTCAGCAAACACGTAATTACAATATCGTAACAACAAATAAAATAAACATTTGAAGTTGGGTACGAAGATAATGATTTAAATTACGATCTAAGTTTGCTTTGACAAAAACAAAACCTTACAACACAATTTTTTGTGTTTTAATTTGAAATTTGTCGACGGGAATTAGTTGGCTGTGATTTTAAACATAGCTGTGCCCTCTGCTAGTCAAGACCGAAATTACATTGTCCAATATCCGATTCAAAGGTGGCGCTGCATGTTTTAAAGTAATTTTTTTATGTTGGCTTGAAATGTTAAAATCTGTTTAATGTTAGCGTTAAACTTGTGCAAAATAGCTTCCGATCTACAATTCGACGGAAATTTTACTTAAAAATCTAGTAGGCGTACATAAGTTTAAGAGACAGATTTGGATTCCTTTGATAAATTTACATAAGAAAAGTCACAATTTGGCCGAAAAAATTATTAAACTTACGATATTTAGAGTGATTTTCCAACATTTTTTATTTTTAACGTAGACAATAACACATATATTTGGCAATATTTTTTAATCTAGTAGGCTGAGATAAGTCTCAGTGACAGATTCGTAATCATTGGATAAATTTACGTTAGAATGGTCAAAATTTGGCGGAAAAATAATTATATTTACGATATTTAGCGCAATTTTCTAGAATTTTTGTTTTTTTTTTGTCTTAGAAAACGCCGCTTATATGATAATATTTCTAAATCTAGAAGGCGGAGCTAAGTTTAAGTGCCAGATTCGTATTCTTTGGATAAATCTACATAATGAATGTCACAACTTGACCGAAAAATAATTGAACTTACGACATTTAGAGTGTTTTTCCGACATTTTTTATTTTTGACGTAGACAATAACACATATATTTGGCAATATTTTTTAATCTAGTAGGCTGAGATAAGTCTAAGTGACAAATTCGTATTCCTTGGATAAATTTACATTAGAAAAGTCAAAATTTAAGAAAAATAATTATATTTACGATATCTAGCATAATTTTCCGTAATTTCTGGTTCTTGTCTTAGAAAACACCGCATATATCTGATAATATTTCTAAATCTAGAAGGCGGAGCTAAGTTTAAGTGACAGATTCGTATTCTTTGGATAAATCTACATAATGAATGTCACAATTTGGCCGAAAAATAATTGAACTTACGACATTTAGAGTGATTTTCCAACATTTTTTATTTTTAACGTAGACAATAACACATATATTTGGCAATATTTTTTAATCTAGTAGGCTGAGATAAGTCTCAGTGACAGATTCGTAATCATTGGATAAATTTACATTAGAATGGTCAAAATTTGGCGGAAAAATAATTATATTTACGATATTTAGCGCAATTTTCCAGAATTTTTGTTTTTTTTTGTCTTAGAAAACACCGCTTATATCTGATAATATTTCTAAATCTAGAAGGCGGAGCTAAGTTTAAGTGACAGATTCGTATTCTTTGGATAAATCTACATAATGAATGTCACAACTTGGCCGAAAAATAATTGAACTTACGACATTTAGAGTGATTTTCCAACATTTTTTATTTTTAACGTAGACAATAACACATATATTTGGCAATATTTTTTAATCTAGTAGGCTGAGATAAGTCTCAGTGACAGATTCGTAATCATTGGATAAATTTACATTAGAATGGTCAAAATTTGGCGGAAAAATAATTATATTTACGATATTTAGCGCAATTTTCCAGAATTTTTGTTTTTTTTTTGTCTTAGAAAACACCGCTTATATCTGATAATATTTCTAAATCTAGAAGGCGGAGCTAAGTTTAAGTGACAGATTCGTATTCTTTGGATAAATCTACATAATGAATGTCACAACTTGGCCGAAAAATAATTGAACTTACGACATTTAGAGTGATTTTCCAACATTTTTTATTTTTAACGTAGACAATAACACATATATTTGGCAATATTTTTTAATCTAGTAGGCTGAGATAAGTCTCAGTGACAGATTCGTAATCATTGGATAAATTTACATTAGAATGGTCAAAATTTGGCGGAAAAATAATTATATTTACGATATTTAGCGCAATTTTCCAGAATTTTTGTTTTTTTTTGTCTTAGAAAACACCGCTTATATCTGATAATATTTCTAAATCTAGAAGGCGAAGCTAAATTTAAGCGACAGATTCGTATTCTTTGGATAAATCTACATAATTAATGTCACAACTTGGCCGAAAAATAATTGAACTTACGACATTTAGAGTGATTTTCCAACATTTTTTTATTTTTGACGTAGACAACAACACATATATTTGGCAATATTTTTTAATCTAGTAGGCTGAGATAAGTCTAAGTGACATATTCGTAATCCTTGGATAAATTTACCTTAGAATGGTCAAAATTTGTCAAAAAAATAATTATATTTACGATATTTAGCGTAATTTTCCAGAATTTTTAATTTTTGTCTTAAAAAACACCGCATATATCTGATAATATTTCCAAATCTAGCAGGCGGAGCTAAGTTTAAGTGACAGATTCGTATTGTTTGGATATGAGCAACTCGCAAGAATGCCAATTACGCAGAGTTGCCAACCGATTTGTATTTCAGGTGCAAAAATAAAACAACCCCATTTGGTTAGTTATATTTATTAATTAAAATAACAAATAAAATTTGTATAAATTAACAATTACACCAATACTATTTATTCAAAATGCGGAATATTAATTCCAGAATTATTGTGTTTTCGTCACAATCGCTAGTCGCGTGCTTGTGAAGCACAGGAACCAATTCATTATCCAAACTCTCCATATAAATCGGCGGCAACTTCACTCCATTACTCCCCGCGCAGTACGCCACCTTCAAACACAAAAATCACCAAAAAATCACAAAAAAAAAACACCAAAACTTACAAAAAGTGCATTAAGATTGGCCCTAATCCCAATTTTATAAAAACTATTACTTATCAACAGATCCAAATACTTGACAAGTGCCGTACACGTGGCTTTAGCTATAGTCTCCGACACTTTGGAAATGTCAATGGGGTCCTGATTACGGCTCGCTTCACCCTCATTCTGTACAATAAAAACCTCAGTCCAGCGAATAAACCGGCCCCCATTGACGTAATCCTTCCCGTTATGAACCCGAATTGAGGGAATCCCCTCCATCGATTTGTTATCAATGGGCGAAAAAACCCTAAAAAATAACTAAGGCGGTGCCAACCCCCAAACGATAAATTACCCAACGTTGAAATTCGAGTCAGGCTCCCCCCACACGATATTAACCGTCTCATCAGACGTCGCATTAATGCAACCACACTGTATGGTGTGGTTCTTCATATTTCGCAAACTTTCGCGAATTTGCGTCATATGTTCGGAGGGGATTTGAATCATCAAGCCGTCCTCGACAATTGACGATTTCGCCGTTAGGCCACTTGATGATTTCAACGCGCCGTTAAAAACAATAAAACTCGCCCCAGTCACTTCAAAAAAATGTTATTTAACGCACGAGCGACGAAGTCGCAAGTTACCTTTGCGCGGCTTATTGTGTATGTTAATCGCATGCGTGCTGTAAGTGTTTTCGTTACTTTGCGTGTCTTGAATGCACACTAGATGTGAGTCGGCCAAACAGCTGAAATTTCCAGCAAATGCCAAAATGTGGTCGCTGGAATTGTTCATCGATTTCATCACCTGTGGGAGGTTTTAGTGGTTTTAGGGGTGTGGGTTGGTACTACCTGGTCGTAGCGATTCGAGGGGATTGTCACAGTGGTGTTCTTGTCCTCCATGTGGATGCTGAGGCCCCGGATTTGGGGCAGGGTGTAAGAGAAGTTCCGGAAATCCTTAAAAATCCGGGAGGGTTATTTTTTCCGGGCAATCTGGTCAATTTATGGAAAATTATCCCGACATTCCGTAAATGCCACCAGATTGTCCAGGAAATTAATTTATAAATTCCAAAAAAATATAATAAAAATAATTTAAGTAAAAAAATAGTTTTGGGTTCGGAATCTTAACTAAAACGTAAAAAAAATAGGAAATACTCACAGCAAGCAAATTAATGATCGTGTGTCCAATTTCGACAAAAACACTGTCCCTGTACCGATTTGAAATAATCGGACTGGGATAATACCTATACTCAGCCCCTAGTCTCAAAATAAGCCTCAAAGGAAACAATTTCGCCCAAGATGTTTCCCACCTATAAGACAAATAACACAAAAATCACACAAAAAACACAAATAAAAGTACCTATGTATCAAAACACCAATCAGAAACGGCTCTTGCGGCTTTATCACGTTACATAAACACTGGAATGTTGGCCGAATGTACACAAAACCGGCATGATTTTTCGAGCCCAAAAAATTCGTTGTTGAATGCAACGACAAGCCCATTTCTTTAACAGACGTGCCTTTAACCGCATCCAAATAAATGTAATTCAAATGAAAAAAAACATCCTTCGGAACGGTTTTTTCATCATCTAGTAATTCGAGAAGAATTACTATTTCGTCCTGACCTACATTTATCAAGCCTTCGGTGGAAAAACACCACGCCGTCTTGTTTATACAACAATCCACTTTAAGGGAAAGAAAAAAATTATTACATAACAAAATGAGTTAAATCAAGCACTCACTGTTAATTATCTTGACGTGAACAAGGAGATTAGTTTGCAGAGAAAAAATCAAAGTCTCGTTTTTCAACATTTCAACCACGTTTGGCCCGTTACTGCACTCCAAATACGACACATCTGCAATTTTTTTAATTAATTATTGTGTGCAGCGATTTTATTTTTATCAAGTTGGACAAACTTTTTTATCGGTTACTATGAATTTAATTTGGTAACAGTGGTAACAGGGTGTAACTGTCACATTTCCATGGCTAACTTTAAGTGCCAGTATTTTTTTTAATTAATTGTGAGTATCAATTTTATTTTTTTTCAAGTTGGACATTTTTTTTATCAGTGACTATGAATTTAATTTAGTAAAAGGGTGTAACTGTCACATTTTCATAGCCAACTTTAAGTGCCAGTATTTTTTTTTAATTAATTGTGTGTATCAATTTTTTTTTTCAAGTTGGACAAACTTTTTTATCAGTGACTATGAATTTAATTTGGTAACAGGGTGTAACTGTCACAATTCCATAGCCAACTTTAAGTGCTAGTATTTTTTTTAATTAATTGTGAGTATCAATTTTTTTTTTCAAGTTGGACAATTTTTTTATGAGTGACTATGAATTTAATTTGGTAACAGGGTGTAACTGTCACATTTCCATGGCCAACTTTAAGTGCCAGTATTTTTTTTAATTAATTTTGTGTATCAATATTTTTTTTCAAGTTGGACAAACTTTTTTATCAGTGACTATGAATTTAATTTAATAACACGGTGAAACTGCCACATTTCCATGGACAACTTTAAGTGCCAGTATTTTTTTTAATTAATTGTGAGTATCAATTTTTTTTTCAAATTGGACAAACTGTTTTATCAGTGACTATGAATTTAATTTGGTAACAGGATGTAACTGTCATATTTCCATGGCCAACTTTAAGTGCCAGTATTTTTTTTTTTTAATTAATTGTGAGTATCAATTTTTTTTTTCAAATTGGACAAACTTTTTTATCAGTGACTATGAATTTAATTTGGTAATAGGGTGTAACTGTCACATTTCCATGGCCAACTTTAAGTGCCAGTATTTTTTTTAATTAATTGTGAGTATCAATTTTTTTTTCAAATTGGACAAACTGTTTTATCAGTGACTATGAATTTAATTTGGTAACAGGATGTAACTGTCATATTTCCATGGCCAACTTTAAGTGCCAGTATTTTATTTTTTTAATTAATTGTGAGTATCAATTTTTTTTTTCAAATTGGACAAACTTTTTTATCAGTGACTATGAATTTAATTTGGTAATAGGGTGTAACTGTCACATTTCCATGGCCAACTTTAAGTGCCAGTATTTTTTTTTTAATTAATTGTGAGTATCAATTTTTTTTCAAGTTGGACAAACTTTTTTACCAGTGACTATGAATTTAATTTGGTAACAGGGTGTAACTGTCACATTTCCATGGCCAACTTTAAGTGTCAGTATTTTTTTTTAATTAATTGTATCAATTTTTTTTTCAAGTTGGACAAACTTTTTTATCAGTGACTATGAATTTAATTTGGTAACAGGGTGTAACTGTCACAATTCCATAGCCAACTTTAAGTGCCAGTATTTTTTTTAATTAATTGTGAGTACCAATTTTTTTTTCAAGTTGGACAAACTTTTTTACCAGTGACTATGAATTTAATTTGGTAACAGGGTGTAACTGTCACATTTCCATGGCCAACTTTAAGTGTCAGTATTTTTTTTTAATTAATTGTATCAATTTTTTTTTCAAGTTGGACAAACTTTTTTATCAGTGACTATGAATTTAATTTGGTAACAGGGTGTAACTGTCACAATTCCATAGCCAACTTTAAGTGCCAGTATTTTTTTTAATTAATTGTGAGTACCAATTTTTTTTTCAAGTTGGACAAACTTTTTTACCAGTGACTATGAATTTAATTTGGTAACAGGGTGTAACTGTCACATTTCCATGGCCAACTTCAAGTGCCAGTATTTTTTTTTAATTAATTGTGAGTATCAATTTTTTGTTTTCAAGTTGGACAAACTTTTTTATCAGTGACTATGAATTTAATTTGGTAACAGGAGGTAACTGTCACAATTCCATAGCCAACTTTAAGTGCCAGTATTTTTTTTGATTAATTGTGAGTATAATTTTTTTTTTCAAATTGGACAATGGTACCTTCCATGGCCAACTTTTACCTGATTTGTTTATGGTGACAGTCGGGGGCAAATCGTCCCCCTTGGGTATAAAACTATTAGTTTCCGGATCAACAACCGGAAAATTTTTCTCGCCCCCTTTGACCCCACTGTAATTAAAATCATTATCCAGATTGGTTAAATCACTCCCGGGCCTAATTCCATCGCAAAACATCACACTTTTATTAGTCCTTTTACTCGACCCTTTCCTCTTAAGCACCCCAACTGGCACCATCACAGCAGGCGGTGCCACATTCCCTGCCACTTGCTGATGTGGTGGTACAGTTGAACAATACTCAAGTGGATTATTCGGATTCGGTTGCGATCTGGGGGAATTTGACTCGCTGTCTGAACTATTGGTAACCGTGGCGGCTTTCTCCAACTGTTCGTAACACTTCGTACAAACTCGTGCCACATCGTCGAGATACTCAAGCCTGTACTTAAGGTTACAACATTTCGAACACAGGACGTAACCACAGGCACGACAGTGGTGGCGACGTTTGATTACAGTGAATTTAGTGTCGCAATGTTGGCAATTGAGCGCTTCCGAATCGGGGATCCACACGGGGGCTTGTTTACCCAACGTAGCGTCTGAAACTTGCGGGGGCTCCAGTTGGTCACCGGCACCCCCTTCGGGGGGTTCGGTTGGGGCCGCCTCCCGTGCCGGCTCCTCCACCGTGTCGGTGGAGGGCGTGCACGACGAATTTGTCTCACTGGAAATGTCCGAAAAAGTGGGGGAAGCGGAAGTTGAACATTCAGTATCACTGTTTTGTTTCACTTCCTGGGGCAACTCCTTATTTACGTAAACGTTGTTATAGGGAGTTGAACCAGGCTCGCCTAAAAAAGTCACTAAATCTGGGGGAAGTTTTCGCGGCGGTGGTACCAACCCACTAGGTCTATGACCGGTTTTTCGTCCTCTTGTTGTGGCAATGGCAGGTTGTTAGGCCGCACACTTGATGTTGTTTCGTCTTCTTCGCTTGTTTTGGGTGTTGTATTGTCATATTCTTGCTCCAATTCGTCCAAATATCGGTTCAATTCCGACTCATCTAAATCAATGTCGTCATCAAAGCCTACTTTGGACACACCTGTGTCGCCCTTTTCTTCACTCTCAAGGTCACTTGGTTCGTCAGTCTTTTGTTCAATTGACTCGTTTGTTGCAACCAAAGCGACTTGATTTTCCTCAACCGGGGGCGAGTCGCGTGACTCGACTTCAACCGTTTCTTCAGATTCTTCCTGATCACTTTCCTCGTTCTTATCCTCTACTAGTGAGATTATTTCAGTTTCTTCCTCAACTACGTGGTTAATTTCGCCGTTTTCGGCCTCAATTACGTGGTTTTCGTCACTTTGAGTGACCTCTTCGGGCGCATTATTGGCGGAATTTTCGCCAGTCTCGGGCAAAATCGGCTCACATTTGGGTGAAATATCGGTGTTTAAATACTCGTTCAGGCTGTGAAAGACGTTGTTGATCGAATGTTTGACATTCGAGTTTTTGAAATTGTTGAAATTTTGCTTGTGGTTTGAACTGTGTTGGTCGGTTAGTTCGCTATATTCGAAATCGTTCAAAACCTGGTCTAAATCCACCGTGTATTTATCCATCTGAAAAAGGGGGCTTGGCCTCAAGTGTCGCAATTAGGTCGCAACTCACTTCCGGTTATTAAATAACCCAGATATTTCATTGCACTATTTGAAAATAAATAAATATAAACAAAAAACCCACTTTTTTGGCTTTTATAACCACACTAAAATATCACAATCAGCTGACTCGAATGACATTGGGGACGGTTGGTAACAAAAAAGTCACTGATTGTGTGCTGAGGCTTGGCCAATAGACGCAAAGCGCGCGAACTACGTCATCCAGTATGCTTATTTAAATTGTTAGAGTGCAGTAGAAACTTTCGTGACATTAAAAATTTTTTTGTGGCAACTCTATTAGTTAATTAGTTAATTTATTTATAATTATTTTTAGAAATTGAAAATTTTTTTTTGAAAAAATTTGCACGTTTAGAGTAAAATTTAAAATATTTAACAGCAAACGCAGATTTCTGTGCCACTATTAGTTTTTAAAATACTGTAAAAATATTATTTATGCAACAAGTGCGTAACGTAACACTTTTTTTAACGAATTGGAACAGTTCAGCAATTTTTACAAGTTAAAAAAAGATATTTATTTACTTACGAGATGCATACAACGTTTTTTCTACATCCTACACAAAAAAATCACACGTTACGCCACATTTTTAACGCATAAAGAGTGAAAACATTAAACGCTACGGCATGTTTTTCACACTTTTTAATCGTTCAAGCGTCATATACAGGGTGGTCCAGCTCAGCTTCTGTCTTCTGTAGCTCAGTTATTAGTAAAGCTGGACTTTCGATATTCTACAGACGTTATTTATACTGTAGGACGTATTTTAGAAGAAGATTTTTGATTATACAGAGTGTCCCAAAGAAGTATGACATCATAATAATTTTTTTTTCAATGGCATGCTATTATTTGTTAGTGCTTATTAGGATGCCTTTCTAGCTTCTTTCATGTCGGTAAAGTTTTTTTTAATTGCTTCCGGGATTACTGTTAAAAATAAAACTCAAAAAAATTGGTTTTATATCTTTATTGATTTGAATTGTTACAATTTTTTTCCACACCTAGAACTTTTTATTTTGCTTATTTCAAATGGCAACCCTTGTTTATTTTTATATAATTTAATGCAAAATTAAAAAAAAACATTTTTTTCTTATTACAACCCTAACGTATTTTTATAAATCCTAACACATTCGTAGTTATTTGATAAAAACTTGTT